>NC_142923.1:9005625-9334687 GCF_054131065.1 Drosophila arizonae | reverse complement strand
ATTTTGACGACTGTGTTATCACTGAAAGCCACCATACAAAATTTCGAGTGTTTATATATAGTTTGATATTGTACGAAAGAAGTCGCGTAATTATGGCAGCGAGATTAATGAACGCTCAGGCACAGGTACGTGTTGCCAAATAAGCATGCCAAGAAAAGTTCTGGAAGCGCGAATCGGGAACCTGTGCATCCAGACACACACATACGCACACGCATACGCATGCAGAAAAATCAATTTATGCTGATAAGACAATTAAAGTCCAATAACAATATATTAAAACAGTGTGCCGTCAATTAAATGGTGCATATTCATATGCATATTTGCAGGAAAAGTAAATGCAAATTGGAATTTTTCGCGTTGCGCTTTTCTAACCTAAAAGCCAATCAAAAAGTTGTTACCTAACCGAGCATTTTCTGCTGCTCTTTTTTAATTTTCCAAAAAAGTAGTATATAGTTAATATGAGTGCGTGTGAGTGTGTGTGAATTATTGCAGCTCAGTAGCAGAAATAAAAACGAATAATAAAATTCAACAAAAATAACTAATTGCTACAATTTAAGCAACGTGCTAAGAATGTATTTATGTAAGCATCGTTATTCAACGTTGCGAGAAACACTGCCATATATCTTATTAGTTCTTATCTGCTGACACTTTGATAGTATTTTTAATTAGAGTACATAAATATATATGAAAGTGTATTGTATATGAAAGTCACTTTAATACAAAAATTAAGAATAAACAAGTAAACAGCCTGCAGTTTGGGAGCTCTGATACATATGCAATGGGTGCAATAACATTTCCAACTCCGACGCCTTGAAGCTATTGAACTTTTGACGTAGTTTGCAGCGTTCTCTCTACTCTCCTGTTGTTGTTTTTATTGATCACGTGAAATAATTAGAAGTGTTTAGTAATGCATATAAAGTCAAAAGCACATCAATGTTGATTTTAAGTTTTTCCACTCTGAGAGGGCTATCAACTTTGAAAACTACATACTGTGGAGACAAATAGTTATTATTGGATAATAGTAGTGTCCTCTTTACTAACCAAGTGGCATGCCCTGTTGTCAATGGCTATCTTATCGTTAGACTATTGATACGATTAATTAATAATATAAGCGTCCGTGATATGTTAATCAACTATTATTTATAGCGTGGCCCCTATGCGAATCACAAGGTTTACGCATTGCATTAGCGATGCGCAAACAAATTATTTAGTCAATGATTTATGATTAAATAGAAATGTTAACTGAACTGCAACAAAATGTTTGCTGTTAATAACGGTGTTGTTAATGTAAATATGTATCTTATAAATATTTGCCTAAGCTTGCTGCAGTGGCATAAATGTTATTTATATATATTTATCTGTTAATATTTCTGATAGTCTAATGTTACATACATCTAAATGTTACATAACATGTAACTGTTAGTACTGGATTATGCTATTAGCCTAGTTCCACACCATCTAATAAGCTGTAATCTAACTAAATTCCAATATGCTAATTGCTTAATTAATTTCACAGGTGTGCAAATTGGGCAAACATGTTGTGGATCCCATGGCACGTCAATTCCATGCTTCCTGCTACACCGCCTCCAAGGTGGCCCTGTCGAAATTCGACTCGGACGTCTATTTGCCTTACGATAAGCTGAACAAGCGTCTGGAAGTGGTGCGCAGTCGTCTGAATCGCCCTCTGACTCTGTCCGAGAAGGTTCTGTATTCGCATTTGGATGATCCGGCGAATCAGGATATTGTGCGTGGCACTTCGTATCTGCGTCTGCGGCCCGACCGTGTGGCCATGCAGGATGCCACTGCTCAGATGGCCCTGTTGCAGTTCATCTCCTCCGGATTGAAGAAGGTTGCTGTACCCTCGACCGTGCACTGCGATCACTTGATCGAGGCGCAAGTTGGTGGACCCAAGGATTTGGCCCGTGCCAAGGATCTGAACCGTGAGGTTTACGATTTCTTGGCGTCGACGTGCGCCAAGTATGGTCTGGGCTTCTGGAAGCCAGGCAGCGGTATCATCCATCAGATCATCCTGGAGAATTACGCCTTCCCCGGCCTGCTGATGATCGGTACGGACTCGCACACCCCCAACGGCGGCGGTCTCGGTGGCCTATGCATTGGTGTCGGTGGTGCTGATGCCGTCGATGTCATGGCCGACATACCCTGGGAGTTGAAGTGCCCCAAGGTCATTGGTGTCAACTTGAGTGGCAAGATAAGTGGCTGGACCTCGCCCAAGGATGTCATCCTGAAGGTGGCTGATATCCTGACCGTCAAGGGCGGCACTGGTGCCATCATTGAATACCACGGCAAGGGTGTTGACTCCATCTCTTGCACGGGCATGGCAACCATTTGCAACATGGGTGCTGAAATTGGTGCTACCACCTCACTGTTCCCCTTCAATCAGCGCATGGCCGACTACCTGAAGTCCACCGGTCGCGGTGGCATCGCTGCCGAAGCCCAGAAATTCCAGTCCAAGATCCTGTCCGCGGACAAAAATTGTGAATACGATGAGCTGATTGAAATCAATCTGGATACACTGGAACCGCATGTGAATGGTCCATTCACTCCAGATTTGGCTCATCCCATCAGCAAGCTGGGCGAGAACTCCAAGAAGAACGGCTATCCACTTGACATCAAGGTTGGCCTGATTGGATCCTGCACAAACTCGTCGTACGAGGATATGGGTCGTTGTGCCAGCATTGCCAAGGACGCCATGAGCCACGGTATCAAGTCAAAGATCCCCTTCAATGTGACACCCGGCTCTGAGCAGATCCGTGCCACCATTGAGCGCGATGGCATCTCTGAAGTATTCGACAAGTTTGGCGGCACTGTGCTGGCCAATGCCTGTGGCCCCTGCATCGGTCAGTGGGATCGTCAGGATGTGAAGAAGGGCGACAAGAACACCATTGTCACCTCGTACAATCGCAACTTCACCGGTCGTAACGATGCCAATCCGGCTACTCATTGCTTTGTGACCAGTCCCGAGATGGTCACCGCCTTGTCCATTGCCGGTCGCCTGGATTTCAACCCGTTGACGGATGAGCTCACTGGCGCCGATGGCAAGAAGTTCAAGCTGAAGGCACCCTTCGGCGATGAGCTGCCCGCCAAGGGCTTCGATCCCGGTCAGGATACCTACACTGCACCACCACCTGTAAGTTAAGATTTTTCCGTTAATTTCTGATATTGAAAGATAATCGAAATTTCATTGCTCAACAGTCCGGCGAAAATGTCAAAGTTGTTGTAGATCCCAAATCGCAGCGCCTGCAACTGCTGGAGCCATTCGACAAGTGGTCTGGCCAGGATTTGACCGATATGACTGTGCTGATCAAGGTTAAGGGCAAGTGCACCACAGATCACATTTCTGCCGCTGGCCCCTGGTTGAAGTATCGCGGCCATTTGGACAACATTTCCAACAACATGTTCATTGGCGCCACCAACTCTGAGAACAACGAGATGAACAAAATCAAGAACCAGCGCACTGGCAAGTGGGGCAATGTGCCCGAAGTCGCCCGCGACTACAAGGCTAACAACATCAAGTGGGTGGCCGTCGGTGATGAGAACTACGGCGAGGGCTCCTCTCGCGAGCATGCCGCACTCGAGCCACGTCACTTGGGTGGACGCGCCATCATTGTGAAGTCATTTGCTCGCATCCACGAGACCAACCTGAAGAAACAGGGTCTGCTGCCATTGACCTTCGCCAATGCTGCCGACTATGATAAGGTAGATACGATAAGATATACAAATAGATAAAGAATGGAATAGAAAATTATAATATTTGATATATTTGTAGATCCAACCTACAAGCAAGATTTCACTGCTGAATCTGAACAGCTTGGCGCCCGGCAAGCCCGTCGACTGCGAAATCAAGAACGGCGATAAGGTGGAAAGGATTAAGCTGAACCATACGCTCAACGAACTGCAGATCGGTTGGTTCAAGGCAGGCAGCGCTCTTAACCGCATGAAGGAGTTGGCCAATTAAGTTACTTAGTCCCCCCCCTCTCGAGAAGCCTTACATACACACACAGACACATACACTCAAGACAGACAGCCAACCATATATATACACCCGACATAAAACGCAAGCAATCAAATTATGGTATTGTTTTTTAAAAAAATATTTTTAATTTTTTATTTGGCGCGTTGCTTTTAAATTTTTTATTCAGTGTCGCAAATGCAAATAGTGAAGGTTATGTAATCGAAAAAATGAAATCGAGAAATTGTGAAACAGTTTTATATATATATATATATACAATTATACATACATTAATTATATTTAGTTGAACTTTTGTTTATTTGCAAATTTGTTTGCTGCGAATGCGAATAAAATTTATTGTAATTGTATGAAAGAAAGCAAAGATGTTTTATGTAAATTATTTTTTGCTTTTTGTTTGTTTTTCTCGAAGCGGACAATAAACGGACACACAATCCAAGCGTGGAGAAGTGCTGAACCATCTCCTAGTCGCAACATTAAACACACTCACTCACACATTTGTTTAAACTAATTGTATCAATTATGAAATTTAAATTTAGTAAGCGTTATAAAGCAAATAAAACTGAAATTCAATAATGCTTTCCGTTTTCAAATTATGAAACGTTGTAAGGCAAATGAAGCATAGAAACGCTTTCCACAATCTCCTGATTTTCACGTCAATCGATCGAAATACCAAGTGTCTAAATTTCCAGTTTGCATTATGGCTAATCAATGGCGATTGCCGGGCTCGACTAGGTCCACATCTATAACAAATTTGACGCTCTGCTCGAAGCAAGCGAAGCGCAAGTGGCGCTACAAATTCAAGTTTCTCGATTTATACAAGGAAAAAGAATGCCTGTGGATGGAGAATCACAAGGATTTTCTCAATTTTGAATTAAAGGACGAGGTCTGGGAACAGCTTGCCCAGGAAATGTGCTGCCCCGAACGCCCCCATCCGAAGCCCGACAAATGGAGACATCTGGTCATCAAATGGCGCTACAACGTGCAATTGGAGCAACTGCGTAAACAGGAGGCGAAACATTTCGACAAACTGAATGAATTGCCCCGCAAACTGCGCTATTCGGATAGATTGCAGTTTCTAATCAAACACACGTTCGATCGCAAAAAGAATGTACAGGCAGTAACGCCAGTAGCGGTAAGTCTAAAGATCTGGAATACTATCCTTATATAGTTTCAAGACCTGAAAACTTTATGGCATAGATGCTCATAAATTCACGAATTTATGAAAGTAATTCCGTACGTATAACTTACATGAGGACTTTCCATAAACATATAACATATTATAAATTTGTTGAGTATAATCATATAAGCTTGTCTGTATGGCAACAATCAATCAATTTTAAATCTATCTCGCTGAATCATATGTTTTTCAAAATAATCTACGAATATGACCCAAGCTGTGTCGAGCTTAGTATATTAATAAGAATAATTATTTAAACACAATCTTCATGACTAAACTATAACTATTTACTATTATAGCTACTTGGCAGATATAGTAATGCATTTTGCAATTTTTGAGATTTAAATAGGAATTCTCGTCTGTAATATATAATATTAATACGCTTAACATTATGGTTTCTCTTAGCGTACGCCTGAGCCATTAACCTCGCCGACACAGGAGAGCCTTGCCGCCAAATGCATGCGTTTGGGTCGTTGTAAGAGCAAACTTCACACATCCTTTGGACAAAAGCTGCGAACAATGGAGAAGATCCGAAATAAACGATGCTGCACAATGTGCCTGTCGCCAGAGGCACTACATCGAATACTGTAGAGCCCGAATATTAACGTATTTGAGAGCCGAATTAAATAAATCTGAAAAAGAGAACAGTCGTCCATTTCGTAATTTCATAACATTTCACTTTGTATTTACATTATAATAGCCTTTTCAAATTTATTACATTTCGGTTTTTATTGGTTTTTGTTTTTCTTTGTAATCATAATAATTTGCTTTGCTGTGGTTGTTTTTTGCCATTTAAATAGTAAAACGTTTTTTTATATAACAATTCATAATTTTAGCTTACAATAGTGTTTCTTATGTTTTGTGTATGTGTTTTTATATATTTCGTACTTACAATTTTCTGTTTTGCAAACACGATTTCTTCGAAAACAGTTTTCATGCAAATATACAACGTTCAGAACATGGTTTTGCATTAATTTAATATCTGTATATATATACACATGTATATATATATAACTGTTATGCGTATATATATGCATATATATAAATATATGTATAATTATGTATATAACTAAAAAATGCGTAAATAAATTGGTTTTTGTTTCTTATGTATATTATGTGTTTTGTTAATTTCCTTTTCATAAAAGGAACAAATCGCACATGCGGATCAAACATGTTCATATTTCAATATACAGCAATATATCATATCATCTCATCTGGTGTTATTCTCTGTTTTATGCTTAACATCGTTTCGCGTTACTATTAATTACACACAATAATCGATATTATAAACCTGAATTGATTTGTTAATATTTTGTTTTTGTTGTTGTTCATCATTTGTTTTTGTGTAAGCGGCACTCTAAATAATATTTACGCTCTTTTTGTCTCTGTCAGTGTCCCTCATGTCAATTGCCTACAGTTTTCCTCAATATCAGGTATCAGCTGACATGGGATTTCACTGAACAACTGGCGGCATCTCTGCTATTGTCTCATGCGTCTCGTCTAATATTGTTTATTGTTGGTTTGGTTTGTAATTTTGTAATTTACCATTTTGTAGTAGTTGTTTATTGATTCTACATATCTCTATTTCTATGAAATGGCTGTTAAAGATTTTGGTTTGGAACGCATCATTCCCACTCGGTGGTGCCAGGCGGCTTGGCTGTCAAGTCGTAGAGTACCCTCGAGATGCCATCCAATTTAGAAATATCTCGCACAATTTGATTTAGAACCTGTGAATTATAAATAATACGTATCTAATATCTGTTTGAATGAGCATGAATCATGTAACGCACATGCAATGGCAGTTGAGCAGATCCGGGCACAGCTGGCACACCAGTCATAAAATCGTTCGTTATAAATGGACGCAATACCACTGATCTTCTGCAGGAAGGCGTACGATTAATCGGATCACGATCGAAGTGCACGGGTATCAGAACTACGGGCATTTGTGAGATTTTTCGATACAGTCCCTCTTTCATTATAATCTATTGAGTTAGGGAAGAATAGAAAAAGCCTTCGAATCATAAGCAATTTGATCGATTAGAAAACAAACTCACCTCATTAGCTATAGCGTCCGCTTGCCTGAGTTGCGCCAGTACTACAGTGTTCAGCGTTGTGTGCGTTATATCTGTAATTAGATACTGCACGGGCTCGCCAAAGATATAACAGACTCGGTTAACGTTATGCAATATGCGTGGTATGATTTTGGCCAAAAATAACATGTCAGTCCAGTTGGGCTCCGGGGTCGTCGTTGACAAGCCAACAACATAGCTGTAGGTGCGCTTATCACCCTGTACACCCACCGAGCGTACCGGCAGTAGAGTAGCCTGTATATCGGAATTGGCAGAGATGCGCAGCAGTTCCTTTTGCTCAGCTTCACTAGTGGCGCCTGTGACACGATTAATGAGCGCATGATTCTTTTGTAGTTTATTTTTGTAGTCCACTATAACGCGCACAATGACCTGTGAACAAATCGATTTCAAGTTAACTAAATTCGTTAGAGAAATGCGATTTTCTGATTGCTACTTGCCTGTGTTTCCGAGTAATCCTTCTCCATATATGCTTCCTCGGCGCAAAGAACGCGTATGGCTAGACCAGGACCGGGGAACGGCTGCCTCTCGACCAATTCCGCTGGCAGGCCAAGATCATTGCCCAGGTCACGCACCTCATCCTTGTGGAAGTCACATAATGGTTCTACGACACGGCCAGCATTACGCAGCTCCCTATAAACAAATGTGACTCACATTAAAATGAGAATATCAAAATTGATAATTGACCTCGTTCATATATAAAATATATGGATAGGCGAACACAAATAAGTATATCCTTGGCAGCGACGTGCCATCACTTGCCTACAACTTGTTGTAGGCTCAATTTCTTTAAAATGTTTGGCTCCAGTTATATGTTCCATATATGGATTGCTTCCGATATACATATGAATTTCAAATATTTTTCCCAAGGCATACCAAAAACAAACTAAAATATAATAAAGTATCTTGAATATGCTATCGCTCTACCGAATCAGATCCGTGTCATTGTGATGCGTTTTAATTGTTTCGGCATTCGTGCTGACCATATTCGATGCAGACTCAATCAAATCCGGCCTCAGTGTACCCTGCGCCAAGAGGACCTCCTCGGGCTTCAGTTTCAGCTCAGCCACCACATCGTTAGTCACTTTCACAAATATATCACCGATTATTTTTCGCTTCTCCTCCGGGTTGTAGGTCTGACATAACATGGGCGTTTCAACTACCGAATACTGGCCGGGTCGTTTCACTTGCGTGGTGCCCTTGAGGAACGTGTAGCATTCTTTACGCACTATCAAATCAATGCCAATATCTCGCAATGAACGCACTACATTTTCGCTTTCATTTTTTCGCATGAAACCTATAAGGGAGAAATATGCAAATGGTTAGTCAGGTTGAATATTAACATTGTACAATGGCAATATTACCATTATCCACATGAACTGCTATAATCTGATTAGGATGCAGCGCTCGTCGCAGCAATGCAGCACAGACACTTGAATCAACGCCTCCACTGACTAGCAACTGTTTAAGAATTTGTGAAACAATGAGATATGGATTTCTATTATATTATGTTTATATACATACCAAAACTTTATTATTGCCCACTTTTTCGCGTATGTACCGAATGCATTCCTCTTTTCGACTGCCCATGGTAAAGTTAGGAGTTAGTTCGCAAATTTCGTATAGAAAATTGGATAGCATTTGTTTGCCGTTGATAGTTAGATCGACTTCTGGATGAAATTGAACACCATAGATTCTCAATACCTCACTGTAAATGGCCGTCACAATCCGATTTGTTGACCAGCCACCCACTTTCAACTGATCGCCCACTCGGTCCACGCTATCGCCATGGGTGAGCAGCACGGACTGTGTACGGCTAAGGCGACTGTAACAGAGAAACATTGGTTAATAAAATGAGCAACAGAATGCATTTCAAAAAGAATTAAGTGAATGTCAAGCCACGTGTAGATCAGTTTATAGACTACGCTAAACTGAACTGTTCTTGGCTTTAACTTTGCTCTGGCAGCATTGTATCAGCGCTCAAATAAACTGACAATTTGAAGACTTTCTTGTTGCTGCTGACGAGAATCAGAAAAGAATAGATGGATAGATGATAGGGAGAAGGAGGCAACCATACCTGAATAAAGGACATGACGTTTCAATCTCAATATTTTGTTGTCCATCCTCCCGCACGCCAGTCTTGACAACACTGCCGCCGAACTCTTTGTTGATTAACTGCATGCCATAGCAGATGCCAAGCACTGGGATTTTCAGTTTAAATAGATCGGGATCGTACGTGGGTGCATCTTCGGCATAAACTGAATTGGGTCCGCCGGATATGATTATGCCTCGATAGCCATTATCACGTATTGTTGCGGCAGGCGTATCCAATGGCAGAATATCCGATTCTACTAAAAGTTCTCGAACCTTGCGATCGATTACCTGCATCGAGAGTTGTATGTATTTAATTATAGCTATTACTATATATAGTTATAGAGACGACTTACCTTGCCATACTGTGCACCAGCATCCAGTATAACAATTTTATCGTGTCGCAGTCCATTCTCCGCTGTCGTTAGGTATATAGTTGTACTCATATCTTTATCGTTGCAGCACTGACCAGGATGACGCCGAGGAGAACAGACAAAGAGAGTGAGCGGGAGCGAGAGAGATAGAGAGACAAAGAGAAAGATGGCGTGATTAGCAGCTGCCGTTAATAATAAGTGCCATGCAATTCTCTAAAGCAGCCAAATACGAATAGCAATATGCGCCAGATCTGTAAGCATATTTATATGCCTGCCAATAGGTGTGTGGAACTGTGGTGCCATGTTTCGGGCTGCGTAATTGAAGCATGTGCTACAAGGTCGAAATTGAATTGAATTGAATTTAAAGCCATATCAACAAATGCAATAAACAACACATCGGATCTGTTTAACTTTGGTAAGGTAACAAACAAATGGAACAACACATACCGGTAAAATCTTTTGGATCACACGTAGAATCATTCAACATGCAGACATGAAATTGTCAGGCCAAGTTTTGCGACAATTCTACGATAGATAAACATTTTCATTTTGGTCAACAGCAAAGAGTAAAAAAAATTTATTCAATGAGGAGGTGGCGGCGTTAGCGGCGGTGGCAACGGCGTGACAAAAAAGGTCAAAAGGCGACGCCTTCCAAATGAATTGAACATACATATATTTTTCTTTACCAGTGTGTTATGAGCATATGAAATGGGTGTGGGTGGGGGCGAACTCGACGTAATTTAGCGAGAAACACAGATTTGTTATTTTTTGTTAGTTGTTTTTATTTTATCCCCAAATCACAATTGCACTAGGCCATTTATTTGATTTTTTTTTTTTTTGTTCTGTCATTGGAGCGTGTGTGGGGGCCGGCACTGACCGCGACAGATGACATGCAGAAAGAGCATGAGAGAGCGGGTGTTGTGCACGTCTGCGTTTGCGAATGTGTATGTGTGAGTGCGGAGAAGAGGTGAACGGCGCTAAAAAGGAGACAGGCGAATGAAAACTCAAAACACGCGCTGCGAATGCAAAACGCCGTGGAATGCGAAAATGCGTAAAGGGAAATGTGCAAAAAGCAAACGGTAAACGATGTTGGGGCTATGTTTCTAACTGTTGTTATTGTGTTTATGTGGCAACTCTATGCTTTTGCATTTTTAAAACACTTTCGGATCAATTATTCGTGTGCCCGTTTCCTCTATAGCATGCGCTCAGGCAATGTTGCATTGCGATAAGCAAATGGCAACAAAAAAAACCGCATAAGTCAAAGGCTATCAACAAGCACCAAAAACAACAACAGCAACTGCAACGACAAAATGCAACTTGAGATGCAATTGGGGGACACACGTGGGGAAAATGGTTTTGAATCAAGCTATAGCCACAAAACGACCACGGTTATCTGTATGTCATGCAATTTGTGAGCGCATTCAAAAGTCGGTCAAAAGCACACGCATTTGCACACGTCGAAAATGCAAAAAGGAAAAAAAGTGTGAGATTCGCAGTTAGTGGGAGGCGCTGGCTGATGCTAAATTTCTTACCTGGTTTGCTAATTACCGGGCGGAGGTGGGGGCCTATTGAGTAGGCAGAAAAACACTTTATTCTTAAACACTAAATTACACGTTTTATGCTGGGTGCAGTATTCCGGGTATCTTTGATTTGACCAGCACACTTCTTTCTTTTTTGCTTTTTTTGGAAAATCGGCACCGCGTCCGACTCCGTCAAATCCGCAAATATTTGACAATTTTTAGGGCCTTACGAAAGCCGCTGCAGCTGGCACATTGGTGTCTGAGTAATATTCCTTGTAAACGTTTATAAGATATGCGGCTATTGGCGATTTACCACTGTCCAGAGCAACACAATTTAAATATTACGGTGCTCTGCAACTAAACTTTTCGTGAATAAAAGCCGAAAGATGACATATTGACGAAGAAATTAGTGTTGGGTTGTGAATGAGCGAAAAAAATGAACCATTGGCTCAAATGAATAAAGGGTTCTAAATTATTGCGAATTCCGTGTATATGCATTTAATATTGCGCACTCATGTATTCCATGGAGTTCATCTATCTGTTAAAATTGTCTATAATCATCAATTTACTGAAATGCATCAGAACAATCAAATGTTGAAATTTTTGCAAAATCATTTTTTCTAATTTTGAGAGCGACGAGCGAATTTAATAACAGTTTACAGCACTGGAAGGCTACTGAATTCAGCGTTGCTGTGGATATCTTAAACAATAATCGATAGCATTAAAATGCCAGTGTTGGTAAATGCAGGTCGTACAGCATTACTCAATACACAACAGTTGGCCCGCCAAAAATGATTTGTATGCGCGCTCTTTCGGATCCGTCGTGAAAATCTCTTTATATTTTTAAATTTCAACACTAACAATGAGTCCCGCAAACAAATCAGAGGCTGATATAAGCGTAGAAGACGAAGAAGAAATACTAGCACTTGAAAAATTGCTAGGCGAAGCTGAAAACGATAATGGAACGGAAAGTGCAAACGCAGCAGCGGCAGCAGCTGCTGCAGCACCACCGAAACCACCAACATTAGCCACCGCAGTGCCCCGATTACGTGAAGACGACAGCTTTGCAAACGCCTTTAGCTATGAGGTGACCGCCAAGCCAGCAAAAACAAATGCAGAGACAACAGCGAAAGCCGCAGAGCCAGAGCTCGACTCATCGGACGACGAAGAAGTCAAGAACTTCTTGGAGCGTAAATATAATGAATACGGCAGCGACATCAATAAAAAACTCAAACAGCAGCGTGAAACTGCACACGAAAGCAAAGTGGCACGCGAGGTGGATCAGTCATTGAGGACAACGACAAAACTGGTGACCTCATCGCCACAGCCGGAGGCACTGCGTCTCAAGAATCCGCATAATCCCATCAAACGAACGGCGCTGACAAGCAACTCTTTCCAAAGACCACCAGCTACAGCAGCAGCAGCTACTGCCACAACCACTGGCCAATCTCTGCAGCAGTCAAAGATCACGGCTGTTTACACGGATCCCGTTTTCGGACTGCGTATGATCAATCCATTGATATCCAGTACTTTGCTGCAAGAGCGCATGAATGGCCGCAAGGCGGTGCCTTTTTCTGGTCTAGCCTTTCACATTGAACGCGGTGATTTGTCCAAGGATTGGGTCATTGCCGGTGCATTGGTCACTAAACAGCCGGTGCGAAATACCAAAAAAGGTGATCCTTATTCCACGTGGACTCTCTCAGATCTGCGTGGCGAAATGAAGACTGCCACCGTCTTCCTCTTCAAGGAGGCACACAAATCATTATGGAAAACAGCTGAAGGCATGTGCCTGGCCGTGCTCAATCCAACTATCTTTGAGAAGCGCGCGGGCAGCAAAGATGTCGCCTGTCTGTCCATCGATACCTCCCAGAAGGTCATGATTCTCGGCCAGTCCAAGGACCTGGGCACGTGCCGTGCAACCAAAAAGAACGGCGACAAATGCACAGCTCTGGTGAACCTGACCGACTGCGATTACTGCGTCTTCCACGTGAAGCAGGAGTTTGGTAAAATGTCCCGCCGATCCGAGCTACAGTCGGCGACAACGGGACGCGGCCTCAACGAGCTGCGCAACAAGGTGCTGGGTAAGCATCACAATCCCAATCAATTAGAGTTCTTATAAACATTTCTGTTTGCAGGCAAGAATGAGGTGTTCTATGGTGGTCAATCTTTCTCGGCAGTGCCGGCACGCAAGAGCGCCAAGCTCATCAACAAGGAGCGCGACCGGCTCAGCAAGCTGGCTGGATACGATATCTCGCCCTTTGCCCACAGCGTTGATCACAAGTCGAAGCCACGTTCCAGCCAGCCAGACAGTGTGCCCTATGCAGAGCGTGGTGGACCCGTCTCTCGGCTGGCCGGCAATGTGGAGGCTTCATCCAAGCAGCGTTGTAAGGATCTCGAACGCTTGCGTCTGCTCCGCGAAGAGAACGAACGTTTTGAAAAGAAAGCAGCAGCACCAACTCAAGAGACACCCACAACTCCCATACCCAAGGCAGTTGACCCGCCCACCACGCCACAAAGCGTGCCGGATAAGTTCAAGAATCGTGGATTCTCATTCGATGCTAGCCTGACACCGAAACTGGCGGGCAGCGAGAATTTCAGCTTCGAGGTGAACATTGGAGCGCGGCAGGCGCAGAGCGCCAAACTAAAAGCAGCAGCGCTGCTCAAGAAGAAGCCGCTGGAGAAGGTCAATCCGAATTCCACGCGCGGCACTGAGTCTGGCAAACGACGCGCCATCGACGAGCTGCACGAGAAGTTCAGCAGCACAGCGAAACGGCAAAAGCTCGAGGAAGAGGAACGCGAATTGATGCGTAAATCGCGCATTGAGCGAATCATGGCTGCCACATCCTCCCATACGAATCTGGTCGATATGCGCGAACAGGAGGCGCAAGACGACTACTTCAATAAGCTCGAGCGCAAAGAGGCCATGGAGGAGAAGATGTTGAGCACCTATAAAATGCCCTGCAAGGCGGTCATCTGCCAGCGCTGCAAATACACAGCCTTCTCGGCCGCCGAGCGCTGCAAGGAGGAGAAACATCCACTGAAAGTCGTGGATGCTGAGAAGCGTTTCTATCAGTGCAAAGACTGCGGCAATCGCACCACCACCGTCTTCAAGATGCCCAAGCACAGCTGTAGCAGCTGCAAAGGCTCACGCTGGGAGCGCACGGCTATGATTCGAGAGCGCAAGGTACTCACGGGCCGTGAAACTCTTTCGGTGAGAGGAGATGAGGAGACCTTTTTGGGCTGCGTGGCCAGTGGGGCGAGTCTCAATCTGCTCGTGCCCGAGGAGGAATAGATGGGTTCGAAACTCGATCGAGGAGAGGAATAGACTCGGACTGCGTAATATTGTATGTTAAATATATTTGGAATATTATATAGAAATGGCATAGTTATAAATATTTATATATATAGAGTTTTATATACAGTCTAGTATTTGGCATATACACATTGAATAAGTACAAATGGTCCAAAGTTCTTAAGGCTTATCTGTTTAGTATGTCTCTGTATGTCTTATACAAATGGCTAAATCAATGTACTCCTAAAAATATGGTGCACAAATCTTTAGCAAATCTTTTTGGGCTTTCGATTTTATAAATATAAATTTTTGGTAAGTTTTTTAAAAAGGACTTTTTTGTTTCTGATTTACACCACTCAATTTTGTTAGATTTGCTTAAAGCTGAATTATGTTTCGTATGTTCCATATTTGTGACAAGAAGCGCATTAATTTGTTGCAATTGTGAATAGATTATATGTATATAATTATGGGTATAATTAGATCTAAGGCGTATGGGTAGTACTTAAATTCAAATTTTCTTTGAAAGGCAACTAGAGCTCTTTAAAGTATAGGCATAAGCTTAGCAGGGTTAAGTTTTATAAATATTTCGATTCAAGATTGTCGAAGATATTGGAGAATAGTGTTGTAAGTTACTAAGTTTGTTGGATAGTGAATTATGAAGTTTAAAAACTTAGTATTGAAGCGAGCTAGACTCTGAAGCAAAAAGGAATTTGTGAGAAGGAATGATAATTAAAGAGTAGATGTTTATGAAGTTGGTAACTTAAAGATTGAAGATATTCTAACTGAAGGAAATGATGAAATGATACATATATAGGAATTCCTATTTAGAAATTTTGAAATATGTACATAGCTCAATCGATTCATTTCAAGAAATAATATATAGGAATTTATGTTGAACTTTCTATTTAGAAATTTTGAAATATTTATCTCAATTGATGAAGATGGAGGGGTATCATGTCTTAAGTAATTCCCTTCAGTTTCAGAGTCTCTTTCTCACACTCTAAATGCAGCAGAGTATTCGAGTAAAATGTTTGGGCAATATTATAAAGCTAAATATATGATACATAGGTTTAAAACTAATTAACAAACAATTTGAACTAAAAAATCAGGCGCATCTACAAATAATTAAAAAACAAATAATAATAATAACAAAAACAAAAATTGTCGAAATACTGAGGAAAACCCCTTTTAGACCGCATCCTCGGCATGTGGCTGCGGCGTTTCGGGGTCTTTGAGATTTAGTAGACTGGAGAAACGAAATGAGATGGTCTTGGAGAGATGCTTCTCAAAGTCGCGATTATCGAGATTATCGGGTATTAGCGTATTATTGGTCATGTCCATGTAGGAGCGACCACGCTTGACGGGCACCGCATAGTCGGGCAGGCAGGAAGCAGCAGCAACGCATCCATTTGAGGTCATGTTGCTGTAGCTGGGCGCACAGCTGGACTTGCGTATGTTGAGCGGAAAGCGTAGATCGTTCTCGTAGCGCAACACCTGCTCCGTGGTCCGGGCCTCGATCAATGGGCGTGGCAGATCGTATCCGGGCGGAACTACGGCTGCTGCGGAAGCAAATTCTGTAACCGACTCGTCCCGACTGTTGTTCAGCTCGTGGTCGTAGCTGTTGATCTTGGGCGGCGACCAGAGATGCTCCAATGATTCCGGCTCGCCGAGCTGTTCGACAAGTCCCTCGCTGGGCATTAAAGCCGCCTCATCGCTGCAGTACAGCGGATTGGACACGGCATTCGCCTCCAGCTCAATGTACTTGGCATTGTTGCCCAGCAGCTTCTCAAACTCGGCGGCCAAGTACTTGAAGGAAGGCCGTGCATTGGGCTCATCCGCCCAGCAGGTGCGCACCACGGAGTAAACCGCCTCGGAGCAGTTCTCCGGACGTTCCATGCGATAGCCCGTCTTGAGCAGAGACCACAAATTCTGGGGCGCTATGCCTGGATACGGCGAGGCGCCCAATGTGATCAGCTCCCAGCAGAGCACACCAAATGCCCAGACATCGGACTTACTCGTGTACACATGATCCGCCAGAGACTCGGGTGCCATCCACTGCAAAGAGAGCGAAAATTAGGCATATGCGTGGGAACAGCTCTCCCGCTCAGCTCACCTTGACGGGCACGCGATCTCTGGATCGCTTCAAATAGGCATCATCCTCGTAGACGTCGCGCGTCAATCCGAAATCAGAGATCTTGCAAATTTTGCCATCGGCAAGCAGCACATTGCGTGCAGCCAAATCGCGATGAACCAGCTGGAAGGGAAGGGGATTCAGGGTATTAAATCTACGTATATATGATGTTTGCATATATTATGTTATATAAAGTCTGATTTTGAAGACTTATTCTTCTAATTATTCTTTTCTAATGTGCCTAGCATCCGAATAGGCTGTACCGTCCGTCTGGATTGTCTTTCGCTGATCCTCAAGCATGGGGAGCAGACTATGATATATTTTCTTAAAGATCTTTGTCAATGCTTGGGAGTCGTCTTCTGATAGTCTTCGATGTTAATGTCAGGAATACGTATGAAATGAGAATGATAATATATTATAACCTCACAGAGCCTACCTGAGAAGGCCTTATGTACAGAGTATACCACCCCAACTTAGTATCTACTTTCTGATATACATCTAACCTTTTGATAATCCCAATGGAACTAGCTGTCTAACCATAAACCCGTATCTCAAGAAAATATAACATCATAGACTATAGGCAAACCTTTTGATAATCCCAATGGAACTAGCTGTCTAACCATAAGCCCGTATCTCAAGAAAATATAAGATTGTAGACAATAGGCAAATTTCTTCACACACCTTCAGTTCCGTTAGATAGCTCATGCCCTTGCATATTTGCCAGGCAAAGGTGAGCATCATCTTCACATTGACGGGCTCAACGCCGTCGCTGAAGTCGACGCCGGCGCACTCGATTTTCCTGCTCAGGCGCAGGTAGCTTCGCAGCGAGCCATAGCGGGCGTATTCGATAATGAGCAGCGGTGCCTCGGAGGATTGGGTGCAGGCGCCCAGCAGCTTGATGACATTCGGATGGGAGACCTCCTGCAGCAGCTGGAATTCAGAGAGCAGGGCCATGTACTCCACCGAATTGGCGCCCTTTTTGAGCATCTTGACGGCGACGGTGGTGACGCCTGGCAGCCCCGCGATCTGTGTGGCATATCCTTTGAGCACCTGTCCAAATTCGCCCTCGCCCAGGACCGTATCCAATCTCAGTTGATCCCGCGGAAATTCCCATTTGGCATCGCCGCTCTCGAACTTGAAGCCCGTCTGCAGTGGCATCAGCGGCAAATCCCCTTCGCCACCCAGACCCTCTAGGCTGGGCGGCAGGGCTACCTTGGTGGCCGGCGTGGTGGACTGTTTGCCGTTGCGTCGCTGCCAGAGCTTGCGCTGCGAAAAGAGCAGGCAGAGCAGCAGCAGCACAAAGATCAGCGGGCAGCTGACGACCAGCAGCAGGCAGAAGCGATTGCACTCCATGCCCGCCACATGGAGCACGCCCAGTGCTAGGACAGCATCCTGGTCGGGCTGCTGGGCTCCAGTCGCCGCAGGCGCCATGCTGACCTGTTCCACTTCTGCTTCATTCTTTCGCTTGCGCTGGCGACGCGCCCTCGCTTCTTCCTCGTCGGGCAGCGGAGCACAGCTGCACTTGCCGTTGTCCTCGCAGAGGCAGGTGCCCGAGCCACTCAGTATGCCACGGCCATTCTCATTGCTGGTATGCGGACCCACAATGCGGGAGGCCGGCGTGCAGTCCTGCGGACAGGCGTGTGGATTGAGCTCCTCGAGTGCATCGCACACATGATCCGGACAGTAGCGTGCATCCGGCACGCAGGAGCCGTAGTTGCGTCCAAACAGAGCCGAGCTGGAGCCGCGCCAGACACACGGCCCCCCGTTGGTGGCCAGGCCGCAGAATTTGACGCACTGCGTCCGGTACTTGACCTGGGCGCAGGTCTGTGAACGGGACTTCAACCTCAGCTCGCAATTGGCATTCTCCGGTCTGCCCTCCACCAGGTGCACGTTAATGACAAACGCATGCGACTGCTTCTCGGCGTCCTGCCAGGTGACATTCAAAAAGTAAACCGTCTCCGGCGCATGCTCCAGCGCCAGGGCGTCCTTCACATACACTATGCCAGCCACTTCGGTCAGGCCAAAGGCGCCGCTGCGATCCTCAGCCAAGGCGAAACGCCAGCCACGCATGCGATGCAGCTCCACAAAGCCATCCGGCTGCGCCACACGATAGAAGGAGGCGGCTGCCCGATGCACAAACACATCCTTCTCATAGTCAACGCTCAGGCGACGATGTCGACCCGAGTCCGTATGCATTACATCGCCGGCGCTGCCAAAGATCCGCTGCTGACGCACACGCAAGGGCAAGGCCTGCGGTGGCTCCTGATCGCTCTCGTGCAGCCGGTTGATGTCCACGTGCAGGCAGATGTGCGCCGTCGCCGTGTTCGCCACATTGCGCGCCTGGATGGTCAAGTCCCGGGCCTGCAAATCGATGCAGTACGGCTCCTGGCGCAGCACTCCGTCGCGGGCAAAGCGCAGCTCTGCAGGAAGGAGAATCGAGTGGGTTTCAGTTAGAAATCAATCGGAAAATTTGTGATACTGAATATAAAAACCTCTGCCACTGGATTATTTAAGTACTAAATTTTCTATTGCTAGAAGTTAAATGTAAAAAGATTTAAATATCAACGTTTACCTTTAGTAATAGCTCATCTGATCTTATCTATATTGTAATATTCTTGAGTTTACTTCAATGCAAAGTCTTTTGGATAAACTATTAGTACTATTATATTATGTAGTTTGAAAAAAAAAATGTTCCTTGGCTTAATCTAGTTTCTTACAGAAATTAAAAAATTAATATATATACTAATTTGAGCTTCCGAAATAAATAACTATTAAAATATAGAATATAGACTATCAGAAATTCAAAATTATGTTTGATTCATTCATATTTTATTTATTTATTTTTTTGTAATTTATTTATTTTTTAGTGTTTTACTTGAATAACGTGGGCTTCATTTCTGTAATAAACTAATACGAAGCAAATGTTTTTATTTAACTGTCATACTCTAATTCCCTATAAATACATATCCTTATATATGCCATGTCCCGGAATATGTCAAAATCAATCATTCATGCATATATCATTCTAATTCTTCTTAGTCCTACGACACTTACGACAACTGATGATGGTGTGCGGCCTGCCTGTGTGATCCGCCTCGTAGGCGTGGCAATCCGGCTTTATGAGCTCCAGTTTGTCATTGAGTATGGCATAGTTGAGATGTGCATTGGCCGCCAACGTGTCCTTGTCCAAGTAGATGATTTTCTCGCCCACCGGCTCAGCCTGCAATTGAAGAACGGAGAAGCAAGGTGGCCTCAGCTTCATTAGCATTCGCATTAACTGACCAGCGATAATTAAATGCTACGTGGACCACTCCCAGTGACCTCCGCCACAAATTGTGTGCACTCTGCTCTCCAAGGAGCTGGGCGCTCGGACTGCTTCATTAGCATTTTGTTTCGTTACTGCGCACAAGGTCAGCGAATGGTGCCAAGCGGCGGGGGCCTAGGGGGCGGAGGCGCAGTTAACACCTAGGGGAGCTGACATTAGCTGCGGCATTACTAGGAACTGGAAATGGCTCCCTAGCGACTGCATAGGTAACCTGCTTAAGTGTAGTGAAGTAAAGTATCAAGAGAGGCTTGGGTGCTAGATCGAAATGGGTCTGAAGTGTTTTGCTTAGGGTAGGGTCTAGGGAGATTAATAACTGTAGCAGTACAAGCAATACCCAATTAAAGGTATTTCGTGAAAATTTGTATGTATAGTGCAGCTCAAAGTTGGGAACTTTGAAAAATTCAACTCCTCAGAACGTTTTTGTCCTTAGAAACTCGCTATCTATATGAAAATTTCATCTTCTTCACGATCTCTCGATCGATCTGTAGATATCTCTCTCACTCTATCTCTCAATAAATCTGTAGGTATCTCACTCACTCTGTCACTTCTCATTTTCTGTTTTTTATCTCTCATTGTGTCTCTCCCGCTGTTTTAATATCTCTCTATCTCTATGTTTTTATCTCGGTCTCTCTCTCTCTCTCTCTCTCTCTCTCTCTATCTCTAAGCTATTACCTCTGTCTCTCTTTGTTTGTATCTCTCGCTATCGATATATATTTCTGTGTCTTATTTCTATCTCTCTCTCCGTCTCCCTCTTTTTGTGCTCTCTCTCTCCCTCTCTCTCTCTTTTGTGTTTTTCTTCCTAGCAATAGCTAATCACTGTTAAAAATAAATTTATGGCATTAGCTTTATTTTATTGCTAATGGAGGTTCAACAGAAATAAAGAATAAATAAACTAACTAAATAAATTAGAACACAGCTTGAGTCCTCAACTGTTCGATGCATTCGAGCATTCCAAGCACCTGTCAACAATTTCGACAATTACTTCAAATGTCCATCCAAGACACACCCAACTGGGGCCACTTGCCAAGTGCTCTAGACTTGAGCTAAATTTTGTAATGGGCTCAATTTTAGTGACACGTTGCGCGTGTTTCGTTTCGCGTTTTATATATTTAGTTAATGCAGCACTTGTGGCTGAGGATGTGGCGAGCAATTACTTGCAACTAACTAACAACTACATAAATGACATAGTTTTTCAGGCAACTCGGGAATAGGCTTGGCTGCAACATGACAACATAATTTGAAACACAGAGTTTTACTGTGGTGGGGGGTGGAGGGGGCCAACAACTCCTGGCAGTTGGGGCGAGTTTGCGAACTCGCTTTAACTTTCACGCGCCAATCATAAAAGTTGGTGAAATGTTACGCGTTTTTAATGATGAGCCACGGAAGTGTGGCCCCAGACTTCGTAATGGCCAAATAATGGAGCAGCCGGGGTGGGTCGAGTTTGGGTTTGCGTGTCTCGGGTTCGTTTATCAAGCGCGAATTCAATAAAGCCCGCGCCCACACACATAGAGCAGACAGCGTCCAGACGCTTTGTCTGGCTCGCGTCTTGGCACTTACCGCCTTAAAGTAGGGCTGCTTCACGTGGAAGTTAAAGTGTGGCTGGCGCTCCTGCAGCTGCGGCCCATTGTCGTTGCGATCCAGCAGCGTTATATTGTAGCTGCGCCAGAACTGTCGCTGCTCCCGGCTGGTTAGGCTCACCGTGCAGCCCACCGTGGCCAGCAGCTGGCCGGCTCGCGCCTGCAGCCCGATCAGCTCATCGTGGTCGAGCGGCTGGCGGCTGTACAAGCGATTCTGTTTGAGCACAAAGTGGGAGCTGCCCGCTGTCAGCGCATACTCCACAGTGCGATAGGGGCACAGATATTTGGCAGCTCTCGAGTTCAGGGCGCCAATCAGCACGGGCTCAAAGCTACGGCTGCGGCTGCTGCTGCTCAGGCTCGTCTCGGCAATGGCATAATCGGCGCTCGTCCAGAAGCAAATGTGCTCCAGCTCGGCACAGTAGTCGCTCTGGTTTTGCGGCTGCAGCTCCAGCGTGAGGTGGGGCACCTGCTGCAGCAGCTGCTCCGGCTGCTCCATGGCCGCATGCTCCTCCTGGCTGCGTGGAAAGGCGGTCAGCACATATTTCACACTGCCATTGACCATTTGATAGTCGCTGCGCATGAAAACCTCGCCGGAGCTGGCATTGAGGCGCAGCAGCGGATTCTGCTCCAGATTGTAGATATAGTCCGTCGCCGGCTGATTGTTGTCCAGGCGCAGCACTTGAAACTGTGCCAAGGGTATCTTCGAGAAGATGCTCTCCGACTCCTCATTGATGGGCAGCTTCAATTTCACGGAAGTGGTGGGAAAATAAACATCGAGGGCTGAGAAAAAGGCAATAAAAGAACAGAAATGGAGACAAATATTATAAGAAATCTGCTGATTGAATGCACTCAGAGAAAATGCGAGGGCGTACATATATTTATAAATATTACAGTAGCATTCGGTTATAACGACACTCAAGGGACCCAGAAGGCGTTATAACCGTATAAGTTTGCTCTGGTCATGGGGACTAGAATTTTCGTCGCAATAACCGTACAGACGCTATAAGCGGAGTCGTAAGAATAATATGAATTTTTTATCAATTGAACTTTAAATTGATAAATAAGACAAAAATTCTCTAAATCAAATTACAGTCAGAAATGGCTCAAATTCATTTCTATATAAATAATTTTAATTTTATTTTTGGTCAGTTCTTTTTCCTTTTCTCCTCTGCTTATTTTAAAAATATATTTAAATCAATTTATTTCCACTTAATGAAATTCAGGTTCTATTCCCATTTCACTTTCATTTCTCTAGTGCAGAACATTTCTCGCAGTGCTTCAAGTCCTGTGATTGGGTCAAACAAATGAATTGTGCTCAGAGTGTGTCGTCCATAAGTGGTATTTAACTGAGGGACGCTCCGCCATAGCCACAGCCACAGCCACAGCCACAGCGCCCCCTTCCTTAACACTCATCAAGTGCAACCCCCGCTTTATTTGCGTTGGGCTCACCCCATTGAGAAACCCATCAAGAGATTTCGAGTATTTACCCATTATGCTCATCAACAGACTCATAAAAATTATGAATGTAGTTTAATAAGCTCGCTTTGACCTCAATTTGAGTGGAGTCAAATGCAGCAGGAGGCAGAGCAAGGCTTTAAAAAAAATCCAACCCAATTCAATGCGCACCACACGGCGTATGCGTAATTCGATAAGATTTAGCTTGCTAATGACGCGCTTTGCTGTTGCTATTGTTGTTGTTGTTGTTGTTGTTGTTGATATTATTGTTTGGTCGTGTGCTTGCATACGCTCAACTCCAATACAAGCCATAAATAAATATAATACACAGATATTAGTTATTAGCATATGGTTTATCGAAGCGTACCCACACAACAAACTCCCTCAGCCCCTCCCCTCCGTCCGTGGCTAGTGTCAGCGTCATCGCGTATTGATTTTATGATAACAGCCACAGAAGATAAACAAACAAATATTATAGATGTGACAAAAAACTACATAATTTGGCTAGCGGAAAAATACAATGCAATGCTTAATTGGTAACAAAGGTTTAGCTCAAATATAATTTGGAGCAATTCGTGGGGGGAGGTGGAAGGTACTTTTGTGAAGGGTAAACGCGCAAGGGGTGCTCGTAAGGGGCGTGAAATGGGAACTGTAAATGAAATGAGAAGTGTAATAAATTAATAAAATCTATGAGACATTTCCTTACACACTCCCCCTCCTCCACAAATCTCAATTTGTGACCTCCTTTTACATATTCACTTTTCTCAATAAATATCAAACTCTTAAGTACGTAATATATCTATTTGCAGCTCCTTTGATTACTCTGAGTCCAGCACCAAGCACTTTGTCATGTTCCCGCACTGGCGCCATCTTATGCTCCGCATTTGGTATTATGTCCACACACACACACACACACACACTCCTCTCCACTCTCCACGCTCAACTACTTTCGCACATAATTCGATTCCGTTTTCTCCCCTCACCATTTCACTAAAAAAAGAATAAATGCTCGCTGAATTAATTTTGTTTTCTTTGCCCTTTTTAAAGAGCGCCAAGGACACGTATACACAAAATAGTGAGTGGCGTCAGGGCTCCCCCTTGCCCCTTAGAATGTCATTAGAAATGCCCGTCTGTGAGTTGTCGCTGCTCCAACATAACACACGCGACGCATCTACATATTTCATCAGCATATTTCGCATGCCTCAGCGCCAGAGCAATTGTAATGAATACGTTCATAATTTATCACACTCATGTACATGGTAAACGACAGCCCTATGTGGGAACTCGCCGGGTTTACCAGGGTACGAGAGCATGATTATATATTTAGTGGATTTCCTATGTGGTAGCTGCATAGCTTTATTTCGCATTGATTTGAGTAATGCTCTAGCAGAGAGTGTGCGAGGTTTACAATGGGATAAACACTAGATAGACACTAGATATGTCCTAAAGATGATCAGGAAGAAAAGCGGGAGTATAGAAAGAAGAGAAAAACATAGAGAGAAGTAGAAAAATTTTTAGTTATCTTTCAGTTCATCTGAGTCTTTTACTTTCTTTCTTGATTCTCTTATACTTTTCTCATTCTTCAACTCATAAAATTATTTTGAGTTATTTTCCAGGGTATTCCCTTGTCGTACCGCAACAGTTAACAATGGGTATATGCTCATAATTATGACAGGTATTTAGTTAGCGAGCATTTGAAACATCCAATTAGCAGCAATGTCTTTGTTTGCATAGCCCTCGAAATGGTTTGTTTATGGTTAGCCTCGCTTATGTCTCTGCCAGTTATGGAAAGTAATTCGGCCAAAGTTTGAGCTGGGTAGCACAGCGAATGTGTTCAATAATTTATGCGTAACAAACAAGAAATTAGAAAGGTTTCGCGCATCTTGAATGCTAATTAATGAGCTATCAGAGCGTGTGATAAATGAACAGAACTGCTAAAACTGCCAAAAATAAATAACTAAATATTTGCTAAATTCTAGAAAATCATGAAATAACATGTTAATCCCATGTCAATTCACTTAACTTATGTAGTTAGCATTACCAAACCACTAGAATACTTGTAGCTCCTAAGAGACTCAGCTCAACTGATTCGCCGTAATCCAAAAAGTAATCTCCTTGGTATTCAAATTCCAAGCAGGTATTCCGTCTTTAATCCACAAAAAGCAACTTAAACTTTGCTTGGGTATAAAAGGAATAAAAAAGGAATCTCGCAATCAAGCCCTGGGGAGGTGTCACAGACCTTAGGCCAAAAGTCAACAGCCATTAAATGGTGGTGGCCAGGCGGCAGAAGACGTCGGGCCAAGCCGGACTATCTATTAGAAGGACAATTAAAAGCAGCGAATGGCGCATTAAAAACTCAACTAAGGGTAGATAACAGACGCAGGCTTTGGGTGAGCGGGCGGACGAACGAGTCGGATTGGACACGCTAATGACAGCCGGAGTCAACAAATGTCAAATGTGTTGGCCATTACGGCTCGTACCTGAACTTGGCCGGAATGGGTAAACGTTTAGTGTGCTGAGGGGGGCGGGTGGCAGCGGTGTTCCGGGTAACAGGAGACTAAAAATTGTAATTGAGGTGCGGCACGGCGATGTCAACTAGTTTCGACTTAACTAATTAATCTGCTCAAATTAATTGACTTTGCATCGAATTAGGTCGTTCGCTTGTTTGCTTGCCCCGATTCCCCCTCTCTCTATCATTATATTTTCGCTGTTTACAGTGCGCGCCTGCAGCTCCCCAACCTGTCTGCACCCAGGATGCGTTGTCCTTTTCCAGCCGTGAGTCATTTGCTCGCAAAAATTTCCACACAGCATCCGAACATTAGTTTTTATTTTCATTTCCTCGTTTTTTTCGCTCTCTCTCTCTCCTCTCTGGTTTTATGTCTGCGTAATGAAAACTTTATCTTTGTCACAGTTGTGTTTTTCTCTGCGTGTGTGTCAAATGTTTTTCCCTTGAATTGTGCTCGCATACCTCTTAAATATGCCTGGCGGGGTATGCTGGTTGGACTAAATTCGTATTGTAAGATAAAAACTTTTATTATCAGCTGACAAATTAAATAGTTTCATTAGCTCTACATTCAGCTGCCACTCTTTAGAGGATATCTTCAAGTCGATCATATTTTGTCAGCTTTCTCTCGCTTTATCTTTGCTTCATTACTCATACGACCCCTGCAACAGTTTCTTTTCAGCTTCTGTTTAGTTTGGCATTCGCTGTTGCCGCCTTTGGCTTTGGCTTTGTCTCTGGATTTGGCTTCTTTTGGCTGGCTTATTGTCTTCTTCTTGGCTTTAGTTGTTGCCACATTATGAAATTCGTTTCGTTTTGTCTGCGCACACTTACAAATCCATCTGCTCTTATGATAACCTCTGATATGTGTGGAGCGGGTGTGTCGTCCAATTGCTTCGCTTGTTTCTGCTGGTTTGCCCTCGTCTGTCCGATGGCTCAAATCGTATAAGAAGTCAGCAGACCGTGCAGACTATAATCGATTATTAAAGTATGTTTCACTTGAGGCTGTAGTCACGCTAGACTAGAAAATGAGGAGTCTAAGTTGCTATCTTGCAAGTTAACAGAGCTCTATATATAGGGATATACTATATTATCTGTAATTTCGTATATATTCAGTCCACGGATATCGAAAGCAAATATACATACATAGATAACCTAAGGAAATATTTCAATATTTTTAGAATATTATAATATTCGTACATAATAATTTTAACCCATATTAGGATTAGATGGAATATTGAATTAATAATTTGTTTTTGTGGGCATCAAGTATATAGTACAGTCGAGTTTCGATAATTTATACCCCGCTAAATCGTGATTAATCGAAAAAATGCGTTCTCAATAATTCTCGATATTATGCATTTTTTTATAAAGGGAGTTATCGGAACTCAAGTGTATATGCACATATATAATATCAAAGGTTGACGTTTCACATGTTTGATATGTTTTTTTTTTTTTTTATGAATCTTAAATTCTTATGATCTGATCTGCTTTGTGATCATTATACCATATTAAACATTCTTTTGATATAAAATTTTTGTTTAAAAACATATGTGTATATATTAACCATAAATATTCATTGAATATTGTGGCATATATAATTCAAAAAAATATATAATTTATTTACCAATTCCATATTATTCGTATTCGTATATATCCCATTTTAATTTAATTTATTTACCAACTATATACCAACTCTATATTCTCAATAGTATTCCTATATACCCCTTCTAACAAAGCACTTCTAATGAGCATAAGAACTAAATTGATCTGCTTATCGCGACAAAGTCGCACTTGTCGCACTTCCAGAGCTACTCCACTTTGAAGTGCTTCTTATTGAGAACACCAACAGAGCCCCTCAGCAGATAAAAGAGGCGAAACCCATGAACACAAACACAAACATCGGCATCGACTATGCGACAAATGCAAATGAACTTGAAAGAAGTTGTCTATTCATTTCATTCAATATTACAGTATTCAGTATTCAGCCTTTCGTATGCGTGGCATGAATAACTAATAATTCACACATGCTAACGCAGCTGACGCTTCGAATAGGAGCACATTGCTCCTGGCCTACAAAAACAAAGGTGATCGATGGCCCGCCCGCTCACTAATTGTCAACTGTCAGCAAAGAGCCGAGCACATTTGTCAAAGTCAAGCGACTCCGCTTAGTAGTTGTTGTTGTCATTGTAATTTCGACTAATTAATGGAGCCTACAATTAGTTAAAATCGTGTCTATCATACTGCGAGCAATTAGTTAAGTATGAAGTATGAAGTTCAAGGTGTCACTATTCAGCTGACAGGCGCTGTAGCTGCTCATGCGAGCATTGATATTCAGCCCAGGAGCAATTGCAGACTGAATGCAACGCTTTATGGAAATCTTGGAGGAATCTAATAAAAGCAACTGAAAATCTTGTCTGCCGCTCGACTATGTTAATGCATTCGTTATGGGGCGTATCTGGGTGCGACAGACTACAGATCTCATAATTGTGCTCAATTTTTATTCTTTTTGACAATCTCAACAAGAATTTATGACCGGGCAATGTGTTCGAGAGAAATAGACCTTGAGTTGGCTCGGCTTGCCTCAGCTTGAAGTGTCTCGGGTTTGATTCGCTGGTTATAATTCAAAAATTTGGCACAACGAAGGGGTTACGTGAGTGAGCTCCGATGTCAGCCGGGAAGCTAGACGGCATGGAATCTGGGTGGGATCGTGCATGAAAGCCTGAGCTACAAATATATGTACATTTATTATAAACAAAAATCTTATACTGGAAAAATTGGAATATTGCATACGAAGTGGGAAAGCTTCTATATTAATGCCACATACAGAAAGCTGAGGGAAACGTGGAAACTAGGTGAAATAATTCAACAAATTTTCATTGCAAAATATTTCTTATGATATTCCCATTTTCTATGGGTTCAGGCTATAAAAATAAATGTGTGTAAAGCTATTTTGCAAGAGATTATAGACACACAAAAATATCAAAATTAGGCCTGAATTTATTGAACTAATATAAAATATATACATATATATATTTTTAAAATACAATAAAAAATTTTTTTAAATATTATTATAGTGTTAATATTAATGACATCAATATTAATAGAACACGATTGTAATTAATGTTATTACAATATTTTATTGTAATTATAATAATTATTAATAATATTATTATTATTAACAGGGAAACAAACTGAAATTCGTCTTATTCTTGGTCAAACAGTTTACTTTAATATCAATAGATCTACAGCTCGTGTAATGCTCAAAATCACGAGCGCAGCTCCGATAGCAAATATAAGACCCAAGACAACAACAAAATATTAAACAATTATAACAATTTAATCAAAGCCGTGTGACTGCGTTAGCAACTGAGGCGAAACGGAGTGGGACGTGCGGAGCTGGAGGAGCTGGTAGCTGAGGTAACTGAAGTGCCATGCGCTTAAATGGTGGGGCAGATGCCGAGCCAAGTGCCAAGTGCCAAGCGTCCACGGCCACTTAAATGCGAAAAGCTGTGAGCACTGTAAACGAAGCTAAACGATTGAAGAGAGGAGCAGGAGGAGGGAGGAGGAGGTGAAGGAGGTGGAGGTGCAGAGTAGGGGGCCTTACAGCACACACACAACCACCTATTGACTTAATTGATTTCGCATAAATTCAGTTTTTTCTCTCCCTCTCTCCCTCTCTGTCGCACTCCCATAAATATATATGCAGTCAAGTTTCGGCCAGCAGCTGTTGGGCATTTCGACACCTTTTGACCTGGCGAATGGACGGGGCTGAGGAGCGAGACGGGAGGAACACGCAGTACGTTCAACTTGGCCCAAGTGCAAATAGAAGCCAACTGCGAGTCAATATATAGTAGTATGTGCAGAGAGATAAACTCGCGGCCGATGTAGATCTGAGAGGGCGAGGGCGAGGGCGAGCGGACTGAGGGACTGCGAACTCAGAGCTGAGGTCAGCTGCTGACGCTACCGGCTGCTCTAACCCCCAAAGGTACAAAATATGATATGTCCATATGTATATGTGTGTTGAAATATTTTTGGGTGTGTTCGTTAAACACACACAATCACACACACACGCACAGCTGGCAGCTGGACTGCAGCGCCCAGGTATGCTCAGAATATCGCTTACTAATAGTGTGTCAAAGCTGTCCATAGCGTCAAATTGGAAGCTCACACCTGTTAGGCACCTGGACAGCCCATAAAATTGAAATGAAGTGCGGTACCTTTGAGCATATGATTAGGCATAGCAACCGAGTGAGCTGCAACTCAGTTACCTGCACTTGGCAAGTAGCTCTGTCTCTCTCTCTCTCTCTCTCTCTCTCTCTCTCTCTCTTTGCTTCTATAATGACATTCCCACGCTGCGTGAGATTTGATTTGCTCCCCCAGCTAATTTGAGCAATTTGCCTTTTATGATCGCTGCACTTGGACGTGCGTGTGGGCGTGATAATGAGTACATTGATTGCTTTGCTGATGAGTTGAATCAGTATTACGATGGATAAGTGCATTATGCATTAGATGTGGGCTACGTTGCAGCAATTGCTCAATTGGCTTGGATATTATGATATTATGATTATTAGATTATTCTTATTTTCGGCTGCTTTGGGAATACAATGATATAATATCTTATCAGATTATATTGCTGCTATCGATTGGAAACTATAATTACATTTTCTGTTCCTTATTTTTCTTAGACTCACTCTCCCTCTCTATTTCTTTCTCTTTGTACTTATTATCCTGGTTTACATAGGCTTGTGCTCCAAATTTGAGGAACAATTTTTTATTTACCTCTCTCGCGCGCTCTCTCTCTCTCTCTCTCTCTCTTTCTCTCTCTCTCTCTGTCACTTACTAAATATTTATTGCACTCTATTTCCATTCCTCTTGCTCACTCTCTCTCACTCACCTCCCCTTCTTTTCCTTTTATCTCTCTTTCAGTTTTCTCTCTATCTGTATCTCTTTTCTTTTCCCCGCCCTTTGCCTAATCTGCCACAATCTTAATCTGCTACCTCTCTCCTTTATCCTATTTATGTTTATCATCTAGGTATATTTGCCTCTACATTGGAACATTCCAAGGAATGAATCTTAGATGTTTTCCATTTCATTCCATTCCCTTGTCATCTCGTTGCCTGCCAGCAGTAACACGAACATTGCGGATCTCTTGCTCTCTCTCTCTCTCTCTCTCTCTGTCGCTCTCTCATTCTTACTATCCTATCTTCTTTTCTCTCTGTCTCTCTCTCTCTCTTTCTTTATTTTGATTTTATTACATTCTCATTTCCCCTCATTCACCATCTGCAGCGCTTCACAATTTCGTGACAAATGCTTTTTTTATCACAGCCTCCCTCTCTCTCCTGCCCTCTCTCTTACAATTAATAGCTGTAGAATTGTCGTCTGCTGTCGTCGCTCTTTCACAAGTCGCTTATCTATTAAATATTTACATTTAATTGTTGACATTTGCATGACGCGTGCAAACATTTGTATTCCAATTACTATAGAAACAGTAAACACAATGGATTGCTTCGCATGCGCTGTCTCTGTCGCACTTACCCAAACAGATGTGCAGTCTTAGCACAACAATGGCCGCCAGAATAACGGTGCAGCACTTGGCTCTGTTGCACTTGAACGCCATTTTTATCGGCTGCTGCTTCTGCTGCCGCTGCTGCTGCGCTGCTTACCTTCGCGCAGCGCTGCAAAGAAAAGTTCTGCTGCGACGCGACGCTTCTTTGTTTTTATCTGCGTCGATGTTTTTGTTGTTGTTGTTTTTGCTATTTATGTTTGAAATTCCGCTTCGTCTGCTGGTTCGGCGTTTTTGGTATTTATCCAGCCACTTGGCAAATTGTTTGTTCGGTTTTATAATTATTACTGTTAATTCTCTCTGGACAATTATCTTCGTCTCGCGCTCATTTTACGCACTTTTCACATTGTGTTTGTGTGTGTGTTCTTTGGTGTTTTTTTTTTTTAGGTTCCACTCATTTAATTACTTTTGATCATCAACTGATAAAAGACACATTTATCAATTACTGTGCAAAAAAAAAAAAGAGACAACAATGAAGACGGTGCGATATAACGAAAATGACAACAAAAAACTACAGTCAAACATAACTTTAAGTTACCCTAGCCAAACCTATGGTATCCCAACCTAAGTTACCCTAATCTTTTTGCTTACCCTCAATTCTAAGTTAACATAGACTTAATTTAATGCAAGCTAATTAACCCAAATTAACCCAATTAAAAAGTATGTAAATCATGTCAATTTCAACTTGATTTGCAAACTCATATCTGAAAAGGAACAACGACGGCTGCTCGACTAAGAAACACTCTGCGACTATTTATAGAACACAACATTTTTTTCTTTTTAGACATTTTAAATATATTAATTTGTAAAATTTTTCTATTATTATAATAATAATAATTATTATTATTATTATATTATTATTATTTTTATTATTATTATTATTATTATTATTATTATTATTATTATTATTATTATTATTATTATTATTATTATTATTATTATTATTATTGTTATTATTTTTATTTTTACTATTTATCATTCTTTTTTTCAATTTTAAGAGTATGTATATACCCCTCTTCTCAGCAATTTACAGCATATAAAAATATTTAACTATATCTTAAAAGGGTTACAACACTTTTCCACTTGACAATTTTGTTGCTATTAATTTTTATTTCTATTGATAGCAGCACCCACGAGTCGTAGCGCCCGCACTCCGCGATCGTCTCCTCCTGCTAAGCTGGCGCCTGGTCTTCAATTATATTTATCATAGCACAAATGCCACAACAAAGTTCCGTAATACTCGACGCACTTTGTCTACGATTCCTGATTATTGCAATTAAAAAACAAAAAACAAAAAAAACAAAACAAAGGAATTTTGGGCTTCGCATGGGTTTATTTTTATACACTTTATGCATTAAAAAATTGTTAGATTAATTTCTTTGTATTTTTGGTATTATTTTAAATGAATTCCGGCTATTTTTGGCAAATCGATTTTTATATGGAGTGTGCTCTGCGCCTTAAGTTTGTGGCAAGTCTGGCCAAGCCCCCGCTATACACAGGTCGATCAATTTTGCCAACTCATTGAACAAATACACTTTTGGCACATTTAATTGATCTTTAAATTGAAAATAATTTGTATACGCATCAAGAGAGCCTTGTGGCGTAGTTATGTAATATTGGACGGTGAATGGAGCACTTTTCGCAATATGTACAACAAATTATGCCTATAAGAATTTGGCTTGAACTGAAGCTAGCTGCACTAAAATATATATAGTATATATATTATATTTAGTAAGATTGGCTTATTATGATTTAAGACTGTCATAGACATCGACACTAGATTACAAAAAACAATTCTTAAATAACTTTACAGTCCATCACATCCCCAGCAAATCTTGGCTAGAGTATTCAAGCTTCGGCACTTCGCAGTTCCTATTAAATTAATCGTGCACAAAACTGTTGATTCGACTTTAAAGATAACTTCTTTGGACAGCTTAAAAAGTAACGAATTCTTGTTGCTTCAATTTCGAACGGGATGTGCAGCTCACGAATTTACATTGAAGTGAATTTTTATTTTAAAAAATACTTTTAGAGTTGGGGAAGTGCTTTGAGGCTATTCAAAGCAGGTGTGATAAAACAGAGACGGGGTAGGGGCACTGTGCAGATAGCAGAGCATAATTCAAAAGAGGCTCAAAGTCAAACAATATGATAAGCCACATGGACAGACTGAAAAGCTGACAGACTGACTGAGTGAGGGACTGGCTGGCTGACAGACTGACTGAGTGACTGACTGACTGAGTGACTGCGTCTGTGCTAAGCACTTGAGCTGCAGCCACTTTAAGGTTCAACACATTTGACACAGTGAGCACCCAAACAACTGACACAAAGCCGGCTTCCGAGCTCCAAGCACTTGCCAATTTCTGAGTGGACTTCACCGCCGACTCCAACTGCCTGCCAATTGGCAGCTGCCAGTTGCTAGTTATTTTATTTTATTTTATGTTTAATTTTTACGTTTACTTTTTTCTCCAATTAAAGGTTAGACAACGCGACGCGATTTATGTATATACATACACGCCTATACATGCATATATATTTATATGTATTTTAAGGTGCGTCCTGTTGCGTCCGAATAAGGCAGCGCCATAAACGTGAAACGTTCATCCGACAAGCGGCAAACAATCCGCAGACAACCAACAACCGACGCGTCGCTGGCCAAAGACAAAGTACAACTGTTTGAACTCGAATGAGCTTCAGACTTCTCAGAAGCGTTTCTCGTTGTCGTTGTCGTTGCCGTTGCCGTTGCCGTTGCCCGTTGTCATTGGTGTTGTTGTTGCTTCTATCGCAGCCAATTCGCCGACATTGTCGCATTTACCAAACACAAGAAAAAAAAAAAAAAACTAAAAAAATGTTTTTATTGGGCTTTCGAAGTATTGAGATTCTTGACGGTAGCTTAAAATCTTTAAGGGGCTATTAAAATACCCTGCACTCAAAACATAGCTAAAGAGTTGAATACATTTTAAAAGCTTTTTGTGTCTATTTGATGAAGGATCTCTGAGAGATTTGTTAACATTATTTGGTATGTAGACTGACATATGTATATGTAAAAATTTTAATAGCTAGATGGTATATCTCTTTCTACAAGCTATGACAACAAAACTTGATGCATAGAGAGGAGCGTAACATAAACATACATACATATGACATCTCTCATATATATATATTTCTTTCACAGATAATTCAATGTACCAATAAAATTTACGTTTAAGTTAGGATATAGTCTAGAAGAAAAAAATATCTCAATAAATAATCTCTCCATATTTATTTGAACATAAAAATACGTGTTTTCATTAATCCACCAAATGTATAATATATTAAAAAAAAAAAAAAAAAAATAGAAATAAAAATAAAAATAAAAAACAAATCACAAATGATTTTAGATAGTTCTTAAATATTTTTAAAAACCTGTATACAAATTCTTAATATATTTCAATCATTTTAAATACGTCTTTAAATATACATATATACTATTAGAAACATTTTAAATTAATAGTAATATTTTAAACTATTTTCTTTATACAAAAACCCTATTTTCATTTTAGAATAATATTAAGCCATTAGTCTTCTCTATGTATGAACATTTACAGTATATATCGCAGTCGTCTGGCTTAACCAAAGGCATCTCTTTATTTTTTGCTGCTTCCAGGAAGAAGGGTTTGGGCATTCAAAATATTTTTGTTGATGGCTACGGTGGCGTATGCGTGATATGTGTGCTCGACAACAGATATTCATTAATCAACTAATTGTTTGCAATGTCAAACAGTTAACTGAATAATTAGAGCCCATATAGAATCTATTTCTAGAAACGTTGACTTTGGAGCACTTTAGAACGATTTGTAATACGAATTTGCAAATATATTGCAATATGCAAATTGGCTGAGATAGAGTCATTAATCAAGTGTCACTCAAGATTTAATTATAGAATTAATTATATTGCAAACATATGCGAATAGCAACTAATGAGATAAGTTGATAAATTATTGCTGCTGATTTCTTAAAATATTTCTAATGCAACTACTTGTTTACAGAGAGAAAATTTGTAAACAAAATTAATTACTTTACACTTAATCTCAAATTTGTATTTTTATTTATTACGGCAAAGGCAGTGGGTCAAGTCAACTGTCGATAATTACGTTAAAGTCTGATTAATATTGACAAAAAACGATTTAATTCGCTTGAGTGAGACATTCAAATCTGATTAATTTGCTTGAGTTACAAAGAAAGTGACTGACTAGAGAATACCCTAAATCATTGCGAAGAAGAGAGGAATTATTTGAATAATAATATGATTTATTGGATGAATCGCGTCACTTTCTGCAATTAACTCCCATTGTGAATAGACTGTACAATGGTTATACAAAAAGATTTCATGCCCATACCAAGTACTATCTATATGTCTTAAAAGCCCATGAAAACATCAGATAAATAAGATGTAATTTTGCTTAGTTGTGGTTCTTATATTTACTATATCATGTTTGTACGAGGTATTCTACAAAAAAAAAAAATTTATTATAAAAATTTTAAAAATTTTATTATATTTTATAACTCTAAATAAAACTAAATTATTGGAGAATAATCTCATTATTTAAATTTTGCTGAATTACTAATATATTTATTTAATTAATTTATTATTATTTTTTTTTTTTTGTATGTATATTTATTATTTTTGTAATTTAATTTTTAGTATATTTAATTTGTTATTGATTTAATATTTTTCACATTCAGGTCTAATTATACCCTGAACCCATTGAAAATGGGAAATCAGGGTATAATGGTTTTGTTAAAAGTATGTAACAGGCAGAAGGAGGCGTGGCAGACCCCACAAAGTATATATATTCTTGATCAGGGCGACGAGCTGAGTCGATTTGGCCCTGTCCGTCTGTCTGTCCGTCCGTCCGTCCGTCCGTCCGTCCGTCCGTCCGTCCGTCCGTCCGTCCGTCCGTCCGTCCGTCCGTATGTATGAACGCGTCGATTTCAGAAGATATAAGAGCTAGAGACTTCAATTTTTTTTTAAAATGTCCGTAATTACAGCGCGCATATCAAGTTTATCATTAAAAATCGATAACCCATCCCGATCTTTTTTTATCGATAAAAAACCTTATCGAAAAGCAGTTATAAAATTATATCTTCTACACCCTTATTGCTAGAGTCTCCAAATTTTTAATGTATGCTTATATGCAATTTATACAATTTCGGTTTTTGTTAAAATTTACCCCCCACCCTTAAATTCACCCCCTCACCATCACTTTTGTAAAAAGCGTATTTCAAATACTAGAGACTTGGGCTTTGGAATATACACACATATTCACCATATGACTACGCTCTAAAAGTTTCATTAAGATCGTATGTCTACAAAAGAAATTATTTAACAAATAAATTCTCATAATATTGCCCACACTGCAGCGCAGCCCAAGCGCAGTCGCTGCTTACTGCGCAGTTAGCAGAGCGCAGGCTTATGCGTGCGTGTGGATGCATGTGTATGTATGTGTGCATAAAAGAAGTGCAGAATGATTAGAATATCAGCTTGGAGGGTTCAGGGTATCTCCTAGTCGAGCAGTCTCGACTGGAGCTTTCTTACTTGTTTTATTTATATATTTGTATTTCTTTTGGTATTCTACTTCTACTTTTGTTTTCTTCCTGTGATTTTGTAAGCACTCGAACAACTCAACTTATTTTTCCCTGAATTTAATAGAGTTTTTATTTGAATTTTTTATTTATTTATTTTTTTTTTTTTTTGAGCTTTTTATTTTTAGTGTTATTCATGGATCTTTTGTTACACAAAGTAGCATAAAAACGTGCTTACGCTTCTTATCAATGACAAATATCCACAGATATGCAATAAATAAGTTTGTTTCTGTTTTTTTTTAGCGAAAAGCTAAAGACTTTAATTTATGGCTTGCAGCTGCGGAAAAAAACTCCTTTATAGTTATTGCAATATTTATGCACACTGTTGTTATTTTGTTTTATTTTTTTGTGAATTAATTAGCGAGATATTTAAAGACGGAAAAGCTTGGGTTTTAGCCAAGTTAACAAGCGCACTGAGCTAACATGGAACCGCTTGCCATGCGCTACGTTTTACCAATGAAACTGAAACCAGCTGCGAGGCAACTGAAAAGCCGCAAACCCACAAATTCCAACAACAACAACAAAACTTCTCGTCGTTGACTTTGTCGTCGGCTGTCATCGTGCACTCCCTGTACGTGTGTATGTATGTGTGCGTGCGTGAGGGTGTGCGTTTATCTAAGTGTGCGTGCGTCAATTTCCACCCTTGCAGCAGCCTGCCTCTGGCTCGCCCTGTTGCTGCCGCTGCCGCTGCCGCTGCACTCGCTGTTTGCTTATCAACGGGGTAATCCTTAGCCCAATCTCGCACTGATAGCCCATATATTGGCAGATATGAGATGAGATAATCTCATGCTGATTATTATATATGCATGCATGCATATTTCATATATTTTAGTTCTCGCTCTCTCTCCCACCCGTGCATCTCTCATCTCGTTCTACAACTACCCATAGGTAAATAAGTTCATTGAGCGAACGTGCATGGAGCAAATGCTGCTCTTATCTATGTATTGTTTACATGTTTTGGGCTCGGATCTGTTTATTTGCCAAACATAAATATATATATATATATATATATATATATATATATATATATATATAAGAAGTGAAAGCACTGGTAGCACTTTGATTCTGATTACTCACGTGGCTTATCTTTACGATTGACCGAAGACTACAAAAGCAAGGTTTATTATCTTATATACAAGTAGGGTATGCTGGGTGGTAAGTGTCAAAAAAAAAAATTATAATATTGAACACGAATGTTATTAATATATTTAAATTTTGTTTAATGTCTGGCATTTGAGGTACTAGAGTTCAATTTTCAATTAAATGGGCAATGCGAGCACTTTCTACACTTTTTAAACTATATACTGATTTATCAATTGCCAATTGATCAAGATATGGCAGATATGGATATCAACGCCTACTGAGGGGCAGATTGGGATAGCTATATATAATAATCCTCTTGACATCACATCCCATTTAAAAAACTTTAACTTGCACAAGAAATTTATATATCAAGTCGGGGCGCGGCAAATCGAAAAATTGATCTGGCCGGGCTTAAATCGCAAATGAGTATTCTGCAGTCGGTGACTCCCATCTGTAACGCTCTCACCTGCTTTTAATTTGTTCAAGCTAAAGTAAAATAAATATGTATGTCGATTTTTTTTGGATATCAATTTATTTACAATTTTGAAACAGATTTTATTTCTTTTTGAATTTTGTCCATGATAAATTTTTCAATTTAGTAATTTGTACATCATTTTTTTTTTTTTTTGAAAATGAAATGAAGACACTGCAGATATGACCAATTGTGATCTTGGCCGGGGTCGCTGTCTCCTCGGTTGTGTCCTTCGGTTTCGATTCAAGTAACATTTATAATTCTAATAGTCGATGATGCACTAACGCTTAAAACTATAAATGTATGAAACTCCAATAAATCGGTTATGTTCATAAATGCATAATATTCGTCCGTATCTTAATTTTTTTTTCGTCTGGTCTATTTTGTTAAGTATTTTTTTGATTCGATTATTTGTGATTTTTCTTTTCCGTTTTTTGCCTATGTATTTGAAGAAGTAGATAAGGGTAGATAGATAGTTGTAGATAAATGTTGATTGTGTGTTTGCTTGATTGGTTGGTTATTCAGTTCCGATAGGGTCCAGGGTACTGTACGATATATTCTCTGTGGAATGTCTGTGTCTGTGGCATTTCGCTACCATCCTAGCAGGTGCAGGCGGGGCAAACGGGCTTGTCCCCCTCGATGGTGAAGGTCTGTGAGGTGATTGGGTTCTCGCAGCGGTTGCAGCGGAAGCAATCACGATGCCATTTGGCATTCATGGCCACAATGGCGCTGTCTGTGATCGGCTTCTCGCACTTGGCGCAGCGCACCGCAAACATGTCCTCGTAGTCCTGCTTGCAGTAGGCCTTGCCGTCGCGCTCGTAGAAGGGACGATTCGATAACGGTTTCTTGCAAGCGCCGTCGCACACAAAGCAGCACTCGTGCCAATTCTCGCCCATGGCGCATATGGTCCGCTCGAGGATGGGCTTCTTGCAGGCGGCACAAGTGCTCGTATAGCGCTCGACAAAGCAATCGCTGCACACGGGCTCACCATCCTGAATATTGAATGTGGCGTCCTCGATCTGCTTGTCGCAGTGGCGGCACAGGAAATGCTCCGGATGCCATGTCTTGCCCAATGCGGTGATCACGCGCTTGGTGATCGTCTCGTTGCACTTGTGGCAAATGATGCTCTTGTCCTTCTCCTGGATGCTCATCTTGGCTGCTTTGATGGCGACGACGACCTCGGATTGGATTGCTACGGCAAAATTGTTGTCAACTCGATCGCACGCGTCCGCACAAAAGCTGGTCTCAATTTCGAATTTCGAAAACACGAATATACACGCTCACATACACACACACTCACACGCACGTACTGAATAGGGCCTATATTATATACATAGACGTATATATCGGAAAATAACTAACGTTGGCGTGTGCTGTTGTTTTTTTTCTTCGTAATTTTGATTTTTAAAAATATATATTTTGATATATATATATAGATATAAATTCAGAAGAAAACAGAACAAAGAAAAACGAGTTAATTTTGTGAGACTCAAAAACTAAATGAGACTTTTACAATCTCTACACTCGCTGCTCTCTGTGAGGAATGAGCACAGCCTATTCTGTTCAGTGAAGCAGTCCAGCTGTATCAACATACACTCAGGACGTCATTTTCAAAGCTTGCTTCGATCTGTGAAAATAATCTGTGAATATAACTTAAGCAGATCCTATTATAAAAATCCCTATTGGCTTGCAAAAGCAGTCAATAAACCACATTATGAAAGAGCATTAACACCTTTCAAAACCGATCTAATTTTTATCTATCTATCAGCTAGAGCCCTCTCTGCATTATGGAAAGCTGCATAATGATTCTGCTCACTATATATGAAAAATCGATAAATATCGATGATATAAATTGGAAAAAGTATGGATAAAATCCTTATAGCGTTATCTGATTATCCATTAGGCCGGTCAGTCTATAATGCAATCTAGCTTTTGTACTACATAGAAACTTGAAGCATTAAATATTTTGTCATGTTTTTCCGATAACTTATAACTCTATATCTAACTATCGAGCAAAGCATAAAGTAAATTTCGTATGCATATGTATTATTATTAATACAAATATAATAATATCAAATGATATTTAGACTTACACGACTCCCTATAAAATAATAAATTGTAATAGTTACTAGAAGCAAGCAAAAAGCTGTTCCTGACCAAAGCAGATTAGATTCCCTGACCGCTTGCAGCCTTGCACTGAAAATAAAAAGAATTTAATCAGTTTTAATTTTTTTTCTGATTTTGCAGCCTTGAAAGTTCTTGAACAAACAATACAAAACTGTATTTTAATGGCTTGCTAAATACTCTAATAAACGTCAGAAAGCATGTCATTTAACTGCATGTAATGCTAAGTATTTGATTCATGCACAAAGTGTCCACATGCTTCGCCCATTGAGCATCTGCTCCCAAATGGATCCTTTGAACTTGTCCCACTAACGTGTGCATGCAATTAGAAACTGACGCAGCAATTAACGCATGCATTGCATATTTGACATGAAATGCTTTTAATAAAATAATTTAATCATAATTATGCAACTGGTAAGCTATGCTCCCGCCTCCGCCTGCTATACCTCTGCAGCCCTTCAACGGCTCACGCACTCCAGCTGCATACGCAGACAGACGCCAGCGAGTGCAGAGCCTGACACAAATTCCCTTTCAACTTGCATAACAAGCTCTCGAGCGGGTCGTCCAAATGGCAAGCCAGCCTCTAGCCCGCGCCCCTCCACTCGCCCCTTGGCAATTTGGAATTCCTTGGAGCAGCAAATGAAATGGTGACATGTTCGCAGCAATCCTCGCATTATGAGTGCCATCCAGGCCAAAAACAATGCCTCACTGGCTACGTGGCGTCCAGGGCAGCTATCAAGCCAACAATAGCAACAAGTTGGGTGTGACCAACTAGGAGGTACTCTGCCATGGATATGAGTCCCAAGTTGCCAAAATTAACAAATGCTTGCCCAAAAAGACTAACATTTTACGTGTGGGGTGTGCTTTATACATATATTACCTACCAAATATTATACCCCACTAGGAAAAAAGAAATATTTCTCAAATGAATCTATTTTATGTGCAGCTACTCAATCGATTTCATGTCCCTAGTTTTTATAATCCTTGAGTTATGGCCAATCAGCTTCAGTTAATGAAACATTCTGAAAGTTTCAGGCTCGTGTAGAACGCTGTAGCTTGAGAACAGTTAAGATGATCTATATATGATCTATACGTTTATATCCTTTAATAAAAATAGCCCTCATTGTTAAGTTTCTTGACCGATTTGCAATCAGATTCAGTCATTGACTCATTGCGAAAATCTCAGTCTTGAGTAGAGCACCGTCGCTGGAGAACAGTTATAATGATGTATCTATCCATGATACATATATATCGTATAATAATAGCCTACGTTATTGTCTCTTGACCAACTCTAAACTCTCTCGATGATCCATTCCATTATGTGACAAACACTCTCTCTAGTCCATACTACCCCAGTTTGCTATTTTCTATGTGTTCGGGGTATGACAACGACCACAACAAAAGATATGGCAAATTCCAGAGGGTGGCTATGTTTGGTAACTTCTCTGGCATAGACTGGACCACACACCCACAAAAACACATACACACTCATATGTGTGTATGTGTGTGTTTTAATTGTTGTGCATGCGGAAGCGCCAAGTATTTTGCTTTAATTAAATTTTTTCATAATTTCTTATGAAACACATTTGATGCTTTTTTATTATTTTTATTAATTGCTCATATTTAGACGTTAGCTCACTTTTCTATGAAGCTACCCTTAAGAGCTGCGACTTCATGAATTGCAGTGGTGGTTTCTCATTTCCTGTTGCTCAAAAGCCAATTTATAAATGGCTCGAACTGTGACTAATTTCGGTTGCATGCCTAGCGGAAACTTTGCGCTGCTCATAAATTTAGAAAGATTTATAGAAATTATACATGTATATAAATATGTTTATTAATATATGAAATAACCGTCAAGGATCATTAAATTTTATATATAAATAACTAATTAATTAATCTTAAACAATTTACCAGTGCTTGCAAAATAATTATATGCATATAATAATAATTCTAATATATTTCATTTCATCTAATTAAATTTATATAATAAAAAATATTATATACACATTTTATTTTCTTAATATATATATAATTTAAGTATTTTTACACGATTTTCTTATACTTTCGTTTTCATAGAATTATTTTTGTAAATTTTATTTTTAATGTTCGTTATATAGAAAATTTCAAACAATTTTGTTTGTTTTTTTTTTACAATATTTTAAATATTTTTATGCAATTTATTCTAGTCATTTAAATTAAAACAAAGCAAATAAATGTAATTTTTTTTTATATATATTTATTTTTTTTTTTTTTTTTTTGTTATAAGACTAAAAATATGTATTTAATGTCGAATCTTTAATTCACCCAAAAAGTGAAAAATTGAATCATGAAACTCACATTGTAAATAATTAGCCAAAAAGAAATTTGTATTAAAAAGCCTGATCTCACCTGCAAGTTTTAGCCCACTTTTGTGTCTACTGCTCTGCTTCTTTCTCGCACTCTGTGTCTATGAGATAAAACCAAATTACGCACAAACAAAATGTAAGTCAATCAGGCATCAAAGGTCCTTGATCTCATCAAAGTGGAAACTGCAAACCGTCCAGTGCATCGCAACGAGCCCACCGCCAATCGCCAATCGCCAATTAACATTGACGGTCGCCAATTGAGGCTTTTAATTATGCAATAAGGGTTACGCGGTCGAGTCCTGGGACAGGACAGCGCATTGAACTTTGCAGCTGCCCGACTTTAGATAGAGTCGAAAACCAATTGGAAGGAAAAAGCAAAGTATTCGGAATTTAAGTTTAAAGCTCAAGTTGTCTTTTTAATGAGGCACTTATAAATACATGTATAAATAATACTAGATATAATAATATTAACTATAGCTATATGCAAACATATATACAAAGAATAATGGAACTCTAACCCTCTAATATGAGCGCCGATGCTTGTCCTTGTTGCTGGGCTTCTTCGAGGAGATGAGTGTGCGGCGTTTCAAACGCTTCAGCTTCGTCTTCTCACGCTTGCGCATCTTCTCCTGGGCCACCTCGACAATGGTGTTGCGGAGCTTTAGTCTGTATTTGATGAGGTGGTTCAGCTCAATGTCCAATCCCTGGTCCATGGGCGACAGGTTCTCAGCATTCTCGACATCATCCTCGTCGTCCGTTAACATGGCCAATTGGCGTTCCGCCCACGCAGCATCGTCGTCCTCATCGATGCTCAGGTCTGGCATGTCGAGCTGCTTTTTGTGTTGTTGTTGTTGTTGCTGCTGCTGCTGCTGTTGCGGCAGATCCTGTTGCTTCAGCAGCTCCTCGGTGAGCAGCAGCTTCGATGTGGCCCACTTGACCACCTGGTGATCCTTGAGCGCCATTTGCTGGCGATAGTTAAACAACTGCAAGGTGACATTTGCCCTGGGACACGCCTCCGCCTCGTCCCTGGGAGACGCCGGCTCCTCCGCTGGCATGGGTTGGACCACAGCCACCGGCCTCTCGCAGGACATTTTCGTTTCCAGTACGTTGCCCATGCTGCGCGCTATCTTATATGATGATCTTTGTACGTCGCCAGCTCAAATGCCACTGACAGCTGCAAACTTGTCAAAGCCGATTTATATCAAATATTTATTCGATATGGGCTGCAAAAAGGATTAGAAACGTAGGCAGGTACAATGGGTAGACGCGAGCTACCTAGGCCCTGCAGTCACGACATTTGGCAACACCTGGTCAGGGATTAGCGCACGCTGGTTAGCAAAAATACCCGAAATATGCGAAAAACTAACTTTCTTATAGACCAGGCCTATTTTATTGCTAATAGGGTATATTGCTATCCACGTGCATATCTCTATAAATTTCTCAATTATGACATATTTCTTATAAATTTACTTAATACTCATACACCTAAGACGAGAGATGGAATACAGACACAGGTGGAATACCAATCTGATTTTATAATACAAATTTAATAGCAAGCTTCACAAATAAGATGTAAAATCAACATTTGTTAGCAAAAATTATTATTTCTTTTAAGGAAAGCAAATGTTTACCAAAAATCGTACCAAAACTAATTTATACCAACCTAACCTCAATCATTTTTCTAACAGGCCACTTAAATCAACCGCAGGTGTTACAATATATATATAGACTACCTATTTACAATTATTACAATTCAAATTTTACAACATCTTTTACAGATCTTCAGTGTTTATACAAATTATGTAAGCCAGCCCTTAAAATTTCTACCTAACCTACAAACTATAAACATGACACAAGTTAGGTAAACCCCAGAACATTAACTAAACAACTGTAAACTTACTTTTCCAAAAATATTAGTTCCTTAAACTCGATTGCGTATACCTGTCCAACAAGTTAAGACACGCAAGATTTTGTGGGCTGTGGATATTACCCATTGGCCAGGTCAATTCTACCTGCTGAATATATAAGGTGCTTAACAATTGGCGAGCCACAGCATTCGCTTCTCAACTCCTGTTGGCCATGGACCGCAAGACGACGACACCATTGATGATGTTTCGCACTCCGGTGGGTGGTGAGAATCAGTTGTTCATCTTCAATTCGCCCATTGACTACACGGATCAGCAGCTGATTGTGTATCAGTGTTCGGGGATGCTGGAGGGCGAGAGTGGGTATTGTGTGGTCTATAAGCGGGATCATTACATAATCAGCAATCATCCCAACTATCAGAGCCCGACCAAGCGCAGCTTCCTCAACGAGTGCATCCGGCAGCTGTACATCATCAATGGGCTGGTGCACAAGCTGAACTGGGCGCCCAACACCTTGGTCTGCACTCAGCAGGAGCTGTGGCATCAGGTGAACATGTGCCTGCAGCCGGAGCGCTTGAGTGCGCGAAATGCCAGCCTCCAGCGTGTCAAGCGGCAGCTGTTCCGCGAGACGCAGCGCAAGCGCAAGGCGACGAGCAGCGTGCGTGGCCAGGTGTGGGGCACTCAGGTGTTCAACTTCAAGCCGATGCGCTCGAGGATCGGCAGGCGACACATACGACGCGGCTACTTGACGGTGGCCCGGCAAATCGTTCTCCAGCAGCTGATCCGTGAGAACGTGAAGCGTGAGATGACCGGCACATCGGCCATATGCCAGACGATCATCAATGCCACCGAGGGCATCTACAACGTGAACGCGACAGTCATCAGCGACATCTGCCGCTACCACCAGAACGCTGCACGTCATCAGCCCACGGTCCAGCGGCGGCTGAACGAGGGACAGCAGCGCATGCGCAGCAGCGAGGCCTGCCAGCTGACGCAGCGCGCCAAGCGCCTGGAGGCCATGTTCCTGCACGAGCAAGTGCGTCGCGCTGGCCAGAATCATCAGCTCATACTGGAGGAGTCGGTGCGTTCCATTTACTATGCCAAGCAGCTGTTTCGCCTGATCGAGGATCACGAGGAGTTCGTCTACACGGACAAACAGATCTTGGGCCGCAGCTGTTGTTAAGTTGAGTTTCAAATTCTTTTTAGTATTGTATAAAAATATATAGACAATGTCTTTTATTATAAGCAGTAGCGTAAATAGTAAATAGAACAAATAAAATGCATTAGAAACGTAAAACAAATTCGATTTGTTGTTATAGTTGTTGTTGTTGATAGATTGCAGGTTGAATGAGCTGCTCTACGGCTAGGTTTCCGTCTTTCGCTGTTCTATCAGCTGCGAGTGAACGTCCATCAGGCTCTGTAAAAGAAAATTTAAAATACTTAATATACATCCATGAAAATATATTTCATTATAAAATGTAGTCTATGGTGCAACTGTGATTCCTAATTGTATAAATCTATAGTACATATCTGATATTTATAAACAATGACATATTCAGTAGATCTTGACTTCTTAGAAAATTCTCTCAAAAGCTAAAATAACTCATAAATATTTTTATCACTTACTTAATAATCGAACTTCGATTTCAATTTTTAATTAATATTATTAATATTTTTGTCTCTTTCCTTAAAATAAACTAACTAAATTTCTCGTTATATTTTTAGCTCAAAATTTGTAATGTGAGCCGAACTTTTATACATATATCATTCATTATTAACAATATTCAGCCTTAACAATATCTCAGTTTTAAGTTAAACATACTTATATCTTCAATATTTATATTTAAGTTATCCTATCATAATTCCGCATCGATATATAGCTTCACAAAAGTTCCTGAATATTCCCAGAAATTACTTTTAAATTCTAGATTTTTGCATTTTAGCTCAGCAATTTAGTTGCTTTAATGATAATTCTGGGTCATCTAATAATAAATAAACTTTCTTCGCATTTAAACTAATAATTAAGATTTTCTCAAGCATTTTTGATTGCTTATATACTTATAGTTTTTAATTTCAATTTAATTTCAAAAACATAAAAATTTCAATTCCTTTTTAGTATATTACTTAAATTAAGTACAATCTTTATATATATAATACAATAAATGATACTAGGGACAATTATATACAATTTTGCTTTGGTAATCGCCAGTCTCTTAAATCGTTCATTTATTATCAAATACATTAACATTATAATATCATAAAAGCACAATCATTATGGACTATACTTTACATTTTGTGTAAGCTTCCGGGGAGTCGACTGCATTTGCATCTCTGAGAATGCCCTGTGAAATGGTGAGAAAACAAATGCCAACCAGACATTAGCGGAATCTACGTTCCGGAGTCATAAAACTTAGCAAACCCGGTATTAAGGAAAAGCAAAAGCAACTACGTGGTTAATATGCACCAATTGACTTGAGTCTAAACAAAACCAACACCTTGACACGCCATATCCATTATCACTACAATTGCACGTGCGCCGCGCATACCTTGAAATATTTAACCGTCTTGACACGCAGCTCCAGAGTGGCATCCTCATCGCAGATCATCAAGGTGTTCGCATGCTGCTGGAAGGCGCTGACCGTCCACATGTGATTGACGCCCTCCTCGATGGCCTTGTACAAGGCGAATGCTTTGTGTGCGCCTGTTATCAGAATCATCACCTCTTTCGAGTCCATGACCGTGCCCACGCCCACAGTCAACGCCTGCTTGGGCACTTTGCTCATGTCGTTGTCAAAGAAACGGGCGTTCGCTTCCAGCGTATCCTGCGCCAGGGTCTTGACACGCGTGCGCGACACCAACGAGGAGCCCGGCTCATTGAAGGCAATGTGTCCATCGGGTCCGATGCCGCCAATGAATAGCTCCACACCGCCCGCTTCCTTAATCTGCTGCTCGAACAAATTGCATTCGGCGACCAAATCCTTAGCATTGCCATCCAGAATGTGAACATTCGCCGGCTCAATGTCAATGTGCTTGAAGAAATTGTGCCACATGAAATAGTGATAGCTCTCGGGATGATCACGCGGCAGGCCTAAAAAGTACTTTTGGCTTTAGGTATACTCCCAGGTATATGATGGGTGAGAATCACAGCCACTCACCCACATACTCATCCATATTGAAGGTTTTCACATAACGAAAGGAGACCTTGCCCTGCTTATGGAACTCAATCAGTTCTTTGTACATCCCCAATGGGGTGCTACCTGTGGGCAAGCCCAAAACAAAGTATCTAAAGAGGGAGAGGTAAAGAAAGAGAGAGAGAGATGATAAGAGTCTGTTGATAAAACTTCTCCACTTACTTATCGGGTCCCGGATTGAAGTCGTGGATCCGCTTTGCCACATATTTGGCTGCCCAACTGCCCACCGATTTGCTCGTCTCCAAGATAATTAAGCGCATTCTTAATATTTAGTACTGAAAATGTGAAGTGTGTACTTGTAAACTTATGGTTTGTGTGGGGCATTATAGAATATATTGATAAGGACTGATTAGATCTAGCCTACATATTAATTATTAATAAGCAAGTACTTAATATGGTACCCATAGATTAAAAATTACAGTGTGTATTCAACAAGATGAATAGTCATTATTAAATTATAATCACGTATATATATATTTATTTGTTTTACACTTGAAATTAAATGATTTCGTGCTACATCTGACGTAATTTGTGAACTATACACTTTTACGTTAACTTTTGACAAACAAAGTTTCTCTTAATCGTTACGTTTCACTGCAAGTTACTCTTATTTAAGCACAGATCAATGAAAAAATTAATTACGCCCTCTAGCAATAGTTTAACTTATCGAGCGCTCACTGTAGTCAAACACTTTCGTTCTTAATTTCTAAAGAGCGAGTGAGACAGAGACATTCGCACTTGAATTCCAATGGGGACACTTGAGGGTCGACAAGCAGCTCACCTCCGTTCACCTGCACTGTGTTACCGTAAATAACTTTTTAAAACATAAACTTAACGTCGTATAATAATAAATAATAAAGTCACACAATAGCAATCGCAGCGATAGCGCTCAGCTCTGGTCTGATGTGGAGCGTACGAATCGCCGACGAGACTGGCAAACAAGCTGTGGGCACCGCTTCAATTTAGCTGTCAATTTATATACAATACACATATTGTGTGAAACGCGCTCTTAGTAGTAAAGAGAAAACGGTTAGCTGCAATTCAAACCGCATAACCTTGAGATACAGTTTGCAAAAGGCGTTATCACGTTTAAAAACAAAACTCCAAGGGGTGCAACGCAGTGATCCGCGGCTATCAACTGCAGCGTCACTTTAGCAGCAGCCGCAATTGCCAACTAAAAGAAAAGAGACAAAAATACTCCAAAACGATAGCGTTTAATACGCAGCAACAACAGTTGAATGAACTTGCTGCTGTCAAAGTGAGTGTAAATTTGTGAGCGGGAGAGTTGTTCATTTTGAGTGGCTTAACATACTGGTGTTGCCAGACTGTTCGCATAATTGAGTGTGTTTTACGATGCCATGCATACATTCAAATGCCTAAAAATAACTCAACATAGAATAAGCGGCGAGAAATATTAGAAAATAACTCAACATAGAATAAGCGGGGAGAAATATTAGAAAATATGCTCTACAACAGGGCTGATTAATTTTCAGCAGCAGCTTGAAATTATTCGCTATGAGTGCAAAACACTATTTTATGAAACATAATTATTTATTTAGCAGTTACATGTAGTCTTAAGTTTAAAATTTAAATTTTAGTTTTCTTTTCATTTCTTTGCTTTAGAATATGTTGTAGTTTGACATGGACACACCCACGTTGAGCTGCTTCTTTCTTGTTGCAGGAAAAACCGGTTCAGCCGAAAATCTATGATAAAAAAAAAAAAAAACATTCCATTGAGCACCTATGAGAGAGCGCACCAATCAAATTCCAACTCGTTTTAAAAATATATTGCTAGGCTCTTTTCTCACACAGCTATTTTTGCGTTTTTTTTCTTTTCCTTTTTAAAATTTTTAGAATTATATTTCTCAATACAAAAAGTTGCTTAACATAAGATACACACATGCATATGCATGTGCATGTACTTGTGTGTGCGGAGGAGAAAGGCGAGAGGGAAGCTCAAATTTGTAGTTACAGTTTAGTTTTACCGATTTTTATTGATATTTCGTTGAATTACTTTTAACATGAGCTTGTCGTTTTTGTTTGTTTTTAATTCTGCTTATAAAACTATATATATATTTATATGTATGTATATTTATTTCTATTTATATGCTGGAGCCGTGGCTCATACAAATGCATCGGAAATGCTGTCAACTCAGCATTCGCAAAGCACTTGAATGCACAAATACAAAAATGATAAGAATTGAAAATTTCTTGAAATTTTTTTCTTTGTAAATTCTATGTGGCATACAGAAAACCGAATTTAAAATATACCAAATAAAGTTTACAAAAATTATGCTTATTGTTTAAAATTAAGATTGTACGAAGGTGGGGTGGGGTTGGTTGGAATTTGTTCTCTTTTTTCCGAAACATGTAACGTAAATTAAATATTTGTCATTCAGATAAACACAAAGGGGATTAGTAATCAGGAAAGAATGAATGTGGTAGTGGTAAAGCACAGAAACTAAATAATATATTGAACATGTGGAAGAATCGTAGACATTTAAATTGAAATGGAACTGCTGTAGCTAGCAAGTTTTACAATTGAATGAATTATTAAAGGTGCTGCTTGGCTCTGGTTTCGCTCGCCTTTTTCTTCCCTCTCTTTACTTCGGGTAGCCACAGAAAAATTAATAACTTAGCTGATAATATATAATTCCGTCTGTTTTTTGTTTTTGTCTGTTTCTGTTTGTTTGTTGATTTGTTTGTTTGTGTGTGCTTGTCTGTCTGTGTCTGCATATGTGTGAATATATTATTATCTTTATGCTTGGCTGGCTATTACATAATCGCGCACTTCTCGTTCGTCTGTAGGGGATCGCCCTGCTGATGGTACAGCTGCTCGTTGCCATCAACGGCGCTGATGCTGCGACGGCGACTGAGGCGCGAGGATGACACATGTGTGGAGACAATACGCTTGTTGCGTTCCATATTGGCAACCGTTTCGCCTTCGCTATTCAACAGCGCCATCTTCGTATTATCGCCAGTCATCCACTTTTGTTGCTTCATCACTATGTTCGATGGCGGCTCGTGCGTGGCACGCGAATCCGACGACCAAACGGTCACTGTGCCATTTGGCTCGATTTTCACGGAACGATGGAACTTGTAGGTTGTCACTGGTCCATTATCGTTAAGCGACCGCTGCAGCTGCCAGCCGCCAATGGAGACCTCTTCGGTGCCCTTGTTGTACAGCTTAACGTATTTGCCATCGGCGTCGATCTCTTTGATTTCCACATTGCCCTTAGCACTAGCCGACACATAAAAATCGGATACGCTATGATCCTCAGACTCCTCAACAGCGGCACGTTTGCGCTTCAAGCCGCCCGACGGTGTGCGCCGAGAGGGCGTGGCACGAGAGCTACGCAACGATTGGCTGAATGATTGCACCGTAGCCGAATTCGCGGGCGTTATATTTAAACGTGCCTCCTCACCCACGAGCAGCTTGTCGTAGGCGGCGATTTCCAAGTCCAAAGAGACCTAGAATAAAGCAAAATAGGTATCAGTCGAGAGAGTTGATTGAATTGTATATATATATATCTACCTTGATGTCCATTAAATCCTGATATTCCTGCAATTGTTGTGCCATCTCCTCGCGTAAGCGATTCAGTTCCTTATCGTACATTGCAATGTCATTTGCATGGCGTTCGCGCTCATGGTCCAGCTGCTGTTCCAGCTCCCGTATGCGCGTGTTCAACATGGCATTGGCCGCCTCCATATCATTGAGCTTGGCATTAAGTCCATCGATACGAATGCGTGAATTGCGCAGCTCCTCTATTGACTTGTGCGTCGAGCTGTGCGTGCGAGCCGCCGCTTCTTGTAATGAACGTATCTTGGCCTCATACAAGGCCTCGATATCATCGCGATTGCAGCGCATTTGATCCTCATACTGGTTGCGCAGCTCTTGCAGCGATTGCTGCAACTTCGCCTCATACTCGGACGAGAGACGGCCATCGATTTCACTGTATTCAGTTTGGCGTATGCGACGCGACTCGTTAATCTCCTGAACGTGCACCTGATCCTTAAGCGACAGCTCTTCACGCAAACTTTGTATATTGTTCTCCAGATCCACACGCGCCAGAGTCTCCTGTTCAAGATTCTTGCGCGAGTCCTCAAGCTGCTTGCGTTGACGATCCAGTTCCTTGAGAGCTTCGTTCAGGTCATCAATGGCTTTCTTCCGATCGGCATTGGCCTGGTTATATTTATTACTCAGCTCACTGGCACGCGACTCGTTCATTCGGGCATTAGCTAAAATGACATTCAATCAATTAATGGAGGGTTGATTATTGTGATTGATGTGAACTCACCCTCAGCAGCGCTGCATTCCTTCGTCTTCCTGTCTAGACGGGCAGTCAACTCTTCGTTCTCCTCCCACAGCCTCTTGGTATCAATCTCTAAACGCGCACGTTCTCGTGCCAGTTCATCGAGCATACGACGTGCCTCTAGCAGTTCCGTCTCATAGATACTCTTAATGTTGGTCGTCTCTTTGGTCACGGTGTCACGTGTGGTCTGCACCTCAATGGTAAGACGTGCGTTCTCCGTCTCCAAGTTGCGAACGCGATCAATATAGCAAGCCAGACGATCGTTCAAATTCTGCAGCTCGACCTTCTCCACCAGTCGCGAATGGCGCGTGGGGCTGGTCGCCTGCTGCTGCGACTGCGACTGCGACGACGACGCCGATGTCTGTTGCTGTGGCCCAGATGATGGTGGTCGAGGGGTCGAGGTACTGCCGGGCTGCGGCGTCGCGGTGCCAGCGCGTCGAGTTTTAGACGACATTGTTAACGTTCACTTGCTACTGACGACGACGATATATATTCATAAATAAATATGCAAATAAATTGAATTCTAAAGCACACTTTAAACTGACCTTATTATGCTTATGCTTATAGCTCGAAATATTTTTGCGCGCAATCGCTTGCTTTAGGCTGATAAAATTCCAAACAGAAACAGAAACAGAAATATCAAAAGAAATATAAAAGCTCTTCAAACACGAGTGAAATGTATAAAGAGCGCAATAAAAACGAAACGAGTTTCTCTGCTCTCATCGCTCTTTGAGCGTAACACAAAAATTCACTCAAGCGACTGTACTAAAGCGAACGAACGAAAAAAAAAAGAAACAATTGAGTGACTTTTGCGGCGTTTTGTTTATGGGCGTGGGGTAAAAATACGCGGGTGCGGCGGCGAAAGGCCCGTTATATATGCTTAATACAAACACAAGCACTCAATCCAAAAATGCTTTTAGCTGCCGCACATACAATTAATAGCATGGAATTGCACAATATGGCGTTTTTAATTCACAATTTGCCCTTTTACAGCGGCATTTTGTTGCAGCTGCAGGGGGGCAAGCGCAATGGAAACTTTGGGAGGGAATCTGAAGCATTGAGACTAAATTGCACTTTTCACTCGATGTGTTTGCATATTTAAACAATAAGTAGTTTGCACACTTTAATCAATAAGTAGACTTACGTGATTATTGTAATTTATTTAAGCGATGCAAAAGTATAAGGCAAAAAAATTGTATTCGCTCTTAGAAAACGCGGCCGACGTGAAATTTCTGTTGAGTAGACTGACGCTGGCACTATCGATATTTTATTGCATCAATTGTAGCTATCGTGAATACTCAATGCAACTCTGATTGTAATTCAAGCTGGGGAATAGTTTTAGTCTTCATTTGCAAATCTAATGCAATTGTAATCTTCAAAAATATATTTTTTAGCTGTTGATTTAAATTGTACTACATTCTTATGAAACTGTGATGTTGATATATCGAATATGTGACTGTCACGTTTATCGAAAAGCTATATCGATTACAATAGCAAAAACTGTTCTTTACATTATCGACGTCACGTTCAATGTCAGTACAACTTTTTCAATCTAGCTAAGGAATATTTATTACATTTGCAAAAAAAAAAAAGAATAAATAAGTAAAAATAAAACGTACAAAAGGTAAGACATTTTGGTCAATGTGCACAAGAAAAGCAAACTTAAGGTTAAATATATTTCGCAAAATGTTGCAAGCCGTCGCTGTGTGATTCAGTATACTGAAAAACAAGATGGCGGAAAGCATATGCCGGTTTGGCATACAAAAACGCGGCATTTACAACGACACTAACAAAAGTGTTTCATTTACAAGAGCCATTTTTTCTTACAGAATCGTAAAACAATTCTTGCTAGGCATATACGCACAGAGTTAAAAAAAAAGCAGAAAAATGGCTGATAATGACGATCTTCTCGACTACGAGGATGAGGAGCAGAACGAGACCACTGCTGTTGAGAACCAGGAGGCCCCAAAGAAAGATGTTAAGGGTACTTATGTATCCATTCACAGCTCCGGTTTTCGTGACTTCTTGCTAAAGCCCGAGATTTTGCGTGCAATTGTTGATTGTGGCTTTGAACATCCATCAGAAGGTACTTATATCGTACAGTTGTGCGTATGAACAGTTGTTCATGATTTTATTACATTTGCAGTTCAGCATGAATGTATACCGCAAGCTGTGCTTGGCATGGATATCCTATGCCAGGCCAAGTCCGGTATGGGCAAGACGGCAGTTTTCGTGCTCGCCACATTACAGCAGCTGGAACCGTCTGATAACAACACCTGCCATGTTTTGGTCATGTGTCACACACGCGAGTTGGCATTCCAAATAAGCAAGGAGTACGAACGTTTCTCCAAATATATGCCCACAGTTAAGGTAAATTAGCTTATGCCAAAATTTATTCGTGAGACTTGTTTCAGTTTAGTTTGTTTTATATTTTCTATAGGTTGCTGTATTCTTTGGCGGTCTAGCGATTCAAAAAGATGAGGAGACTCTGAAGAATGGCACACCCCATATTGTTGTTGGTACACCAGGTCGCATTTTGGCACTCATTCGTAACAAGAAGTTGAACCTGAAGCACTTGAAACACTTTGTTCTGGACGAGTGCGACAAGATGTTAGAGCAACTGGGTAATTATTAAAAAGTGTATCAAATATGTGTCTATATTGCTAACACTCGGTTTTTATTGCTTTAACAGATATGCGTCGTGATGTGCAGGAGATTTTCCGAAGCACACCACACGGCAAACAAGTTATGATGTTTTCCGCCACTTTGAGCAAAGAGATTCGTCCCGTTTGCAAAAAGTTTATGCAAGATGTAAATATCTACGTCGCACTACTACTACTACTATTACGACCACTAGCTATAATATATTGCGAAATCACGCACGCCATTCAAATCAACCTAAAAACTACCAAAAAACAATTGTCACACTCTTTGCCTTATACCTAAAACCAGACAAACCTATTGCAACTGGTTTAAACGCGTTAACTGTAAACGAGAATCCTGAATTGATTCAATGTTATCGATATCTTGGTCATAATTGCTAAACACCATTTTCTAAATGGTTAATCGCGTAAATTGAAAACGAGCACGCGCTACAAGCGTATAATATGCCTGATAAATCCTTATCCATAACTATCTAAAACCATTTTCTAAATGGTTAAACGCGTTAACTTCAATCGAAAACGCGCTAAATGCGTATAAAAGATACCAAAATATTGCCCATAACTGCCCGAAACCCATTTTTTAAATGGTTAAACGCGGAACTTCAAACGCCAATGTCAAACCTTATCAAAATATAATAAAGAACGCATATTTCAAATCGCAATGCAACCAACATATAAAAATATTATACAAATTAAAAAAAAAAAAAAAAAAAAAAATTACCACTGTCAATCAAAAAGTCAAAACGGATAATGTGTCCGATTCATCTGCTGATACGACTGATGCCCACATGGAGCGCTAGCTATCCTGTCGCACAACATTTTGAGGTGATGATAGACGCTACAGATGCGCAGCCGTGGCCGCAGCAAAGAACAACAACAACATTTAAATACCCGTACATACATACTCTAGTTGATGATGATGGTTTTTAGCGTGGCCGTATGTAGAATTTGTAGGCGTACCTTAGCTCTTAAGTTGCAATTCGTATTTGTCAATCATAATTGTTTTCCTCTTAAAATGCAAACAAAACCCATTTCATTTTATTAGCCCATGGAAGTGTACGTCGATGATGAGGCGAAGCTGACGCTGCATGGCTTGCAGCAGCACTATGTCAATCTGAAGGAGAACGAGAAGAACAAGAAGCTGTTCGAACTGCTCGACGTGCTCGAGTTCAATCAAGTAATATCTTTCCACCCTGTCTCCGCAATCTATAACTGTTACATGAGATATACTAATTGGGTTTTATTTGCTCTGCAGGTCGTCATCTTTGTCAAGTCCGTGCAACGTTGTGTGGCCCTGGCTCAGCTTTTGACCGAACAAAACTTCCCGGCCATTGGCATTCATCGCGGCATGAATCAGGATGAGCGTTTGAATCGGTATCAGCAATTCAAAGACTTCCAGAAGCGCATCCTAGTGGCTACAAATCTTTTTGGCCGTGGCATGGATATTGAGCGTGTTAACATTGTATTTAACTATGACATGCCCGAGGATTCGGACACCTATTTGCATCGTGTGGCTCGCGCTGGTCGATTTGGTACCAAGGGCTTGGCCATTACCTTTGTCTCCGATGAGAACGATGCCAAGATACTTAACGAAGTACAGGATCGTTTCGATGTCAACATTAGTGAGCTGCCCGAGGAAATTGACCTATCTACATATAGTAAGTTCTTCAAGGATTTCAAATTTTGGTTTTTGATTTAACCAGTTCTAATGTTTACTTTTACAGTTGAGGGACGCTAGTCACAGCGCATGGAGATATGAAATACTTAACATATGACAAAAGATACCAATTTTTTATAAACTTTACTTTATAACTAATAAAAATACAATCCCATCAATGTGTTGATGTAGAATAATAAAAGTCAATTCATTATCAAGAATAGTATTTGTAGTGGATATACCAGAGAAATTTAATTTGTCTTTATATAGCGTTCAAATCGTATCTTTTAGTTGCAATTTTCAATCTTAATTTTAATCATGAACAATAATTTAATATTACAAATTTATCTTATTTAAAGAATTATTTTCACATTTGAAATATTAGTTTTATTTTAGGATTATGGATTCTCTGTAATCTGCTCAATTTGCAATCATTTCATATAGAGCATGTCGAAAATGTAATAAAATTGAATATATAAAGAAAATACATAATCCAATCCTTTCGTTTGCTGGTCCAGTTCATATATATATATATATATTTTTTTTTTTTGGGTCCGTTTTGGGACATGCGCAAATCGCCTTGAGTTTCCGGCTGTTGTAGGGTTACTAAAGGGCAGGTCCTTGAGCGGGCGCGGGGACTGGATTACGTGCGGTGGTTGTATAAAAACGAAAAACAAGAAGAAGCTCAGAGTTAGGCCAAACAATGTGAAGAACAAATCGAGTAATTCAAAATGTTATTGAAAAAATATGTGAAAACGCGTCGAAAGGTGAAGATTCTGTTGCTGGTGACGATTGTGGCGCTCATTGTGATCACCTGCATCATTTTGCTGGGCAGTTCGGGGCCACATGGCTCAACCATTGAGCGTTTGCTGGACGAACGTTTCATTGCGCGCGCCTATCAGCCGCAGTCGGAGCAGCTGCAGCAGCCCAGAGAGCAGGCTGTGGCCCTGCTGCAGCCCCATCGGGAGAATGGCGTCATTGTGCCGGAGAAGTATGACGAGCATAAGATCAAGGAGCGCATCATGCAGAATCGCCTGCAGCAGGCGAAGCAGCAGCAGCAGCGGGACAATGAGGCGGAGCAGACGCTCACCACAGTGGATGCTCTGACCACGGCTGTGCACATTTTCTATACGGCTCCGGTTCCGTGGTACAAGTCCAAGAAACCGCCACTGCCGCAGCCAGAGCATCCCAATGAGGTGGCTCTGCCACTGACCACCCCAAAGCCCGTTAAGATCCTGAACACCGCCTTCTATCCAGCTTTGGGCCTGTATAAGCCGAGTGCCAAGCTGCTGGGTCAGCATTTCGAGAACATACGCAGCTGTGGCATTGGCGTGATCATACTCAGCTTTGTGCGGCCCTCGGATCCGGCGCTTCTGCATCAAATCCTCGAGCTGGCCCCACAGCATAATCTCAGCGTCACCTTTGAACTGAGCGTGGCCGGCAATCGTACGCTGGAGTTTGTGCGCCAGCAGCTGCAAGAGATTGCGGCATATGTGGATCTCCCAGGCTTCTATCGCGTGTATAGTCAATCCCGTGCAGCGCTGTTGCCCGTATTGTATGTGAGCAATGCGTATAAACTAAGCGAGAGCCTGGGTCGTCAGCTGTGCCGGCCCACAGCCCAGGAGCTGGCCGAGCAGCTGAATGTGCCCAAAAACGTCGGCGGATTACGTCGCGTGCTGGATGCACTGTTCATTGGGCACATAAGGTAGGATCGACATCGTATTGGGTCTTTCCCTGTTCTAATCAACGTCTTCCGTTCAGGCTTAAGAGTCATGCGGATGTGCTGCGTCGCTTGTGCTTCGATGGTTTCTACAGCAAATTGCCAAGCAATGGCGCCGTCTTTGCCAGCACCTGGAAGAACTGGTCATATCTCAAGTCCTATGCGCTGTCCTACAAAATGTTGTTTGTGCCAACCGTGGGACCGGGCTTTGCGGAGCGCAATAAATTTCCGCGACACGGTGATATACAACGGCACAGGAGCAACGGGCGGGTAAGTGGCAGCGGAACTAGGGCTGGGTAATAAATATACCCTGTAACTGTTGTACATGTCCAAGTGTGGGTATGCTTGCATTTAGAAGAAGCACATACGGCTGTGGGACTGAAAATAGGGCAGACGTGCCTAATATCGTTTTTGCTCGAATCGATAAATATCGAGAAAATAAGCATCAGATATTTAAGATTACTTTTGTTGTTTGTCGATAAATGCCGATATATAACTTTAATACCTATACGTTTATTAATCAATAACAACGTACTACAGGGTGACTGCTAGTCGGGCAGCCACGACTTCGACACACTTAATTGCTCTCATCTAGCTAAATATTTGCCATTTCCATTTACAGTATTATGGAGTTGCCTGGCGCACAGCAATATTGAACCATGTGGGATTCATAAATATAGCCAGCTACAACAATTGGCCCGATGGCAGCCAAATTGAGGAGGTGGTGCCACGTGCCGGCTTCCTTGATTACAATCCCGGTTCGCGTACCAAGTATCTGGATCTGACGGCCCACTGGGTGGGTAACTTCCTGAAGACGCGCCAGGAGGCGGCGTCGGCGGCAGCGGGTGCGGTGCTGAACTGTTATGAGCTGCTCAATAACACGATTTGTTAAGCCAGACGGTTTATGCGTGCGCAATTCGTGATCGAACTCAGGTCGCGAACAAACTCATATCGTCGATTCAATGTGTTGCCTTACCCCGTGGAGCGGCCTCCTCCATTCGGTGTGCGTTTACTTTAAATGCAATCAATTGCAATTGCCACTCAATTACTTTCTTAACTGTTAACAAGTCTTCTACTACTTATATATGCCTATATAGCAACCAGAACAATTATCTATATATCTGCCAAAAACATAAAGCTCTATTTAAAGTGCAAGCATATGTATATTATATATATTTAGGTAACGATTAACTAGGGCCTGGTCGTATAAAGCAGCGCCAAATTATTTTAAATTTTTTCTAGACTTCGATTAGTACTACTAACAACATCAATAACTACAAAAACTAAAACAATATCATCAGCCATGCCATATTATATACATTAATATACATATATAGAAAATGTAGCAAGAATTAACTATTTGTTAAGCAAAAATATAAAGACAAAAGCTTATTAACACTTGTTAAACGAAAGGTACTTAACAAATTTTATCTTTATTACACATACAGTATAAATATATTAAAACATATTTAATTACTTTAACTAAGCTTTAATAGATTTACTAGTGCGAAAGGAAAAATAAAAAAAAGAAAAACATTTATTATCATATAAAACAAATCAAGACTTTCATACGTGTAAACGTTAATTTGCGTAGAGACAATGTATTAACCGTTATAAGTTCCCTTAGCAATTTATAGCTTATATTTTCGTATCATCAACAAACAAATAACTAATATACCCTTCTTCCCTTCTGAAATAGAGTATTTCCCTTAGTGACAGCCGCTGTCAGAGACGGCAGCAATTGCTTGACAAATTAAATTATGTCTCAGGTAAGATCAGGTATTTACCTCTCCAAAGAGCACCCGAAGCGTCAGCCCAAGCCACAGGCACCCAAAGGTTGCTGCTGCAAGCGCTCGCAATGCATCAAGAACTACTGCGATTGCTATCAGTCCATGGCCATTTGCTCCATCTACTGCAAATGCGTTGGTAAGCTCAATTGGCAGCTGAATCAATGGGTCTACAAACATCCAATATCCAATGTCCTGCAGGCTGTCGCAATACGCAGGAGCGGCTGGCGGTGGCAACGCCGCCCAAGAAAACAGCACTGGCGGCCAAACGGGAACGAGCCGCCGCTCTAAGTGCCAAGGCAGCGGCTGCGGCCGCCAAGGCGGGCATCAATATCCATTTGAAGCCGGCTCCTGGTTCGGCTGCTTTTGCTGGACAACGATTTGGAGCGGGTGCTCCGCCTCCCGCTGCTGCTACGCCGTCACAAATCCTACAGCTGCCCGACCTGGATATTGAGACTATCATCACATTGCCGCCACCAAATGTGTCTGCTGCTGCTACAGTCAAGAAGCTGCCGCTGCCACCGGCACTGGGCCAATCGCTCTACATCAGTCAGCCGTTGACGCCGCAGAAGGAGGTGAATATGTGCAAGCAGCCAGTGAATGTGGCGTTGCTCGAGTGCATCCTAGTGCAAGCTGCCGAGGCGGAGGAGCTAGGCCTCACCGAAGTGCAAGTGGGCAAACTAATACTCCACGAATTCTCGCGCGGACTGCAGGCCATCATAAAGGTCTATGAGGCTTGAAGAATAGATTTGCTTTTATTTACAAAATATACAAAATAACTTATAGACTATAATTCGAATTCTTAATGTAATATATAACAATAAATGTATTTAACCAGGTCAAAATAAATTCATTTTACATATAGATTCATTACGTATTTGAGATACTTTTGAGGCTTATATATGCATTTATATATATGTATATTAAATTATTTTCTACCAGTCCAGCGGCTGAAAGATCAGCTCAGTGGCCAGCATGTCATAGCTATCCTTGACCCCTGCGCCGTCTGCTGCAGAGGATACATTCTTGTGCCGTTCCAGCGGCAGATCACTGTCCGTATCGCTGTTGCTTTCCGTTGAATTGCCGCCATCCGCATCGTCGCCCTCCTCGTTGAGACGACGTCGCTTGGATCTCGGTCCGGATTTCGTTTTATACTTTTGCCAGAAATGCGCTGGCTGTGCAAAGTCCGTCAAATTGGCAAAGCGCATTGTCATGGCTCGGCAGAATTTATTGAACTCCCGATGCAGATCAGAGCTCATATAGTTTCGCAAATTGCGATGAATTTCCTCCACGTAGCGAAGACAGCGCTCCAGTTGCTTGAGCTGTTTTAAAGGGGGAGAAAAGGTAATCAGAGCTAATTATAAATCAAAGATCATTGACTCACCGGCTCTTCGCCCATTTCACGTTTTCGTGCGCCTCGTCCACGCCCCTTGCCTGCCGAACTATCAGTTGCTGGTGACTGCTCTGCCGGTGCAATTGGAGCTGGAGGCGATTCTTCCTCCTGTGGGGTGTCATCTTCTTCGCCCTCTGCCTGGCCTGCGCCCTGTTGCCACTTGCTCTTGGTACAAAAGCATATTCGACGCATTATAAAGAGTAGATCGATGACAACTTCCAAGGCATTGGGCAGTTCTATAAACGACGCATCCTTTGTTTTCTCTGCAAGATTATAAATGAAAAATATATTACTATTGAGATTTAAGTGCGATTCCACCAGCTTACCAGCTAATAGCTTAAGCTGTCCAAAGTATAATAAGAGCGTATTTTCATCTAATGCGGCGAGAATGTGATTATATAGTAGACGTCGGAGTTTCCTTTTACTTGGACCCTTTAATGGCGACTTGAAGCCCGCTTCCAGGCGAACCGATCCGGTTAGAAACGCCTGATCATTCAAATCGAAGGGAATCTCCTTCAGACAATGATGAAACAGCGACTTGTCATACAGTTTCTTATAACGTATAAAAAATGCATCTGCCTCGCGTGCAACCTCGATGCTATCATCGACCAGTCCAGCCAGCAGAGAGACTAAAATGGAGCCCTTCAATTTAATATTGCCAGCCAGAATGACGTCCTTGACACAGCGATAGGTGCGCACGCGTGTTGTCGCGTATTTCGAGGACAATTTGACCAGTATGCATTTCATGTTGCTTTCCAGAATTGTGGGATATTTCTTGCCCAGATCGTTGAGGCAAATCAGCGTGCTGTTAATCAATTGGGGTCTGTCATTTTTGCTCAGTATTTGACCATACATTTTGGCCACCTTATATGCTAGATCATTGTCTCGTAGGGAGAGCCGTCCTGCTATCACAACCATCCAGTTCATCATACGTTCGTTATCCGTATCGAAACTAGATTCGTTCAAGCTCATGCACAATTTCACATAGCCAAGCACAAAGTCGATGATTTTCTCATCCGCTTCGTGCGGTATCATCACAATCAGTTCGCTGTAGGTAGCCAGTAGCGAGGCCATTCGTATGTGATCCGTTTGAAAGTTCTCCATGCATTCCTTGGTCGCAGCCGTCACATCTTCGAGCAACTGCACTTGCCAATTCTCAACGGACGCGCTATTCTGCGGCGCCTGGCTATGCGACAATTGGTCGATATGATGCAGCAACAGCATTGCAGGTGAGATCACTTCCAGCCAAATGCTGCCCGTGCTCATTAGGGAGAGCAGACATTTAAAGAGCTGATTAAGCGATGCTTTCGAAAAGTTAGACAGACAGTAGATGATCAACTGAAGCGCCAAGACCTGATTAGACTTCATATTGTAGGACGAGAGGCGATCAAACGTTGGTATAATCGAATCCAAATTGTTTGTAATGCGACTGGATATGAGGAGAAGCAGTGTCCATGCTTCCGTTGCCATGGGCGTATTCAAGTGCGAGATAATTGTATTTACCAATGTGGGTCTATAAAAATAAATAGAATATAGGGTTTATCTATATTTAAATTGATGCTACTCACGTAACCAGATTCTCATTCTGCAGCAATAAATTGAATCTCAGCTGTAAATAATCCCGAGGTTGAGTAGCTAATAATGTGGTCAGAATGTGCCAGGGCAGCAGATGTTTTGATTCATTTGAATACTCCAGCGGCTTGATGTTCAGCAACACGTTACGATTGAAGCTCTGCAATTGAATGTAATTAAAACTCCGTTATGAAATATGAAATAAGAATTTCGCTCACTCACATGCAATGCAAGCTTCTGCAATTGAACATCATCATCATTCAGCATGCAGGACCAAATTCGGCAATAGACATCGACGAGTATGGAACAGTTGCTGTAGGTTTGGAGTAGAGCGTCTATGGTTTCCAGTGTGGTTTTCCGCACTGAGGAAAGTGTGTCAGTGGCTAGCGCTGATATCTCTTGCTCAAAATGCGTGTTGTATAAGATTCGGTTATTAATTTGAATCAGACGTTCTAGCAAAGCTAGGCCCGAGCAACGAGCTAAGCCATTGCTAGACATAAGAAAGCGATCGTATATCAATCGTGGCATTCTCTTAACCTCCGCTTCCAGTTCCTCGAAACCCTCGAAGCTGTAGACATAATGTAAGTTATCAGGCCTTTCGAGACTAATCTCAGCTTTTCGGGAATTCAGTTTGGCTTTTGATTCTAGATCATCGTATTGAACAAAATTGATGGCCTCATGGAGTATTCGGGTTGTGATGGGCGAACCGTTCCTAATGGCTAAGGTTAGCACCTGGCTGGCCTTTCGACGCACGCTGAAAGTTTTGTCATCGAGACAGCGAATTGTTTCTCTGATCAGAGCAACTTCTCGGGGCTTAGTGGACACATCGTGGCGAAAGATGCGCCACTCCACCTGTGTCTGGTGCTGCAAAATGCGCTCAATTAGTTCGAGGGATCTCAACTGCAGGCCTACTGCGTCATCTGCTTGTATTGCTTGAAGTAACAAATCTGTGCAGGATTTGTTGCATTTGGAATAGAGAGCTGCATCATATTTGGCCGCATATCCAATAGCAATTTTCTCATCACCAACTTTCCACTAAAATAAATTTCGTTGTAAATGACATATTTTAATTTGGTGCAGCATTCAGTTTAACTTACCTCTTTAATAGGATTTGTTATCACGCATTCAATGTAATTTTCCAATACTACTGACAATATATCTGGATACTTGTCCAATAGCTTGATAAACCAGTCTGAAATATGCTCGCCACTTTTTGGACCAGAACCCTTCGTGTTTTCTGGATAAATATGCATATAAAACGTTTCCGTCATTATATGCATCAAAGTCTCGTATACGTCTCCATTTTGCGCAATAGTTATCTCGTCTAACAGTTCAAAACATTTCGCATGTAATTGGGGTGCACCTGAAACAAAATATATTTAAAATTTATAAGCGACGATATTATTTCGATATTCAGCCGATATACAAAGCGATATGGCAAGCAGTGCGGGTATTCAGCTTGATACCAAACTGTTTATTCTATGAATATTTTTCTGTCTAGCTTTTTCCCGCTAGAGCTAGCTTCAGTTTGGCTTTTCAATAGTTGGCACGACTAGTATATCGATAGCTACGCTAAGTGATTCGATGACATTTACGAATCGCATTCTCTGCTCTAGCAGTGCAATTACGAACGATAACAACGAATAAGATTTGTGAAATTCAAACATAGGGTTTTTGGCGTTAATTTTGCAGTAAAATGTTAATTTTATTGCGCAACAATGCTGGCAGTGCGGCAATCAGCCAGGCACGTAACATTGCCAAACGATTGTTGAGCACAACAACAGCAAACCGAAACGCAGAGACAACACCGGCAACGGAGCACTATGATATCATTATTGGCGGAGGTGGCTTAGTTGGTACAACACTTGCTGCTGCGCTGGTCAACAATGTGACTCTGGCTGATAAGAAGGTATTGCTGCTGGAGGGTGCACCGCCATTCAAGGGTTTTGACCCCTCGGGTCCCTATCAAAATCGTGTTTCGGCTATCAATAGAAACTCTGTGGACCTCTTTAAAGCTATCAATGCCTGGACACACATTGAGCAGGCACGATACAAGCCCGTGAAACAGATGCAAGTATGGGAATCAAACAGCGACGCACTCATTCAATTCCAGCATGATAATTTTGCCAGCGATGTCGCTTGCATCATTGAGAATGATTTGATACTCGATGCGGTCTATGCACGTGTCAAGGAATTGGACAATGTGAAGGTGTTGAATAAGGCGCGCATTGAGTGCGTGGGTTTGCCTGGTAAGACGGGCGCACCCCACTCTCAAGTTAAGCTCCAGGATGGACGCAGCTTCACATGCGACCTGCTTATTGGAGCCGATGGTGCCAACTCTGTGGTGCGTAAGGAAATGGGCGTGGATGTTCTATCATTCAGCTATGACCGCATGGGATTGGTGGCCACACTGGACCTTAACATGGACGATGATTGTGATAATTCAGTGGCCTGGCAACGTTTTTTGCCCACCGGTCCGGTAGCCCTGTTGCCACTGAGTCCCAAGCACAGCTCCCTCGTCTGGAGCACAACTGTGCCGCATGCTAAGGAATTGCTGGCCATGGACGCAAATGCCTTTACGGATGCCCTCAATGAGGCCTTCTGTAGACAATATCCACGTGTAGATCTGGCGGACAAGGCGTTGCAAGGACTCAATGCTCTCTTCGGCAACAGCAGCGCCCAGCATCAGCGCCAATATCCGCCTAGAGTGTGTGGCGTTCAAGATGGCTCCCGGGCTACGTTCCCCCTGGGCTTCTTGCATGCATCTTCGTATGTGTGCAATGGCGCTGCTCTCGTCGGAGATGCTGCGCATCGCATTCATCCACTGGCTGGTCAAGGCGTTAACTTGGGCTTTGGTGATGTGCGTCGTCTGGTGGAAACTCTGGCTGCTGGAGCTTATGCCGGATTCAAGCTTGGCGACACACAACATCTGATTAAATACGAACGCAAATGTTTGGCCAAAAATGTGCCCATCATGGTGGGTGTGCATGGTCTGCACACGCTCTACTCCACTGACTTCAGTCCTGTGGTGCTAATGCGCAGTCTTGGCCTGCAGCTGACTCAGAATTTACCGCCCATCAAGAACTTGTTCATGAAGACCGCCATGGGTTAAGCAGCGCAGCAAAGGGATTTCTTATCTTTAAGTGTTAACAGTTTTATAGTCGCTAACAAAGCAAATAAAGGGTGTTTATCTATGCAATTACATCTATTTATCTCTTCGGATATTTAACCCGCTGCAGCTTCAGGCTCTATCCTCACATCATTCTTTTCATTTGATAAAAACATTTTTCTATTATTTTCTACAACTTCACAAGAATCAGAGAATATAAATTACTTCATTTTGATTTGTTCATAAAATCTAGTTATATTTTGTTCTTCATTAAAAGTAGTAATTGGTGGCAGCTGACATATTGCATTTGACGACTTACTTACTTAATCATAATATTAGAAGGCACATTTGGTACAGACTTTCTGAGAGACTATGATTATGTTAATTCTACGAATTGCTTTAAAGCTCTTGATGGCTTTTGGTTATATCCACCTGTAGTAAGGTGTTGCTATCGGCCAGGTGCAGTTCCTGATCGAGCATGTTTACGGTGTCCTCTTCCGGAAAGATTTGCTGTCGATTGCTTTTCCGTTGCGGCTCACCAGCTCCATCCGAAATATCAGCAATTTGCTGGGAGTCCTCCGTGTCGGATATGTAGCCCGTTTCACCCGTATAGTGGATGGGATAGAGCAGCATGGGCGCTGCGCTAAATGCTATTAGATTGCGTGGCTCGAAAGCCTGGCTGAGATTCTGCAACGGATGCCGGCCAAACATTACGGGCAGAAATTCATCGACCGGTATAAGTTTTTCTAGCGGCTTAACGGCCAGCAGCTTCTCGGCTCCACGCAGCGTAATGACATAGCCCAGTGTCCAGTAAGAGTAGCCCACATGCACGAGATTATCGCTGCCCTCCACCCAAGGTTCGCTTTCATCTTTCAAACGCTTGCGACCGAAGTAGATGAGGTCATAGTCATAGTTACTTGCCTGTTGGAGCACGCGTAGTGCATTCGCCGTGAAATATGGCTCGAAACGTATATCATCCTCCAGGATGAGCACCTGGAGTAACTGTCGCTCTACAATCTGCTGCCAAATGTGATAGTGACTGAGAAAGCAACCAATTTCGCCCATTGTCATGGGACGATGATGATATGGATCCTCGTAGCCGGGCATGAAATTGATGCCCATCTCCTGCACCAGCTGTGTGTTCAGTTGTTTGCCATCGACAGCAGCAAAGTGCTCCACTTCCAGGCCCAGTTCGGCAAACAGATTCTCCATCTTCTGACGCCTTTCCGGCCTTCTCTCCAGATTGATCATGAATATATTATCCAGGTTCAGCTTAGTTTTCTCGGGCAGTCTAATGTACTTTTGTAAGAATGGCTGCACAGGCGGTACAGCTCCCAAATCGTGCACCATGTTAGCTCTAATATTGATTAGTTGATACAAATCCTGCTGCAGTGTGTCCGTCGTCTCCAGCGGCTGCATCATATAGCCAAATGACAAAGTATTGCAGATATGCAATGGCACTTGAGAGCTATTCGCGGATATGGCAAACACAATGATATCGTCCATGGGTCCATTATACACTTCCACATGCCTTGCAGTCTGCATTTCCACAAGTCGCTGGCGGTCAAAGGTTAGATAGCGCGCACCCGCATAGCTCATGTGCACCAACACAGCTGTATGCACCATTGGCACGGCAAAGACTCCAACTTTCTCTTTATGGTATATCTCTTTGTATTCTGGAGTGCGCTGATAGTAATAATCCTCAGTCATGCCACACCAGAAATTCGAATAGAGACTATCCGACAGCAACATGGGCGCCACAATGGGCAGTCGCAGGGCTGTCAGTTCTTTGAGAGACTTTGGCTCAGTCAGCAGCACATCGGCATCCAAAAAGAATATAAATTCAGCCCAAATATCGCGCGCATATTGCAGCGCCTCCTCTTTCAATGCAATCAAATGTTTGAAACGCGATGCCGGCCAGTCGTAAGCAGAGCTCTCATTAAGATAACGCGACTGTTCATCATCGAAAGCATAATTGACGCTATGATAAAGGTCCGCCGAATGTTCTAGCCACTCTTGTAGCAATTTTATGCTATTATCGTTGTTATGATCACTGCGTATCCTGTATATATACACATATATGTATATTATATTCTCCAATTTGAGCTCATTGGTGCTCGCACTTACCAGAAGGCAATACGCTGCTTGGGATAATCCAGTTGATCTACATAGCTCAAAAACAAGGGTAATATGTGCGCTTTATTGCGCACGAGTAGCGTTATAAGAACTGTTGGCTGCTCGTACTCCAAATCCAGTGCCCAGCCGGCGCCCAAGGCGCATATTGTGATCAGTACTAATTCTGTACGCATTTCCACGTCATTCCAAATACATGGTTTGGTTCAAATAGGTCAAACGAACGGATGCGACGGCTGCGGCTGCGGCTGCTGGACAAGTGCGGATCGACTGTCGGGCCGGAATCTATTTTTATACTTGCTGCTAGCGTTCATTGAACGCTCGCCATATGTTTATAATCAGTTACTGAATAACGATAACACATCGATTTGTAAATGCAGGACCTATCGTAAACAGTAACTTTAACTATCGATTGTCAAATTTGGCATGCAATCGATTTCTGAGCTTGTGGCTGCTCACCTTTGATTTATATTTTCAAAAGTAACATTGCTCTTTAAAAATTTAACAACGATTTATTTTAAATATATGTACAGAGAATATTTTATGCACTAGCTGCATGAGGTTTAGCATATGTGGGAAAGTTTAGTTTTAAGCCCTCTTTGGCCTCGAAGAACGTGTAGGATAGTGTAATGGTGTCACAATACTCGAGCGCCGGATCTTGCGTGATTTCTGGATCAATGTAGAAGAACACAGGCATATCCACTTCCTCGTGAGGGTTAAGCATTTGCTCCTCAAAGCAAAAGCATTGAATTTTATTGAAATATGCACCCGCCTCGAAGGGTATCACATTGTAGGTACTAATGCCAACCACCGGCTTGTCCGTCGGATTTTTGGCCGTATAGAAGGCGAGCGCTGTCTCGCCCGGCGCAACTTTAATTTCATACTGCTGCGGTTTGAAGTTCCAGCGCATAGAGGAGCCAATGTCTGCATTGAAGCGTATCTTGAGAACGCGATCGTTCACTTTCACCATGTGCTCCACCTTCTCGGTGTCATGACCTTGCGAGGTGGTGCCACCATAGCTATATGCTTGACAAAATATGCTGTACAGTGGCACAGCCGCATAGCTGAATCCCACAATCAGCACTCCACCTGCAGTTATGTAGTACAGTGTAGATTTTGAGCGTAATTTACGTGCTGCATCTGGATCGCTGCGGTTGCCACCAAGTGTTGATTGTTTGCGACACGTTCGCGTCGTCAAAGGCTGCTTGTTTGTCTGCTTCAGCACCTGCTGGCAGTGCATGCGCAACGAGCCAAATGTGCGCAACATTTAAAACTTATTGTTGAAATTGTTATTAACAATTTACAGCTGTCTTCACAATCAACCGTTTGTATAATCTTTGCCTTATAAAACAGCTGTTGGCCACCTGCCAGTGTGTACACACAATAATTGCCGGTTGGCTCGTTAAGTGTTTACATCAGAAGAAATCCAATAGATATGCGCAGAAATTAAAAGTGATTTATCATTCACGACTTCTAGCTTGTTCTGCACTTTATATATTTACGATATTCGAAATGATATTTCAATTTATCGTAATTTAATAAATTTTCGGAGATGTTTTTAATTTTGTCCTGCATATCAAATCAATCTAATATTCAACTGGGCACACATCCAATATTTAAAAGTTTTTAGCAAATAGCTAATGCTACGCTAAGATAAAGATAAATACTAAATATTTTGTTGTAATACTCACATGCATTATTATAGCCATGTCTGAAATTCATATAGAGTATGGTCAGCAGGCAACGCACTATATTATCGCGTGGCTTTAGATGATCTTTGAAGTGGACATAGCGAAAGACGAGTTTGAGATCATCACAAATTGTTAGAAATAATATCCATATATTGTTAGCTAGCGGACTGGAATTGGAATAATTTTCCAGCAGGCGAAAAACACGGAGACAATGTTCGATGACGCCCTCATCGAACACGCCGTAACTTTTGGCGCCTGGAATGGTGAGGCTTAGAAAATACGTGCTAACTGCATTGAGCGCCAGATGAACGTTTACATTCTCATTTATTGGCTGAGGAGCATGTTGCACCAAGTCTTGTGGCAAGATCGCTAGACTCGATAATGCATAAATATATGTCAAATAATCCTTGGGCGCAATGTTCTCGATTTTGGCCCAATTATCATTGATAATGTCGAATGTGATGTCGCTCTCGATATCGCTTGATCGCATCAATCTGATGCATTGCGCAAGTTCCCTTAGCGTTTGTAATTGATTATCCTGTCGTTGCAAATCCTGCCGGCACATGGGCAAGGCCCAGAATTTTTGGGCTCTTTGTCCTGTCAACTGGTCGTCATCATCGCAATGCCAATCTTCCACATCAGTCCATTCCACGTTTTGTGCGAACTCCGACTTAAGCTCATAGAATATCCGATTAAGGTCTGACATGTTTTCATAATAATTTTCACACTATATACACGTTTTTTTTTCATTAAACGCGGTTTAGGGCATTTGTTTACAGTTAGTACGCAAATGTAGTAGTCCCTCTTAAGCGATGCCTGTGACTATCGTTATTCATCGATAGTAAAGACACCGAACAGCTGCTTGCGAGATAGGCTTGGTATGCTGGTCAATTTCAGTAACTTTAATAAAGAAGAAAATTTCTATAATAATAGTAATATCTTATAAAATAAATGATTAATTAGCAATATAATAGTGGCAGTCAATAATCTATATAATGCATTTAAAATTCAATTCGTTGGCATCGTAGAGCGACCTCCGTATGTGAGCGAACAGCATACTTGGCCTTATCAACATATGGATAAATAACATCGAAAAAAACTACACCCAATTCTGATTTGGCACTTCTCGTACACAATGGACGCTCTTAAAGAAGCGTCCCTCGATAACGACGAGGTGCGTGAGATCCTAAAGAACACCACAGATCTGCGCCAATATTCGCGTCAAATTGAAAAGGAGTTCAAGGATGTGGAGAACAAATCAATTGAGGATTACATTGCCGAATCGCAGAACATTGCCAATCTGCACAATCAAATCAACGACTGTGATGAGGTGCTGGAACGCATGGAGAACATGCTGATGAGCTTCCAGAGCGTGCTCAACAACATCAGCACCGAAATAACACAGCTGCAACGCAAATCCGTGTCCATGTCATTGCAATTGACCAACAGGCAGTCGGTAAAAGCGCAGCTGTCACAATTCATCGAGGACATGGCCGTCTCGGAGGAGATGATCAACATAATAATGGACACGCCTGTGACAGAGCGTGAATTTAGCACCCAACTGAATGTGCTGAACCATAAGCTGTCGCTGGTCAAGGAGCTAAGCTTTAAGGAATCGAAATCAACGAGCGATGTGAGTGATGTTCTGCACAAGCTGCGCCTCAAAGCCATGTCCAAGATACGCAGCTATCTGCTGGAACAGATCTACAAGTTTCGCAAGCCCATGACCAACTATCAGATACCGCAGAATGCGATGCTGAAGCACAAGTTCTTCTTCGAGTTCATATTGTCCAACGAGCGCCATGTCGCCCAGGAGATATGCAGCGAATACATCGATACTATGGGAAAAATCTACTATAGCTATTTCAAAGTAAGTTAAATGAATAGATATTGATTCAATTAAATATATGTCGATTGTTTGTAGAGCTACTCTACACGCCTGTCAAGCCTTAAATTTGAGGAATCCTGCACCAAGGATGATCTAATGGGCATCGAGGACAACGCTTCCAAGGGTCTGTTTGCCAAGACAACGAGTCTCAAGCATAAGAGCACAATCTTCACCATTGGCAAACGCGGCGACATACTTAACCAGCAGCTAGAGGCGCCAATTATAGTGCCCCACGCACAGCTCAAGAATCGCGTAAGCTTCGAGAATGCTTGAATAAGACTTTACTTCAATATATTGTTCGCTTTATAGTACACGCCGGAGGCGCTATTCCGCTCGGAACAATATGCCTTGGTTGACAATGCGTGCCGAGAATATTTATTTGTAACTGAATTCTTTATGGTGCGCAACACCCAAGCGCAGGATCTCTTCAATCAAATTATGGGAAAAACGTTGACCTTGATGATTGTATGTTAAGGCTGAATTGAAGTATATTTTGTGAATATCATTAATTGACTCTGGTTTTTTTAAAGAAAAATCTGGAAACCTCTATACATGATTGTTACGATACCATAGCCATGTTCCTTTGCATACACCTGATCTTTCGCTATCAGCTCATGTGCCACAAGCGCTGTGTGCCAGCACTGGATAAGTCAGTATATCATATATATATATATATATATATATATATATATATATATATATATATATATATGATGATGTCATCTATATCCTTTTATTTCTGTTTAGATACTGGGACTCTTTGCAAGCAGTTATTTGGCCACGTTTTGAGCACGTGTTTCGCCTAAACATTCAGAGCATTCACGACTGTGATCCCACAAAGTTCAACAAGGAAATGGGTCCACATTATGTACGAGTAAGATTCCCTAACTAATGTCGGTTAGTCTAAATCCTTTTCTTTTTAGATAACGCGTCGCTATGCTGAGTTTAGTGCCGCCATTGTTGGAATCTCGGAGCACTTCCCCAATGAGCTGGTCAGTAGACTCCTGCTGGAGCTACAAAATGAAGTCGAATGCTTTATTTTGCGTATGGCTGCAATATTCGCCACACGCAAGGATCAGCTTATTTATTTGATCAATAACTATGATCTAGTGCTTGGCGTGCTCATGGAGCATACGCGCGACAACTCCAAAGAGGCTGAAGCGTTTCGTGAGCAGTTGAATGCGCGCAGCGCTGAATATGTGGACGAGATCTTGGCGCCACACTTCGGTGGCATAATACAGTTCGTCAAAGAGGGTGAGCAGTATGTGGAAAAGGATCAAGCCGATGAGCTACGTAAGCAGGAGAGACGTAGCCTTGCTCTGGTGGCCAGTTTCTCAGCAAATTGGAAAAAATCTTTAGAGGAGCTCAATCGCGAAGTACTTCTGTCGTTCCCATCCCTGTTGACGGGCTCTCAATTGCTGCAATTGGCGCTTGCTAGTTTAGTCCAGTATTATCATCGTTTCCACAAACTGCTGACACCGAATGCGCGCGCCCAACTAACCAATATCCATGTGGTTATGGTCGAGATCAAGAAGTACAAAAGCAACTATTGAAGTGACAATTTAAAATGTTTTAATTATAATGCGTGCATTGCGAAACATTCCAAAAATAAAATATATGACAACTGTTGTAAATATGTGCAATGGAGGCTGCCATTAATTTGGAGTTGCTTGTGTAATTATTCCTCATCCTCGAACATCATCTCAACCAGATCCTTGTTGGAGCACCGCTCGCCATCCAATCGCTGTGGCGACTTCCAGCGCAGCAGTGTTGGCAAGAAAATCAGATGGGTGTTGGGATCCTTGCGGAATGGACAGTTCAAGTCTTTCCAGCTGCAAAATCATAATCTCATTAAGTAATTCGCTCGTATTCTTTGCGAGTACATTATAAAGATAATAAGCAGACCAAAAGAAAGTTATTTAAACAGTTAGCCAGTCTTGCTAAATTGAGTGTTTATCACTAACTTAATGGGCGTGACAACATGCACTACAGAAATGTTTACACATATATATGTATATTCGTATTTATATTAGAGGTGCTGTAAAATGTTCTTGAGAGTTATCGTCGACAGACCTCATAACTTAACAACAACAAGCGTATAGCCGTACGTATATATTTTTGTACAGTGGTCAACATTTAATTATACTCTTGTGCAATTGACGTGAATATAAGCTCGATACATATGGCTGGTCTGAGCGCCCTTCTTAGCTAATTTCATGAAGCTTTGTTCTGTTGTAGCCAGCATCAACATGTACAAGGGGCCACGTCAGATTATTATAACATAGAGATGTAGGAAGAACAAAATTATACGAATATAGATACTAATTCAATAGAAAGTTTTTCGCATTCCAATTGGTATGCTACTTAAAGCTTATACAAATTTCGTATTGACCTTATTCGAATAAGCAGAACATTGATTTTCATTAGCAACATTTTTGCAAGGGCATTTAATATTCGGCACCGCGAAACTGTCAGCTGCCACTTGTTTAACAACTATGATTATATTACGACTTACTATGAACGCTCGCCAACATCGACATGCACAAAGTGGGAGTTTTCAGGGGCCTTCTTCAATGCATCATGTATCACCGGTTCAGCTGTGGGAGTAGAGCACGTATAAATTAACCATTTGGGAATTGTATGCTCTTTGCGGTTAACCACTAGACATCATTGTATATTACCCTTGACACAATATGGACACCAGCTCTCGCCATTTTCGTCTTTGCCACCACTGAAGAGGACATGCACTTGGTTGTTGCCGTCACCGGTTTCTAGTTCCTCCATTTTCTTGGAGAACTCTTCGTAGCCCTTAACATTGTGTGTTATGACCATAATTTTGCCTTGTTTGAATTTATTAACACCGCCTGCGAGTGTACGCTTGACGATATGCCGGACGAGCGTTGATGGCGACGTGATTGAGCACTTTTAAGTAACTGGTATAGAAATGTTACGAGCTTATTGTTTTATATCGCCTTAATTTTGTTATCACGAATGTCAACGATTGCTTATCGATAGCAGACTCTGTTAGTATTTGAATTATCGATATGCTCTATGAGGTAACAAAAGAACAGAAACAGTGCCGCCTCTGAAGTGCATCGATAATTGCAATGGATTATATAAAATATATCGTTAATTTACTCATCACCAAATTCATCAAAACATATGTTCAACTTATATTTTGTTATTCACACACACGGCAATTTGCTATTTAATTTGGTTTAGATAATTATTTTACTCAAAACATGGCACAGTCAATACTACTGCGCAGTTTATTGCTGCACAGGAAAACGATGCTGTTGCCGACAACCACACGGCTTCGATCTCTAGCAGCGTTGCATTTGAGCAATTCCGTAGCGCAGCAAGCGAAAAGCAGTTTGTAATTCCCAAAATAGGAATGTGACCCTGGGCTAATAAATCATTTTGTTAGATGGTGGCGCACTCCAGGAGTCTAGCGGAGGAGGTAGTAATGTGTCTACTGATGTTCGACCCATCGGCGAGAAGATCAAAGAGAACACTAAGACGGCCAGTTATACGGCTATCATTTTGGCTGGACTCGGTGTAACGGGCATTATGTTTTATGCCATTTTCCGCGAGCTTTTCTCCAAGGAGAGTTCGTGCAATATATATTCCAAGGCATTGCAAATGGTCGTTGATGATCCCCGAGTACAGGATGCCATTGGATCACCCATCAAGGGCTTTGGGGAGACGTCGCGTCGTGGTCGTCGCCAGCATGTGGCCCACACAAGCTTCGAGCGGAATGGAGTGCCTCACATGCGCATGCAGTTCTATGTGCAAGGACTGCGAAATAAGGCAACCGTACAGCTGGAAGCAAGAAGGGTGCGCACTCTAACTAGAGATCTTAAGATCTATATATAATCTTCTACTATTGTTTTCAATGCAGGACTCAAAAGGACAGCTGGAATTCCGTTATTTATTTGTGCAATTAGATCATTACCCACGCACCACAATCGTCCTGGCGGATAACCGTGCCTATGATCCTACGCCGGATCGTGCCCAATCGGGCTTTGGCAATTTGGCCCTCATGTCCAACAGCCGCGACAAATAGAAAAGCCGGAGCCACTATAATCCATAATCCAACACAAACACCTAAAATTTTATGTATGATTTGTTATTTAATGTACACATTGACTGAAATTGGGAAAAGTGTCTCATTCGCCTATGGAGAAATTGTCCATTTCTAGAATGGCGCCCGACTCGTGTCAGTAGAGCTTCTTCCATGGAATTATCTCCCACGAGCGAACGATATGGCGTCCGAATAGAAAATCCTTCAGCTTGTTCATAATGTAAAATGAAATGCCAAAGAATGACGCAAAATACAACCAGAACTGTCCAAGACGTTCCCAAATGCTCAAATGATAGCGTGCCGGCAACTGCAGCACATCCAACTCCAGGTTGATGGTTAGGCCGGGAGTTAAGCGTGGCGGTGCGGGCCTGTAATAAGTCTCCTGCACAGCCAGCTGGAAGTAGGCCGGATTAGCTTTCACCTGGGCCAGCAGCGATTCCATTTTATATTGGGAAATGTCCGCCAAGCTGTTGTTCGTGTCCAGTTGCACCTGGCGGAAATGGGTCTGCAGGTTACGTCCCGGAAACGGGCAGGTGAACTCCACAAATTGCTTCAGCTTGAGTTCGCCTTTCAGCTGGACGTGTCCGTTCTGGAGCCGCATAGCCTGCGGCATTTGGAGTTGATCTGCCAGCACAGCGGGCGGATTAAGGAGGCATTTGTGGCGCAGCTGCGCCTCGAAAAACAGCAGCAAATCGAAGTTTATCAGAGGTGCAGGCAGTTGCTGCAGCTCCAGTTGAAAGTGCACTCGATCCGTTACCGCATCGTAGTCCAGGTCCTGTGTCCAATATTTGCTCGCCTCGCAGCGGCTCGAATAGTTTTGCATTCGTGCATTGAAGTTGGCGAAGCTGCTGCAGGCCACAAAGGACGATTCTAGCGACTCATGGTCCTGCGATGACTCCACGTGAGCCACAAATATATACTGATACTTAAACTTCAGATCCGGCTGCTCATATAACACGCGTGATTCCGATATGCCGGAGTAGGGACTCAGAAGAGAAACCAATAAGACGGGCAACATTACGGAAAGGGCTATAAAGACGAGCACCAGCAGCGAGGCGAGCGAACATAGTGAGTTCTTGTACACAATGGCCGTGTTTGTGGTGTGCAACGGTATGAATTTCATCCTGATTACTTAATTTTCTCAACTGATATTCGACTGTCGAAGCAAACTTTGCAATTGTCAAGTTGTGTTTTGATTTAATTCAAATTGGTTGCCAAGCAACGTCCGTCAAGTGGCGTCATCTATTGTTCAAATGGATGTCAATGATTTCAGACGTTTCATAGCTGTCAGCCTGTGTCAGTTTGCGGTAGTTTTTGACAAGTCATACGCGGGGTAAGTGCCTATTTCACAAGTTTTGTAGCTATTTGCTTGTGTAAATCTGTAATTTTTCGATAAGCTGGTTGCAAGTTCGTTAAGCGTGGAGCAGTTGAAATTAACGTTATTTTAAGAGTCGTTTAAAAGAGGCAATGATTAAAAGCAATTTCCCAAAAACTTGATCTCTTTCCTTTTTTTTTACTATCTCACTGCATGTCAGGCTTGCTGGCAATGTGATCGCTGCGCTTTCAACACTCTTTAAACTAAGCGCATTAAATTTAAAGCTTCAACTTCCGATTTTTATGCGTTTCAGGTAGAAAACCAGTTGCCTCATTTAAATTTGCGCAAATGTTGGTCAAGTCAAAATTTTGTATTTTGTATTTTTCTGTAAAGTTTACTTTTCACTTTTTGGTTTTCGATCGATGAGGGCTGCAGCTTCTGTTATTGGAATCGGGGCGTCTCGTTGCAAGAATCCCATAATTATGTGCAATCAATACTTTTGCGGTATCGGCTTATGCTTAAGCTCCATATGGCCGGAACGGATGCATTTCGCTGAGGATCAATTGACGAACGGAGTCAGCTAAATAATTGACCAGAATCGTGTTGGCCAGTTCACTAATAAAGCGATTGGCAACGTCCCATTCGAGGTGATTCTTAAGGCGGATGCGTGCACTGTTCAAGTTTTCAGCTGCTATTGATTTCAATTAAGTGAAAGAAATACTCGTAACTCTTTAGTTGATTGACTGACAGACTGTTTTAAAAACAGTTAATGTGAACTTGGTAATTCTTTTAGTATATTTTTATTATAAATATTTCCATATAATGAATTAATATATTATAAATTGTAGAATTCCCTTAGACCAAGCAAACAGAAAATTCTCTTTTCTTTTGACTTGAATCTGTTTAAATGAGCCATCAAAAACATTGACTTAGCCAATCTGAGCTGTGACAAGGCTTACTATATGTATTAAAATATATATTAGTCTCTTTATTTTCTCTGGTTGTCAATTTATTCTTTTGACATTCAATTGTCAAGTTGTTGTGCAACTTCTTCTGTTTACTTTCGTAACTTAGGCATTTGCTTCAGCCCGGATTGTCGTCTGCGTGATATGTCAGTTAAATATCGCCTGCTTGAATATATTTTCATATACATTTATTTATTTTTATTTTTTTGTGATGGGCATGCTCTTGTCAAAACTAAGAAAAAGCAGTTAAGAAATATGATGAATAAATAAATAAATAAATAAACCGCAGCACTCTTTGACAGTTACATGTGTTTGACAGTTGGACAGGGTTGCCAAGTGTGTGCATGAAATATGAAATGTTACTTGATTGATTCACTGTAATACCCCCAAAACACACACACACACACACAACAGATTGAAAGTGAGCTCACAGCTTTACTAAAACAAGAAAAAAACAAGTAAGAAGGCTCCAGTCGAGACTGCTCGACTAGGAGATACCCTGAACCCTCCAAACTGATATTCTAATCATTCTGGACTTCTTTTATGCACACATACATACACATGCACGTATAAGCACGCGCTTTGCAAACTGCGCAGCTAGCAGCGGCTGCGCTTGGGCTGCACTGCAGTGTGGGCAATATAACGAGAATTTATTTGTTGAATAATTTCTTTTGTAGACATACGATCTTAATGAAACTTTTAGAGCGTAATCATATGGCTTAAATGTGTGTACATTTCAAAGCACAAGTCTCTAGTACTTGAAATGCGTTTTTTACAAATTGGGGGCGAAGGGGGCGTGGTATCCAAAATCTGTAAATTACAAAATCTTTGTATCCATTAACTTTATATACAACGCAAATTTGAAGTCTCCAGGTCTAAAAGTGTTCAAAATAAGCTGAAAAAACATTGTCGATTTTTCGATTATTCTCGATAAAAAAGTTATCGGATGAGTTATCGAAAAAATAAAGCAAACTTGTACTGCCTATGGTATACACGAGTATGCTTGCCAAATTTCAGCTCTCTAGCTCTTATATCTTCTGAGATCCTTTTGCTCATACGGACGGACGGACGGACGGACGGACGGACGGACGGACGGACGGACGGACGGACGGACAGACAGACGGACAGGGCTATATCGACTCAGCTCGTCGTCCTGATCAAGAATATATATACTTTATGGGGTCTGCGATGATTCCTTCTGCCTGTTACATACTTTTCACAAAACCATTATACCCTGATTTCCCATTTTCAATGGGTTCAGGGTATAAAAATCGGGAGAAAAATTGGGATTTAAGAAAAGAAAAATCAATATTTTTACAACTGTTTTACGCAAGTGCTGAACACGACTGCTTAATACTCTACTACATTATATGTAGGAAATGTTGATTACTCGAATAAGCCTGGTGGAAAAACCAAAGGATCTAGCAATGGACGGACGATATATAGACGATTATGGATTGCTTCATGGACGAGTGGGTAGAGGGAAGCTAGTTGGAAGAATGGAAGCTTAAATAGATGAAAACTGCTCGATTAATAAACAGATGGATAAGTAGATGAATAAACACGAGGAAAGACTGCAGGCGAAAGCTAATAAAGCAACTGAAAGACGAACGAAGGAATCAAAAAGAAAAGAGAAAACTAATGTACTCATGTAAAAAAAGCGTATACAGTCAAGATGGCGAATATACATGCATACGCACATACATATATATGCCCAACTACACAGACACACACACACACGCATAGCCCCCACACAGTCACAGTCACAGTCACACCTTGACGCACATTTGATATGCGAGGCACGCAGCCAGGACAACGCCAGCTCTGCGCCCATATATCCTTTTTCAACGAAAATTTCAGCTTTCACTTGGCTGCGCGTACGTGACGCCGTTTGCCGCAAAGGAGCTGTTGAAGTGCCAAATTTGCACAGCCACGCCAGATAGAGGAGGGGGCGGGGCGGGCGGGTGGTGGCACAGGCAAATACAGGTGGGCGTGTTGTGTATTGGTGTGTGTGTGTGTGTGTGAGGGGGGTAAAAAGTAGCAGTTTATTAGGCGCACCAAATTAACATAGGACTACTAATGTTCTTTCGGCCACCTAACCTAGCGCAGCTCAGCCAGAAACGTTTCGGCTGGCGAATTTCATTAGAGTGCAGAGTCCCGTTTGTTATTGTTCTTTTTTTTCTAAAATTACAACGCCTGCGCGAATTTATTTGATTTGCCTTTTTTTTTGTGCACTTTTTTTTCTCATCTTTTCACCTAGTGTGCCTGTGAAGCCCCTCTCGGCTGGATGCTGGAAAAACGAAGGGGAAATTGTGCGTCCATTGTTGGCTTTTCTTGCCCCCCATTCGTTTTCCTCTTTTGGTATATTTAGTTAGTATCCCCAAGGAAATCAAAGAAAAATGTATGAACGTTGAGAAAGTTGCTTTAATATTTATATTATATGTGGGTGTGTACATGTATGTATGCACTCCTTTTATATGTATGTATGTGTTCATAATTCCCCTTACAACATTCAAGCGCTAAAGTGTTACACACAGACAATCATACAAATGAGAGGGGTAGTTGTGCTAGGTGGCTGCAAAGAGAGAGGGAGAGAGAGGGGGAGGTAGGATGAGGCAGACACAGGAGTGGAGTGCTCATCACTGCATATACACATATATATATATACTTATATATGTATGTATATATGTACTTGACAATCAGGCCGCAAGCATATGTTACCCGATAATTTGCCGAAAGTTTTAATGAAAGACATGGGACTCATTTCTCGTGCTGTCTCCACTGCGGGCAATGCTCTGTCTCCCTCCCACGCACAGTCACTCTAATTCTTTCTCTGTCTAGCATACACTCTGTGCGCTTCTCAGCTTTTGTCGCCATTTTGTGTGCTGCTTCGTGTTGAAGCAACATTTTTGATGAGCTTCAGCAAAAGTTTATATCTGTGTGCGCATATTTGTGCGTGTGTGTGTTTGTGTGTGTGTGTGTGTGTGTAGAGGGTTGCCTTTTATATAATTTTCATTTTTCATTTTATATAAATGACAATTGCCTGAGTTGAGTTGAGTTGAACTGAGTCCTGCTCGTCCTGTTCGTCCTGCTCGTCCTGTTCGTTCTGCTGCAGGCAACTGTAATCACACCATATCTGTTGAAAGTTTATTATAATGCTCTGCATATATTTGCCATGCAAAATGTTGTAAGCGCTAAACATGAACATGAAGTTACAACAATATGCTAACTTTCTTGGCTCGCTCTGTTGGCCAAGATGTGTTGATGCCAAATATCTAACTCAAATTTGGGGGAGTGATGCCATTTAACTTTTGTATTCAAATAGTAAAGCTTCAATAGTTGGGGCTTATAAAATACAAGTAATTTAAGCTGAACAAATAATAATAATAAATAAATTGGCTAAATTAATAAATTGCGTAAATAATATTTGCATTATCTGAAAAATACGGGAAAATACTATAAAAACTACTTTAAAATACTATATAATACTAGAAACTACTGCAAAGTAAACATTCATTAAATATGCATTAAACTTTTATTTTTAAAATACTTACATATTTTATTTTGACATGATTTTTTTTTTTTGAGGTTTTACATATTTTAAAGGGCAACAAATAAATTAATTAAATAAAAAATATTTAACAAGAATATAATATTCCGACGATAAAATTTATACATATATGATATATTAATATTATTTTTAATTAAAATTTTAAGCATTTTATAACTTATAACTTACTGTTATAGGAATTATCAGACTTTTATTTTCTATCGAAAACTCGTTACATCTATAATCTACCAAAGATCTCTATAATCTACATACTATATAAATATGTATATTTATATATCATACCTACCCTTTACAAATATATGGGTGTAGATATGTACAACCATAGATTTTATTTCAACTAAGCTTCAGAATATATCTTAGCTGTCGCGCTCATAAATAATAACGCATTCCAAATACTTTCAACATTTTCAATGCATATCAAATGGAGAATCCAAAATAAAAATACAATTTTAACCGAATGACAACTGGCAGTCAGATGCGCTATGAAAAATCTGCGCAGTTGCCAGACAACTTCACATAAAAGAAAATAAAGGAAAACCAAGTTGAAAATAACAGCGGAAAAAGCTATCGAGAAGCAAGAGCAAGAGTGAGCTAGGTGGCCAAAAGCTCGACTAGGAGTTACCCTATAGCTATGGATCATGGCTTAGAGTGAAGACTCTATGCCAAGATGTGAAATATTAGTTAACTATGTAGTTTACTATAATGGGCATACTCAGTTGGCATCTTCTAAATCATTAGGGCTTACGGACTAAATCGAAAATGTCCTAAGATATTTATCGGTTTTGTGGAAGTATATTAGGTAATCGATAAGACACATGAAATAGGAAGATGTATTTATCATCTTGTATATCGATTTTTGTATCATAAAATTTATATATATTTTTACCTATGACAATATTCATTAGTAAAGTATTCATTAGTAAAGTATAATTTAAAAAAAAAAAAAAAAAAAAAAAAAAAAAAAAACAATACATTCAAGTCAATATCCTTTCATCACTGTTTTACTTGTCTTTTCGGACTATCTCTCTCTTCCTCCTCCCTCTCTATCTCTAATTTAATTACAAAGTCTGTCTCTTTCTCTGTGTAGCTTACTCTAGCTCCAGCTATATATCAAAAGTTAACTTTCCTTCTCTACCTATCTTTATTTTATTTATTTCTTTGGATATCTAACCAAAATGTTTTCCAAAATCATACTTGTATTTTTTTGGCTTTCAATGAACTAGGATACACGTACATAAGTATACCCTCTTGATCTCTACACGTTTACAGGGTATAACAACTACGCGAACTGCACAAAGCGCCAACGCGTCCCGCTGGGCACACAACACAGACGACAACTGTCCATGTTGTGTAGGGGATCGCACGGGGGCGGAGCTGTGTGGGGGCTGTGGAGCTGAGTCCAGCGCCGGACATCATGTCATGCAAATACAAATATGTACAAGTGCAGTTTCCAATTTTTTTATTGCTCTGTTTTTTATGCTGTTTGGGTAATAAGCGCAAAACTTTGACAGTTTGTTATCCGCATTTGTTAGACATTTGTTTGGGATTTTTTTTTCAATACCCTGTAATTGTGGGGCAGTTGAAAGAAGTGGGTTTAATGAAAAAGAATGGGGATAAACAAATATTCGATTATAATCGATAATGTTTATATAAGACTATACTCCATAAATATGAGTTTCCAGTACGATTCATTTTGCAGATTATTTTAGCGCATACATAAATGTCTATATAAAGGTATCCAAAGTCCATCTAAACAACTGAATAGGATTTTTTTTCTTTTGATGAATATCTGCTCTCTCTTTTTAGAAAGACAATGCAGATCGATATTTTTTAGATCCCATCTTGAAATTTCTGATATTCAAAAAATCAGATGAAATCTCGTTGATTTTAATAATGATATAATATTCGAAAACTAGCTTGGTGTTTACTAAATCAATGGGTATCGATTACACTTACATGAATATAAACATCTCATTTACATACTTATACAGTAAGGTACTTAATCGGTCAGATATACTCATAGGGCATCTCTTAGCCAAGCATTTACCACTGTTGCACTTTGGCTTGTATATTTTGTTATGTTTCGCGCCTCCCTCAGCGCACACCTGTTCAGGTTGGAGACTGACAGCTTCGCATTCGCAACGCTTTTCTAAACGGCTCCAACGGGAGCTACGAACGGCCAGAAACTGAGAGCTGGAAACAGCGAGGCGGCTGAGGCGAGGCTTCCAGGCGAAATGATAAGTGGAGACAACTGAAATGGACTCACACGGCGCTGGGCTGTCTCTCGGCTGGCCAGGAATTAGAACGGAAAACCTTTTTTTCTCGGGTCCTTAGACATGTGCATGTAATTTGCGGTTTGTTGAGGCCGGGCCACTTTTTTTAATTTTTTTATTTTTTATTTTTGGGCATTTTTTTGATCCGCCTTTTGTGTAATACTTTTCTCACCTTTTGCCACTCGATTGTAACGGCTGCCGTTGTTTTTGCTGGGCGTTCACTGTAACCAAATGTTCCAAATTGAAGTATTTTACATTTTTTGTGTGTTGGTGTTCGCTGTTTAACTGCAATTAAAGTTTTTAAGCACTGATCGAAGGATATTCATTTAGGATATTGCATTGCATGCCTGCGGTTTCAATTGCATGCACAAATTTGGAACAAAAATATGTAATACGGGGCGTTGCGGAAGCAATTAGGGGCATTTAAATAATAGCGGAGAGCAAATGAGGGCATATGGTGAGGTGAGCAGTTGAGTTGGAGTTGGAGGAGCAGCAGGGCAATGCGCATCAAATATTTAAAAAAAGTTAAAAACAAGTAAGAAGGCTCCAGTCGAGACTGCTCGACTAGGAGATACCCTGAACCCTCCAAACTGATATTCTAATCATTCTGGACTTCTTTTATGCACACATACATACACATGCACGTATAAGCACGCGCTTTGCAAACTGCGCAGCTAGCAGCGGCTGCGCTTGGGCTGCACTGCAGTGTGGGCAATATAACGAGAATTTATTTGTTGAATAATTTCTTTTGTAGACATACGATCTTAATGAAACTTTTAGAGCGTAATCATATGTGTGTACATTTCAAAGCACAAGTCTCTAGTACTTGAAATGCGTTTTTTACAAATTGGGGGCGAAGGGGGCGTGGTATCCAAAATCTGTAAATTACAAAATCTTTGTATCCATTAACTTTATATACAACGCAAATTTGAAGTCTCCAGGTCTAAAAGTGTTCAAAATAAGCTGAAAAAACATTGTCGATTTTTCGATTATTCTCGATAAAAAAGTTATCGGATGAGTTATCGAAAAAATAAAGCAAACTTGTACTGCCTATGGTATACACGAGTATGCTTGCCAAATTTCAGCTCTCTAGCTCTTATATCTTCTGAGATCCTTTTGCTCATACGGACGGACGGACGGACGGACGGACGGACGGACAGACGGACAGGGCTATATCGACTCAGCTCGTCGTCCTGATCAAGAATATATATACTTTATGGGGTCTGCGATGATTCCTTCTGCCTGTTACATACTTTTCACAAAACCATTATACCCTGATTTCCCATTTTCAATGGGTTCAGGGTATAACAATGTTATGATCGTAAATGAAGAGCCATTGAGCTCTAACAAAGAAGCTATACAATACTACGACAGTTTCTTAGCTTATGTAGTACATATGAAGGGAAATACTCTGTAAATACATGATAGTTGAAGAGGGTTGTGTTGGGCGTGGATATTTGGGAGTGTATAGTGAAAAGAACAAAGAACTTGGAATTTGAATATTTTATATTATATTGTATTATTATATTGAAGTTGACTGGAATTGAAGCTTAAAATACTATGGAAAAAATAAAGAACAGTGTTAGGTGATATCTAGATTTCTAGTCTGGTCTAGTCTACATTTTATTTATTTATTTATTTATTTATTTTTTTTTTTTTTGAGGCACATTATGTTTTGATACTTTAGCTCTACATAGTAAATTTCTAATCTATCAAATTTTATTAAATTAATGAAATAATTATGTAAAGAATATTATTATGATATAAATTCAGTAACAAATAATGAATAAAAGCAAAAGCGCATACAATGATCAAATAAAAGTTAAAAAAAAGGAATAAATATTGCGAATATATTATATTTAATCCATAGGCAAAATATAAAGTTAATTATAACATATAACAAAAAAAAAAAAAAACAAATTAGATATACTATATATTTAATATCTATCAGCGTAATACTTCGGTAAAAGTCATCATCTCATCAAATCATAAACAACTGATTTTACAGGGTATCTGTCATTAAGGCATTTAAGCTTAATCCCATGACTTGTTTTAATTTCAATATTTGTTGTCCCGCCTGGCGACAAACAAAGCCGCCACAAATCGTTAAATCTAATCAATGAATATATAATAACTGCCATAAATGAGCCAAGTGTGGAAAACATTAAGAAAAATACAAAAAATACAAAAAAAAAATAAAAAACTATAAAAATATCATGCAGCAATTTGCTCAAAAAAAAAAAAAACAAGTAAGAAGGCTCCAGTCGAGACTGCTCGACTAGGAGATACCCTGAACCCTCCAAACTGATATTCTAATCATTCTGGACTTCTTTTATGCACACATACATACACATGCACGTATAAGCACGCGCTTTGCAAACTGCGCAGCTAGCAGCGGCTGCGCTTGGGCTGCACTGCAGTGTGGGCAATATAACGAGAATTTATTTGTTGAATAATTTCTTTTGTAGACATACGATCTTAATGAAACTTTTAGAGCGTAATCATATGGCTTAAATGTGTGTACATTTCAAAGCACAAGTCTCTAGTACTTGAAATGCGTTTTTTACAAATTGGGGGCGAAGGGGGCGTGGTATCCAAAATCTGTAAATTACAAAATCTTTGTATCCATTAACTTTATATACAACGCAAATTTGAAGTCTCCAGGTCTAAAAGTGTTCAAAATAAGCTGAAAAAACATTGTCGATTTTTCGATTATTCTCGATAAAAAAGTTATCGGATGAGTTATCGAAAAAATAAAGCAAACTTGTACTGCCTATGGTATACACGAGTATGCTTGCCAAATTTCAGCTCTCTAGCTCTTATATCTTCTGAGATCCTTTTGCTCATACGGACGGACGGACGGACGGACGGACGGACGGACAGACGGACAGGGCTATATCGACTCAGCTCGTCGTCCTGATCAAGAATATATATACTTTATGGGGTCTGCGATGATTCCTTCTGCCTGTTACATACTTTTCACAAAACCATTATACCCTGATTTCCCATTTTCAATGGGTTCAGGGTATAAAAAAAAAAAAAAAAATTCCAACTATATCTTGTATCGTAAAATCAAGATAAGAGGCAAAAATGTGATCGTCAGACACTTAAAACAGTGGGCGAGCTGCATAAACTAAGAAATTTGTTTAATAACCGGCACGGAGCGGGGGGTAATGTGTGAAGAAAAGTATCAAATAACTCAAATACTTCAAGTATGGATCATAAAAACTGAAACAGAAATTCGGTTCGTTTTTGGTTATTTTTTATACCCTGAACCCATTGAAAATGGGAAATCAGGGTATAATGGTTTTGTGAAAAGTATGTAACAGGCAGAAGGAATCATCGCAGACCCCATAAAGTATATATATTCTTGATCAGGACGACGAGCTGAGTCGATATAGCCCTGTCCGTCTGTCCGTCCGTATGAGCAAAAGAATCTCAGAAGATATAAGAGCTAGAGAGCTGAAATTTGGCAAGCATACTCGTGTATACCATAGGCAGTACAAGTTTGCTTTATTTTTTCGATAACTCATCCGATAACTTTTTTATCGAGAATAATCGAAAAATCGACAATGTTTTTTCAGCTTATTTTGAACACTTTTAGACCTGGAGACTTCAAATTTGCGTTGTATATAAAGTTAATGGATACAAAGATTTTGTAATTTACAGATTTTGGATACCACGCCCCCTTCGCCCCCAATTTGTAAAAAACGCATTTCAAGTACTAGAGACTTGTGCTTTGAAATGTACACACATTTAAGCCATATGATTACGCTCTAAAAGTTTCATTAAGATCGTATGTCTACAAAAGAAATTATTCAACAAATAAATTCTCGTTATATTGCCCACACTGCAGTGCAGCCCAAGCGCAGCCGCTGCTAGCTGCGCAGTTTGCAAAGCGCGTGCTTATACGTGCATGTGTATGTATGTGTGCATAAAAGAAGTCCAGAATGATTAGAATATCAGTTTGGAGGGTTCAGGGTATCTCCTAGTCGAGCAGTCTCGACTGGAGCCTTCTTACTTGTTTTATTTTATTTTTATTTTTTAAGTGGCATTCTTTGTATCGGCGTCTCGTCTCATACAAATGAGCTGTTAAAATAAAAAAGTCGGCATGAGTCCCTAGGTTTATGGCATTAAGACAGCCATTGTTTGTTTGTTGGTTGGCTAAAAAGATTTTCGGTTAGCTGGCCAACACCCCTCCCCCCCTCCCTTCCCCTAACAAAGCTCCCGCTGTGCGCAGCGAAGCGCCGCCAAACTACAGGATATGTTATGTTCGAATACCGCAATCTTTAAGCACCACACATCAAATTTGTACAAAGCATTTAAGCGCCAAGCGCTGAGCAGCCAAAGAAGTTGAAGCTAAGCGAGTTTATATATCGAATATTATACACTCTGAAAGGGTTCCCCATAAAATAGATATGAGTATTCTTGATGAGGTAGGATGAACTGAGTTGATGTAATCATGTTCGACTGTTCGTTCGCAGGGCTAAAGATTTGTAATATGTATATTTATTAATATTCGTTGTATATTTTTCGCTCTATAGATTTAGAATTATGTGAACTATTCGAAATTCCATATTTACTAATCTTACTTCCACACTTAATTTAGAGTCTCATGTATATATACATATATATGTATATACATATATATACAGTCGAGCCTCGATAATTCGTACACCGCTAAATCGAAAATCCCGATAAATTTCGATTCTATCTATTCTATCCCCTTGCAAGAAATTCGTTCTCATTTATTCTCGATAATTTGAATTTCTGTGTAAATCGAAAAAAAAAAAACAATGCCATTTAGAATTATTGGGATTCTTCTATATATATAGTTGTCATATAATCTAACAGCACTTTCAACTACTGTTACCGCTAGGCAGCACAAGCTCAAACATATTCCCATCTATCCAACATAAGTTCAAAACTGAGCAATGGCCCCAGCTTACTTGCCTTGCCTCACAAACATCCTCACATACTCGCAATAGCTCACCTCTCTTAGAGCTTGATGCGCGCCTCATTAGCATTTATGAACGTTGAAATATTTATGATTTTCAAGCGTTGTTAAAAGAAAAATTCATCGATTTAATTTGGGTATTGCCGAACCGCTAGACAATTTCGAATCTGGGACTCCAAAGAGCCAACCAATTAGCTAGAGCACTTGGCATATGCCTCATGTGCGCTCTAAGTGCAATTCCGTACAGGTAATTTCATGCTAATTGCAGGTAGATGGGGGGTTGGGGAGTGGGTGGCCTACCTGCCTGCCTGCCAGAGTTTTGGGAGTTCGCTATGAATGATGGTCGCTACGTGTCGTGGCTGATCAATATGCGTAATCGGTGTAATCAGCTATGCCCTGATTAAATGTGGGCTGAAGCGTGTGCACAGGTATGCTTGATAGTGAAGGTGGGGAGAGTGACAGACAGAGAGAGTGAGAGAAAAGAGGGGAAGCAAAGGAGTGAGCGGAAGGGTATTGGCTTGGGCTGCCTCTGTTTATAACGGTGTTATGTCGTTAATGTGCAATTGGCATGTTGGCAACACAACGCCATTATAAACAGACACATACTGAGAGAGAGTGAGAGAGAGAGAGAGAGAGAGAGAGAGAGAGAGAGAGAGAGAGAGAGAGAGAAAAGCAGCTGCCTCCAATTGAGTTCGTTAAATTGTTAATGAGGCAATTTCTTAAGCCAATCATCAGGAACCGTAAGTAGCACAAGACACCGAAATGGGGTTAATTGGCTTGGCTTATTTCATGTTAGTCAGGCAATATGTTAGTTAATATAGCTACATTTTAGTCACCTAATTGGTTTTGAATGGATATTAAGGGAAGGAAATACATATAGAGAGGAAAAGACAGAGAGATTTTCAAAAATGGGTTATATATTGGAGGTGCAAGATAGAGATTTTATCAGATTTGGTTTAGTATAAAAAAAAATAAAAAATAAAAAAATCTAAAGTGTTTTAGCTCGTCTTGGGCTATTTTCATTGTTCAGCATATATTCTTGATCTGGTCTGCCATTCAATATCCTCCATTTCTATAGGTAACTATAAGAAGAAAGGCTCTTCTGCTTCCTGGAAAAGATTGCTGGATATCCTAGAATCTGATATAAACCTTACACGAATCAAAGAGGATAGGGAAATTGGAAAAAGGGGGAACTCAGAATTCTACTCTTTCCTGTTTGATTCGTATGCGGTTTTCCTGTGGCATTTGGCTTTGCTTTACTATATCCCATAACAACTGTCTCTATTCACCTTAATCTACGTTCATCCTTTATTGCTTCCTGTTCATACTCCATATTGTTGAACTTCATTCTTGTATCAAAAGTCTTTTAAATATTTCTAACCAAAGCATGTTTGCTTTTTTCAATGACCAACATTGACTTCAACATCATTGTCCATTCAAAGAAGACTCTCTAATTGCATATCATCATCGAACAACAAAATACTATTGCTTCTAAATTCTTTAAACGTTCTTCTTTAAGATTCACCTGTTTCCGCTTTAAGCAAACTTTTCGCTTTCCCATGAACTGCTGGACAATTATCTAAATCAACAACCTGCCACAAAAGTTTTACCCTCCCACTCTCCCACATTGCTAGAAAATATTCCCACCCATTCTCAAAGAAAACCGGCGCAATTGATATCTGGTTGGATATATCAATTTACCACACTTACACACACGACATTAATTTTATGTCTATATGTGATTAATACTATTTGCCCGCTATCAACCACCCCGGGTGCAACCCCTGAATGCGGCACACTCCACATATGCCTCCAGTGCCACATACGAGCAAATCCCAGCGGATCGGAAGAGGACGGAAATTTCAATGATTGTCGTAACAAGTGCCAATTTTATGGCCAGAATACCATCTAAAGCTAATCAACCGCAGCACCGCCGACTCTACCCTCATGCCACTCAAATTCTCCATTTGTTTTCCATTTTTCTATATTTTTCATATTTTCTCATCGTTATGGCCAAAAAAGGTTCACACAGACAACGAGGAAAAGAGAAACAAAATTATAACCTGAACTTTTGCCAAATTTTCAGAAAACAAATTAATTCGCACTCAAGTTAGATTCTCAACCCAGTCCTCGACCAAACCACAAAAAAGACAAAACAACAAAAACAACTAGAGAAACTGAAAAGTTGAAAAAGTTCAACCCTGGCAGCTCATCAATTAAAATGAAAACAGCCTGAAAGTTTTTCAAATATATATACATATATTCCAGAGTATATATATATATATTTCTGTTTTCTACCCTGTCAGAAAATTAAGCATAATTACATTTTAATCATCTTTATTGCTCTTTCACAAGTTTACTGTTATGTACAAGTCGCTTTTGCATTATATACTCGCCAGCCACAACAATTAGGGGTTGCCCAAGCCCAATTGCCCTTTTCATAATTTTTTTTTCGCTCTCTCTCTCTCTCTCTCTCTCTGTGCCAGGGACAGCGACGACCTCAGACATATTTTTCGAGTCCAAAACGGTAGCAACCACAAAATTTCATAAAGTTTTTTCCGTTTTACTTGCTGCCCCCAATGTGCTTCATCAATTGCTAATGAGTGGAGCGCCTGAGCCGGGTCTAAAGAGCAAAAGAGACTCTGCTGCCAGCTGTTGTCATTTACTCACTCAACTCGGTTCAAGTACGGCTACGACCACTCGATTGTCTGCTTGAACTCGGTTGAACTGAGCCACATTTCATTTAATTTGTAAGTGATATCAATTTAATAAAGCCAAAATTAGTTACAAATTAAGATGTGGCTGGTGTGGCCCAATGTTGAGTGAGGTGAGAGTGTGAGAGGTTGGGAATTGGGTTTTATTTGGTCTTGGCTAGAGGATAGCTCGATTGCTGGGCATAGGCACGAGGCTGTAATGCATGAAGGAGTAAAGTTTGAAATGAGTTTTTGTTAAGAAAAGAAAGAATTTTAGAGCATTGTAAGCTCCACTACGCCCAAGACAATCAATCAATCTTGTCCTTATGAAAGCCTGTTTTTTTTTTAACTTTTCATAAAACCTTAAATAATTGAAAAGAGATAATAATACTGGGATAAAAAAATAAGAAAAAAAAAATAAAATAAAATCAATGAAATTCAAATTTATTTATTTATTTTTTTTTTGATTTAAATAAAAAAAAAAAATCAATAATAATAATTAAATTCAAGTAGTAGTGAAATCTGTATAGGAGATCTGTCCAAGCTGTAATGCAGGCAGTAAAATATTACTCTCAGTTAACTTGAAAACATCAAAGTTATTTCTGCATAGATGATTGATTTTTCTGTAAAGAATTTGACTCACAGACTGTCAGAGCTACACCTGAGAATCTTAGCTAGCTATTGCTCTGCTACAGCTTCTTTACAACTTTCATCACAACTCCAAAGCTGCCCATCTATATATGCTGTAATTTAATTCATAAAGTTAAGCATTTGATATCCCTAACTAACGATGTACAAAATGCCAGATTCGACATATCTTTCAGCACCTGAATATATGTATGTATGTATGTATGTATTTAACTTTATCATATACTAAAATTTCGCTAGATTCTTTAAATCCCAACTCAAATATATATATATATATATATTTATTTATTTATTTATTTATTTCTTAAAGCTATTGACAAAAACGAGAGTCAATTTTAATTTAAAAAAGCCTATACAAAGTACACGATATAATTTCAAATAGTAACACCAACCCGATGGGGGTATTTTATTTGCCAGTCCGGCCGGCTATGCCCACGTCTCACAGCCAAATATGGTCAGTGATACTATTGAAGCTATGAAAAGAAAGTGTTAGTAAGAAACTTAAAAAAATAAAATATTAAAATGTTGGTTATTAACAATATCTAGCATAATTAAAATAATTCTTAAAATAATAATAAAAATAAAAAAATAATAATAATAATATAAAAAAAAAATAAATAAATAAATAAAAGTTAAAAAAAAAACAATAATAAAAAAAAGAAAATAAGAAGAGATAAAGTATAGAAAAAGAAAAAGGACGGTAATAAAAGAAGTTGCAAGAAAAGTTAATAAAAAGAATAAGAAATAATAACAAGAAAAGAGAAAGGGAAGAGCCAAAAATAGAGTATAAGAATAGAATTGAGAAATCACTAACACAACATTAGCAGCAAAAACGTATGCCAATGCTTATGCCTGGGCATTGTGAGTGATTTCCCTAAGATAAGCTGATAGTACACTTTTTATTTTAGGAGGAGAGAGCTCTAAGGAAAAAACGTGATAATATTTATTAAAATTAACACAAAGAACATGAAACGCACTGTGCAAAGAATAATCCCTAGTGCACACAGGTAAATGAAGCGGACGATAGTGTCTAGTTGCTCGGGACGGAACCAAAAAATTTAGACGACCCAACAAAGAGGACGAATCAATATCACCACTAATCAATTTATGCAGAAAAACAATTCCTAAAATTGTTCTGCGATTGGTTAGCGATGGAAGATCAATTAGCTGGAGCCTACTATGATAAGACGGTAATCGTAAATTACTGTCCCATCTAAGGTCTCTTAAGGCAAAGAGAAGAAACTGTTTTTGGACCGATTCGATACGATCCTGATACAGTTTATGTTGCGGAGACCATACGACAGAGCCATACTCTAGAATAGGACGCACAAGCGAAGTAAATAAGCGCTTGGTAATAAAAGGATCTTTAAATTCCTTAGACCAACGTTTAATAAAGCCAAGCACACTTTTGGCTTCATTAATGATGGTAGAAATATGAAGATTAAAGTTAAGTTTACAGTCAAAGAACACACCAAGATCTTTGACTGTAAAGATGCGTCGTAAGGAAATATTGCTAATTTTATAATCAACAATTAGAGGAACGGTACGACTGAAGGTCATTGTCATACACTTTGAGCAATTTAGGTCAAGCTGGTTTGCCACACACCAAAGTTGAAATGCATTTAGGTCATCTTGAAGGTGAAGATGTCCATTTGCCCTGGAGTATGGAAGGCAAAGTTTTACATCATCAGCATACATAAATATAGTGGAGTACGAGATACAACTAGGAAGGTCGTTTATAAAAAGGGAAAAGAGCAATGGGCCCAAATGGCTACCCTGAGGTACACCAGACGAAACAAAGATAAGTTTAGACATAGCTGTTCTCAGCAAGACTCTTTGGGTTCTACCCGTTAAATAGGATGAAATCCAAGAGACAAGACTGGGTGAAAATCCTAAGCGTTCAAGCTTAAGAATTAGTATGTGATGATGTACTGAGTCAAATGCTTTACTGAAGTCCGTATAAATAACATCGGTTTGCATTTTTTTGGAAAAGCTGTCATTAACAAGCGAAGTGAACTCAAGTAAATTAGAGGACGTAGATCGATTTTGAACAAAACCATGTTGAGATGGTTGAATAATCGATTTGCAAAAATGCTGCAAGGCCGATGTTATGATTTTCTCAAATAACTTCGGAATAGCAGATAATTTCGCGATGCCTCTATAATTGGAAATATCAGATCTTCCACCTTTTTTATATAAGGGAATGATAAAAGATTCTTTCCAAATTGAAGGGAACACAGAAGTATCTAAGGACAAGTTAAACAATTTTAGTAATTGTGACTGAAGACGATTGCATTTAGTATTTTATTGTAACTAATTGATTTAGATGGAATTTTCTTATGCTAAATAGAAACTATAAAATAAAACGGCAGATCGTAAATTTCTTAGAATATAACAAATTTCAAAGAGTAGCAGAGACACAGAGAGAGAAAGAGAGAGAGGGAGAGAGAGAAGGAGAGTTGTTCGTCTTGCATTTACTCATGCTTATCTCTGGGTCGGGCAGCTCAAATGCAATTGCAAAAATTGAAATCAATTAAAATGACAACAAAAGTGGCCATAAATACCGTTGTGCAGTGCCGCTGGTTTTTATGGCCATGCAGCAGCAGCCTTTTGGCCACTCTGGCAAATCTAATGAAGATTTACTTTAGGCCATAACACATGGTCGATGTCGGTGGCTGCGGCGCTTAAGTGGCAGCCACTGCCGCTTGCCTCATGGCCATTTATTTAGAATTTTACATTTTACAATCGTCCACTCGGTGGGCGTGTGTGTGTGTGTGTGTGGATGTGTGTGCATGGGGTGTAGCTGCCAAACCAACATACATAGATGCGTGCAACAACGGGCAATTATAAGCGTTGTATGCCGTTACATATGTATATGCCACCCCCACCGCAGCCCCAGCCCCTAGAAAAATAGGGCTATGCCCGTCGTCAGCCATTTCTAACGGTGGCAATAGCTTTGGCGACAAGCTAGGGACTGGTTAGGGGCGTGGCAGCAGATGGCAGCCATTGGCATTGCAACAGATAAAGTTCGATTTGTTGTTGCTGTGCCGCTGCCGCTGCTGCCGCTGCTGCTGCTGTTGCTGCTGCCACTGCTCTGGCTGGGATTTATGTGCGCTATATGCGGTTATAAATTCCGAATACATGAATTGCTTGCACAGATCTATGCGCCAAATTGCAATAGCAGCAACAGCAACAGCAGCAGCAAAGTTTTCCTTTTCGGTTTCCTCGTGCCATTTCGTTTGCTCTTCTAATATTTTTCAATTAGTACAACAACAGCAATAGCAACAACAATGACGGCAGCATTGGGACACAGTGACTGGAAACGCATGTGAATGTGATTCTTCTAAATTGCTTCACTGCGCAATTATTTCAATTTCGGATGAGCAGCAACTAACGTGAGGGAGCGAGCGAGATGGAGGTAGAGTCTCCGGCTCCTCTTTGCCGATGCCCCAGCTCTAGCACATGGCTCGTATTTGTCGTTATTTGAGTTTCTTGGCACATAAATCAGTTTGTTGCCTTTTTAATCCGTTTTAATTGCTGTTCGTTGGTCAGACTATGAATGTCGCAGTCGCAAGGACTAAGGATATCCCCATATATACACCCCTCCCCTCGTCTATCTTGCATTCGTGCCCACAGATCATGGTTAGTGGCTCTTGTTGCCGTTACTGTTGTTACAGTTACAGCTGTTGTTATTGTTGTTGTCGAAGCGATTAAGAGCATGGCGTCCATTATACGCATTCGCACACACGCACACACACACACACTGACACGAGCACACTTGTATTGCTTTCCGTAAGCCTTAACGGCCATTATAAACGTTGTATACAGCATGAAAAGGATATAAATGTTTGCTTGCCGCAAAAAAAAAAAAAAAAGAAACTCCTTAAGTTTCAGACAGTTGTTTAAGTGCTTTAAGGCATCTAGTAAAATCAAACTGCTGCTGCCAAACGTATAAAACACTTTTTATTTATATTCAATTATTTAATCAGCCTAATAGTTTTGCAATTAATCGCATTTCAATTAAAACCATTATATGTATATCGCCATCCAATGCTCAGCTCTAGCTGCACTATCGCCGCCCACTTATCGATAAGCATCGATACGTTTCAGTGGCTAATTGGTCGCCTGACACTTTGCCGGCTTATTGAGTGTCTGCTCTCGTGTGTGTGTTTATTTTTTGTGCGTTAATGTTCGTTTACTAAGCTGCGCTTAGTTGAAAAGTGTTGTGTTGTGTTTAAGTAATAAAGTGCAATAATTGTTGCAGTGGTTTAAAGTGCAAATATAGATGAAAATTAAGTTTAATATTAATTGGCTGTCGCTTGTGTTTCTTTCGCTTATTTGGCGCCTCATTTTCTTGTGTTAGAGTGAGATAAGCAGCTACCGTGCGGAGGCTGCTGCCGTTATGTGTAGGCGAAAATATTTTGCAAAATGTTTCAGTTTTAGCATGTGCAGTTAATTTACATGATTTTAATATTGCCTTTTAAGTTAGTGTTGTTTGCGTATGAACAGCAGATGAAAGAAGAATGAAGATAAATTTCCCGTTTCTAGTGCTTTTTAACTGACACGCACACATGCACATATGGGATAAAATTCAGCAAAACTTGTTGGTATGTAAAGCATAATTCGAATTACTTATTGTCTCTGATTCTTATACGCTTGTTTGCGGTGTTGCCACTTTTGTTTAAAATACTAAATGTACTAAAATTGATACTTTTAAATAATACGGATAAAATAGGTAAAAAAAATTTTTAATTTTTAATGTTTGTCCTTTCTTTGTTTTTGGTACACTTGGTACTTTTTCAAAACTTTATTTTTGTCAGCTGGCAGCTCTTCCATGCTCTTCGCTCTTGTACTCACACTTTACAACGCTCTCTCGCTTGCTGCTGTTGTTGTTGGTTTTGCTCTTTGTTAGAGGCCGAGCGACGACATGTTGATATTCGCGCGCCAGTTTAACACTTGTCATTTGGGTCCCGTTTCGTTCGTTCGTTCGCTCTTGCGTTTCTCTTTGTTTCGCTGTTGTTGGTACTGTTGTTGTGTATAAGGCGACGTCGACGCGCAGTCGTATCATTTTCATTATAAATATAGCCAACTGATCCCCTCCTGCGCGGCATAAGCCACGAATTTATGACATTTTGATTTGCGTGAAATTTGCTTTTGGCACGCATGCGTCGCCTCTCCTGCATTCAGCATTTTCTGTGCCTATTGCCCATTGTGTCACGTGCTGCTGCTGTCGCTGCTGCGGCTGCTGGTGCTGCTGCTTCTGTCGTCGTTATCCTTTTCGTTCTGTGTCACATTAAATGCGCTTAAAGCGCTAAACAAACGGGTCCAAGACAGACTGTAGCTAAGCCAGCTGGGCGCGGTGTTGCCGATCTGTGGCTACAGTGAATACTCTACACAAGAACTGCTTAACTCTGAACTGATCTAAATGTGAGTAGAATACAATAGAGTAGTAGAATACAATAGTTTAACGCAGCTTGAACATTTTATTATTAATCTGAATGATTAAATTTTTGATCTGTTTCATCTGTTAACGCAAAACGATACGTAATTGGATTTCATAAGATAGTTGTCCTTCATCAGGTGTTTTACTGTATTTGACAGTGTAGTAACAACTGGCACTTGGAGGCCCACCTATGCGTGTGCTGTGCACATTTAGCGTCATCGTTGGCGGTGCCCCGGTGGTGCTGCTGCTGCTTTGTGGTGCTAGTGGTGGTGGTGGTGGCTACGTTTTTGCCAATTAATGCGAAATATGCGCGCATGCGCTCAACACAGCCCAGCTCGATGTTGGAGTAGTCCAAGTGTCCAAAAGGATCCAAAAGGCAGACAAAGCGTCGCTCTTTCCACTCGGTCTGAGGTGCAACACAATTTTTGACATTTTTATGAGCATGCAGCGCATATATCAAGTTGGGCGACGGCAACTTGAGTTTTGTTTTGTTTGGTTTGTTTGCTCACTTTATATATTTTTTCTCTTTCTCTGTTTATATATGTATGTGTATATAAATGTGTTGCTTTTGGGCTGGAAATGGAATTCCGCACATAAAGTGCGACGGCGCCCACGTAGGCCAAACCCGTTGATGCCCAGAGGCGCCTTCTTTGCGCCTGCGCATCGCATTCGCATTGGCAAAAGGCAATGGCAATGGCAAAGGCGATGGCGATGGCGTCGTCTGCCTGCCAAGGGGACATATATCGTGCGAATATTATTTATATACGTTCCATAAGCGCTGCACACATATGAAACGCAAATATTTATCACGCGTTTTTCCAAATACCCTGTGCGAACGGTAGGTTTTCGAGTGGGGTATGCAGGTGGAATGAGTGAGAAGTGAGCAAAAGTATTTACGCATTGTTGCTTGTATATATGTAAGTACGCATATATACATATATGTATGTATGTTATGTTATCAATTGAACTAAACTATACATAGGATACAAGGTTTATATTATTCTAATCATTTTGAATATATCAAAATATTTTTAATTTTTTATTTTTATTTTTATATGTACAATATATTTTATATATATATATATATTTTTTTTTTTGGCTTCCTGCGTGGTATTAGCGCGTTTTGCATGTTTTCATAACTTTCCTACAAGTAACTGACTTATTGACCAAGTGGCCAAAACATGACCTGGTAGATGGCACCACACACATGCACATGCACACACACTCGCACACACCATCGCATAGTTAAGCAGGCAGCTCAAATTGAACTGTAGGTGGTGACCGCTGCTGGGCTCTTGTCATCTCCCGTTGTTATTTGGCTCATAAATTTGTACAGCAATGATTTTTACGTTGTTTTCGTGTTTGTTTTTTATTTTTACTCTTTTATTTACTTTTTTCTTTTTTTTTTTGTATTTTTTTTATGCTGTGCGGTTTGATTTGTTTGAACACCCAGCGAAAAATATTTCCTGCACTGAATTATTGTGGCTGCTGCTGCGATTTATGGCCGTAAATTGGGTTTTGTTGGCGATGCTGGTCACACAGGGCACATCGAAATGCTCCTCATTTGAGGTGGCTACCAAAAAAGAAGCGCAAATAAATGAAGTAGAAGAAGAAAATAACGTCCAAATCGATTGGTTGTTGGCAATTTATTTGCTGTGTTGGTTATGGTCATGTCAAAATATGTGTGATATGTAAAATAATGAGTTTGTTGTGGTCACATTTATGCATATATTTATTATAACATTTTATTATGCAATTTTTTGCATAGAGTAGGCTGGATATATTTCTGTGATTGGTGGTACAGAATTTTGATTGAACTCCATTTTTGTTTACTTTCTGTGAAGGGGATTTCGGTGGCTTTAAATTGTGGAAAAATATATCAAATAAATAATACGAAATGCACATAAAATGTGGATTTAAGATATTATTTTGTCCATATGGGATTTTACAACCTCATTTTTTGCAGGATATTTTATATAAAGTTTGTATTCAGATTAAGGTTAAATGTATTAGCATACAAAGTGGATTTTAGATTTAATTTATATGGTACTTTCTAACTATAAAAACTCAAATATATAATTATTAAATTTATTTAAATAATAATATTAATTATTAACTTTTATAATAATATTTAAATTCAGATCAACTTTAATATATTTTCAATTCATAATTTTGAAAAACATTCAATTAAACATTTTTTACGCGACGTTTTGTGTCAGGTTGTATGAATTTTTAGCACAATACACGAACACTACACACACACACACATGTACACGCTCAGATACTTTCTCAATTTTTTTTGGTTTTGCTTTATAAATTAGCTGAAAGGTGCCTACATGTCTGCCATAAAAACAAAAGCCATCATCATTGACCCAGTCGTCGCCGTCGTCGTCTTCTTCGTTGCCTCGTTGTCCAGTCTCCAGACATATTGAAAATTAAAGCGAGCGCACGTTTAGCCCCTGGCTCGGAGTCTGAGCGGCAAGTCGAGAACTCGAGACTGGAGCCTTCTCCACAGTCATAACTTCACCGAAAAACACTTTACAGATCATTGATCATCATCAGATGTAGACGCAAAGCGAGATAGCTGCCAAGTGAATAAAAGAGAATACTGAGAGAGTGAGAGGGATAGAGCGAAGGCGAGAGAGCGCCCATGAGCTGCAGAAATTTGTGATTATGAATCATAAGCGACGACGAGTTGCTTTTTGTTTTTCAATTTTTGTTTACCCTTTTTTGATTTTTTAGGGTTCGTAAATTACCGGAATTACTCCAACGTTCGTTTTTCTTTCATTTTTGGGCTCGTCGTTTCTGGCTTTAAGCAAGCGGGCCAACACCTTAGAATTGGCTGGCGTGTTCTCTTTTTGGGTCTCTTATTTTTTCCTTTTTTTTTTTAGATAAATGAATTTGAGCTACTTCAAGCAACGTCGACAGCTACCAGCTCAGATGCCAGATACCTTATGGCCACATACAGACACAGATACAGAGATACCGATACCCGATTGGAGTCTGGGGAGGACCCTCAACGGCAGCTCGTCAGTTGCTTTGATTGAAGCAGTCGGTTTTTTGATGTTCAATGTTGAAGTTGGACTTGGAGTTGGAGTTGGCTGCTCGCATGCATTGTGGATCGCTACCCGGGCGCAATTATACCGAAAAACCATCCATAATTATAGAGCGGCAACATATTTCGAAGTTAACACTTTCGTAGCGATGGCTTTTGGAAACTAGCTGCAGGCAAATTTTATTGATGCATCACAATTTAATGTGCAGTTGGCACAGTTTTTTTTCGTTCTTCTGTCCCTCTTAGGTATCCCATCGCATCGCATCGCATCGGAACGATCATCATTTCATAGGGGCTCTTCACTGTCTCGGCGTATTTTTGGTCATTTGGGTATTGTAATTTTTTAATAAAATTTTTATATTATTTCTCTCAGTTTTTGTTATCGTTGATTCTCATGCTGTTGATTGGTATATCGTGTGTTTGTCAAGGCACGCAACGTTATAATTTCTTTTGATTTTTGATCTCTTTTCGTTTTTATTAAATTGAGGTTATGTGCTACGCTTTGGGTTTATGATTTGCTGTTCATATCCTTGCCATCGGCTATAGCCACATTGTATGCCGCAGTTTTTTAATGGATTATTTGAGTTCAAATATCAGTGATTTGTGTGGAGCGTGAAAAGCAGTTATCGGAATACATCAATATATAGTATATTAATTTTATGGTTTCTTTGCTATTGTTATGTGTATTTTATAATATGCTATCAACAATCTTACCAAAGAGTGGCATATTGATCTAATCTTTATATCGTTAGTTTCTAATTTTACATAAGAAAGGTTTCCTTCCAAAGTACATACCCACATATCGATATAAAGAGCATTGGCCTATTGACTATAACAAATTCAACTATCGATAGTACGCAAATCTTAAAATTTGTATTACTTAATATGTTTAAAGGCAATATATCAAAATCTTTACAGTATAGAAACGGTCCCCATCGAATAATCGACTATCGTAAATCTAGTTCTTCTTCACAAATCAGTCTGGTAACTTCCATTTAGAAGGGAACGTCAAAGACTTTTGTATGTGCTCACATTTTAGCCCTATAAAATTTGACTATCTAAATTATATCTTGCCAAGCAAATTAACTAGGTGTCTCGATTCACAGCGTTCGTAAAACCGGTTTCTATCCCTAGTTTCGTGTGGCGAAGATTATTTAATCTGTTCAGTGATTTTTAACACAATATCGCATTACGATCAAAATGCATAGCAGATTCACACACCGAGCGACCTTTAATCAAATCAGCTAGTTAGCTAGTTAGCGTTCATTTCAATATATTTTATGATTATTAATATTATATGCTTTTATATTCAGGTTGATTATCGCTTTGTTCAAAACCAAAACAAAACAGCCAACACACGCTTCCCCAGTTCCATACATATATTAATCTCCACTTGGCTCAACTCAACACAATAATAGAGTATATATATAAGAATATATACTTATATATCAAAACTCATTAGAATTGTCAACGCATAAATTAATTGCTCATAAAATGTCTAAGTTATGCCCCGTTGTGTACGAGTTTATCTGTTTTTTTTTCTCTCTCTCTATCTAGCTCTTATTTTATTCATTTTATTAATTTGTGTGAATGGAATTTGTTGTTAGCCGTTTGCAAAATCACATCTGACATATCCATCGGTCTATATTGTGTATATGTAAATATATTTGTTTGTAGTAGTGTGCGTGGTTTATTGTATTTAATTACTCTGACTTTTTATTGATCTATTAATTTAAATATATAATTCTAGTTTGTCACATATTCTGGAATTGGAATTCGCTATTTGTTTTTTCTTGACTAATTTATGCTCGTAAATGTTTTTATAACAATGACCGAGACAGTTCTTAAGTACACAGTTCTTTATGTATATTAATAAGTGAATAATTTGCCAATTTGAAATCACATAATTTTCGACCATATAATAAAGTAATCAAAATTTATAAAATAGAAAACAGCTTTAGATATTGGCAAATTGAATTCAGTGAATGGAAATGTCGTAAATGCTTCAATGTCATCCGCATATCAATTGGCTAGAAAATGTTATTTGAATATAATATAAAATGGGCTATAAATAGATTATAAAGAGAATTTTAAAGTATTGCTTGGTATTCCTTAATATTACGATAAGCATTTAATATTAAGAAATTAATACATTATTTGTTCCGCTTTTATTGACTACCTTTTTGTTATAGCTTACCTCTTACCTTTTAAAATTAAAATTATACAGTTAATCAAGTTGAACCAATCGATAAATTGGCGAATCGTGGCCATCAACACATTATTACGAATGCTTTTCTCTTGCTTGGCTATTCCAAAAAACGATTAATAGATCAAATCAAAAATGAGCTGGTGCCTCGAGATAATTTCTATAGAGTCGCATAACGAATCAGGTTAATGAAAAAGAAAATATCGAATACAATTTCACATCAACCCTTTATCAACGCTACAAATTGATAAATAACCTTTCATTTGGAGTCGAGCGCAGTAAAATACAAATATTTATGGAATTTTGATTAAGAAATCGAGCGTCTGGGCGCCAAAAGAGTTCTTCTGTGGCATGCCTCAACGTTTCAATCTGTTGCAAGTGTTGCATATTTCAACGCAATTTCACAAAATTACATTTCAATTATTTGTGCTATTTTATTGTGAAGTCCCAGAGGAGACAGCGATCATCACACCTACTTTCTGGCAATGATAATTGCCCATAATTCAACGGCTTTATATACTGTATAATGTAGATTTCAGCTTGAGTTTCTGTTTCTGGCTGTGGCGTTTCGTTTTGAAGTCATCATCAACATGTGTTTTTAGCCAAGCCGAGCTGTCGGCCACATGCAACACGTGCAACATGCCAACTCAACTCGTCGGACTTTTTTCCTTCTCTATGTCTGTCTGACTGTCTGTTTGTCTGTCTGCTGTAATGCTGTGTGTGAGCTATCACAACGCATGCCACTCTCGAGGCACACAAATTAGTTTCATGCTTAATGATTGCGTAAATGGTTGCTGGAATTCGTATTGCTATTGCCCATTAAGTTGGTAGCTAGCCTAGCCTTGGCAACAGTGCAGTGCAAGTTAGCCAGTTGTTATTGCTAAATTGAAGCTGTAATGCTATAGAATCGGAATAAAATAGATATGAAATTCTTAATATCTTAAGTTTTCACAGATTGTAATGCTTTTTTAAAATTTTTTTTTATTGTTTTTAAATATTTAAAAAAACAAAAATTCTTTTTAATTCCATCTAAAATTTCAAATTGATTTTAAATTGATTTTGTAATTTCATTTGCTGCAGTAAATTCCACATAACTCAGCTCTGCTTCGCTTACAGCCAAAGTAAAATTCATGCACGCAACGCGTAATTTCAATAAATAAAAAATAAAAGGCAGCCCCTTCACTTTGTCGAATCTTGTGAAAATTAAGAGCACAGAAAATAATTACGCACTTTTGCAATAATTTCTGAAAGAAAAAAAAAATTTTTAAAAAAGAAGCCAGGTAATATGAACCTGTCGGCAATATACAGAGCGATATCCAAAAAGGACGGCCGAAAAGCGTTCGACCGAAAAGGAAGAAGCAGAGTAAAAGAAGGAGTAGTGCCACAATCAACGCCCCACGGGCCAACTTAGCCGGATTGCACCAAAATGCCAGAACGGCGGCCTCAACAGAAGTTATGATGGGACTGTATAGAGAGGTAGAGAGGATGGTGGGGGATGGGGGGACGTCGTCTCGACGATTTGGCAATTGGTGCGGCCTGCTTTTTAGGCCCTTAGCTTGGAAATTGGTAGGAGTTGATGCGTTGATGCAATTACACCATAATATTCACACTTTGCGAGGTGAGAAAATTGCGGGCTATTAAAAGATCATAATAACGCGCAATGCCGCTTGATGCAGCAGCAGCAGCAGCAGCAACGGCAGCAACAGTTGCAGCGGCAGCCGCAGCAGCAGCTGTAGATGAAAATGAAGATGAAGATGCTGCAAATTGTTGCCAGGCTGAGGCAGCCACAGTTGATGCAAGCAGCAAAAGCTTTGCCGCCGACATTTATGACAGGCTATGAAATAATTTTTTGCTGCTGCTGTTGTTGTTGTTGTATCTCGGTTTCCATATAAATATACGTATTATGCTGAGATTCAACGATTCGCCGACTTCCCTTATATTTTTTTCGGTTCTTTCGTTCGTTGCGACAAAGTTGCACACATGTCAAAAGTTGGAGGCGCTCCACTTGATTTAGAACTGTGCCAAGTACTGGCGTTCGCAGAAATTGATTTTAAAAACGTTTTGAAAACTATAAAAAATTAAAAAAAAAATTAATTTAACAAAAGCGAAATGAGTTGCCCTCAAACTACAAAGTTGTTCGAATTGCACAAGATTTTTGCAAGAATCAGAATTTGGAAGATGTGTTTGTGAATGTGTGTAAAGGCAGTTTTGAATAAATCTACTATAAAAAGACTATTTCCAGTTAATATAAATATATATAAATCAGGGACCGCAAATAAGTGTTACGCATTTAAAAAAATTGAGGCTCAAAAGTATTCCCAAAAAGAGAGAGGAAAACACACATAAGGATATTTTTTTATGGCGAGTTCAAAAAAAGGATAAACTTATATTGGTAATTTTTTATAAAAAAATTATTTTTAATTATTAAAATTGATTTTTATGATAAAAATCAAAAATAATTATTACAAAACAATTTTATATAAAAATCAAATCATAAGTCTTATATTTGATTTTTATTATAAAAATCAAAAATAAGACTTATGATTTGATTTTTATTTTAAAAATTGAAAATAAAAATTGAATTGATATATCTCTTGAAGTAAAGGAGCTAGATCATATATCGGCATATATATATGATCTACGCATTATTACCTTTCAGATGATATATAATATGTATGTAAATATGTACATGTATACGTACATATACATTAATTATATACTTAGACGCTTTCCCAGGGCACTTGCGCTGTGCACTTGCTCGTACCTATTCAGCAGATAATGTGAGGGGGAGACAGATGCAGATAAAGCATAATCACTGTATATATGTACATACATATGTTTATATGTATATATACGTATTATTGTCACCTTTCCCTGCTCCCATAGATAAAAAATTTACATTAGGCGCAAAAGAGTGAAAGAGATAGATTGAACTAGAGCATAATGACATACGCACAGTGGGCATCTATCGGTCAATGCATTTTATAAAAAATAATACCAAACCTAAAAATTGTTCAATATTGTAAAAATATCCTAAAACTTTGAATTCCCAAAGCACATGTTCATTTTTAAACGCCTAACTCTTTGAACTCTATTGAGGTTGCGTCTGACTGTGAAGAGTCTGAGGAAGAGGACGAACCGGAACTCAAATTGGCTATAACGGAGATTTATGGATATTCCCCAAAGCCAATAGATTTAAACGTGGATATTATGTGCTATTGGGAGGACAAAAAGTTCACATATCCACGATTGTACCGTCTTGCCAAGATAGTTCACTCGGTGCCTGCCACGCAGGTTTCGGTGGAAAGGGCATTTTCTGCGCTTAAGCTTGTGCTGACAGAGTTAAGGTCTAACCTAAGTGCAGACTCTATAAAAAAAATAATGTTCTTAAAACTAAATAAATAGTAAACTTATACCAAGTGTTATATCTATGGGAGCAGGGAAAGGTGACAATAATACGTATATATACATATAAACATATGTATGTACATATATACAGTGATTATGCTTTATCTGCATCTGTCTCCCCCTCACATTATCTGCTGAATAGGTACGAGCAAGTGCACAGCGCAAGTGCCCTGGGAAAGCGTCTAAGTATATAATTAATGTATATGTACGTATACATGTACATATTTACATACATATTATATATCATCTGAAAGGTAATAATGCGTAGATCATATATATATGCCGATATATGATCTAGCTCCTTTACTTCAAGAGATATATCAATTCAATTTTTATTTTCAATTTTTAAAATAAAAATCAAATCATAAGTCTTATGTTTGATTTTTATAATAAAAATCAAATATAAGACTTATGATTTGATTTTTATATAAAATTGTTTTGTAATAATTATTTTTGATTTTTATCATAAAAATCAATTTTAATTATTAAAAATAATTTTTTTTTAATTTATCAAAAAATAATAATTATTTTTTAATTTTTTCCTATAAAAGTTATAATCGTTACGGTCCCTGATATAAATATATAAATATAAATATATAAAGAAACGAAAAACTTGATCCTATTATGAATACAAATAATTTATAGTTTTTGCATATACTTAGTACATATATTTATTTACATATATAAATTTATATATTTATATATAATTTAACCAATTTAACCAATTTTTTATATATTTTATTTATTTCTTATTTTTTCATGAAATTTTTGCCTTACTTCAGGTCATCAACATCTAAGCTCTTAACGTCTTTATCAAAGTAATTATAAATTTTTGCTGCTGCACAAGTTGCTCTAATTTGCTTACAAGCTACACGATTCGAACGCTGTGGTTGCTGGGATTGTTGTTGTTGTTGCTTTGGCTGTTGATGCATCGTCTGCATGAGGCATTCAACACGCATTAGGTTCACACCCAGGCAACATTTTACTTTACACATCGCACACAAATTGTCGCTGGATGTTGTTGTTGTTTCGCAGCCCACTAGCATTTAAAAAGGAGTCCGAAAAGCGAAGAGCAAAACCAGAATCAACTTCTACTAGCAACAGCAGCAGAAGCAGAAGCAGCAACAACAACAACAAAAGCAGCAGCAGCATCGTCTCTCCACTGGCTGTTGATACCAATTTGATGGCATAATTTCAACATGCCCCGCAGCCATATAAATTTGTATGTTGCTGTTGTCGTTGCCTCCGCTTGTGCTTCTGCCGCTGCCACTGACGTTGCCGTTGCCGTTGCCGTTGCCTCTGCGTCACAGTCGTCGTATGCCAGCCGCATGTCGAAGAAGTGGCAAATTTAATGCCAAAACAACAGCGGCAGTGGCAGTGGCAGTGGCAGCGGCATCCTGGCCGGGATTTCAATTTTATGCCCAAAAGGTACGTCAACATGTCTGCCGCCCCGTCAGTCTTCCTCTTGCTCTCTCTCTCTCTCTCTCTCTCTCTCTCTCTCTCTCTCGTTCCCTCTTTGTCTGATGCCGCATAATTGTCGAGTGCAGCTTCTGGACTGCAGATTCTCCAGTTGTTGTTGCAGACACTTTTGTTACGCTTTTGTTGGTTAATTATGATTGCCTAGGCCACGCTTGATGACCCCCTCGAGCTGTTCAATTTTCGCAATATGCAAATGCGCATAACAACAACAACAACAACAACAACAACAACAGCTGCAGCTCTAAACCATAAATGAAATGAAAAATGTACAAAATTGTACTTTCCATAAATTTAATTTATTTTCATAGATTTGTTGCACTTCTAAGCGATCCGCCGCCTATTTACGCCCATGGGCCATGCACTCCACACACAGTAGCTGACACAATTGTCATTTCGGCGCTGCCTTGGTGAAAATGCCCGCCAAAAAGATTTATGGGTATATGGGTGTGTGTGTGTGTATGTATGCCTGTTCTCCATATCAGACGCAGACCGTCTGGCCTTTGCCTTTGCCTGGCCTGGTCTGGCGCGACTTAGCTTGGCTTGGTCTCGCCTCACTTGGTTTTTGATACCGTCTGCATATCTTTTGGCTACTGGTTTTCCTTAAATACCCTGTATACATGTGTAGTGCGGGGCATGACTAAGCTGATATGCCTAGATGATAGTCTAACTGTCATACATATATAAATATAGAACAAATAGTATAATAATATAATTCAAGCCATAAATTAGAAAATAATGAAAATAGAAAAAAGGTTTTCATAAGTATACGAGATGCGTTCAATTAACTTATTTAGAGACAATTTTCTATATATTTCCTATTATTAATATAATTTTTTGCTTATTATTATAATTATAATATTACATTTCCCATAAATTGTTAAATATCTATATATACAGAGCATATGTATTTTATAGATTTCTATAATTTACAACTCTAATTAATACATGGCATTTGCTAGTCGCCTCCTTTTGACTTTCACCTCAGGTCGGCAGGTTTTGCAAGGGGTTTTCTTTAGCATTTTTCCCCCAGATCTGCTAGATTTGCCGCCACGACTCGCGGCTTCCGATTTGCTGCACATCTGCACATCTCCCTTGAACGGCCAGCAATTTGCTTAGTTATGTTGTCTATTATTGCCTGTCAATATAAATGTCAAATTTCTGGCTCTTAAAAGCCTTTTAAAAAGCGCTCCATAAGTCTTTGTTTTTGGCTGCCGGCAATGGTTTTATTAGTGTGTGCAGAAAATTTAATTAAAATCGTTTAGTTTTGTTTTTGTTGTTGTGCGCGAAAAACGTGAATGGAAATTAAATTCAATTATGCACTCTTTATGGCATTTCCGCGGGGCGATTCGGTCGCAGCTTCAAAGCAACTAAATATATATATACATATGTATGTATTATCGTGTGTGCGCACACACACTCTGACATCTCCATCTATATATACATATGTATGTATATGCACAGAAACACCCGCAGACCACACATCAGCGCACAATCGGATCGTAAAAACAACGCTCCAAAGTTGTTGGTAATTTGTAAAAGAGCGCGTCGAAAAGTTTTGTAGCGTAAAAAAAAAAATTAGATGAAAAATAAAGCAAGGAAAAGATGTTGTGTTATGTTGTGCCGCCATTTTGTTTGGCTCAACGGGATACAGGACAGCGCATAGAAGTAGGGTGATTCAAGAAGTTTAAAGAAGAATTTTTGACAATGCGAGTTCACGGGTTCGAAAGCTAAATTATTTTAGTAAAAATCATGCATATACAAGATAAGTTCATTGGTAGATAAGATTCTAACATTGTCTTTAAATATGATATACAAAACAAATAATAATAAAGTCCGAGAAAAATATACTATTATATTATGCTACAAGAAATTAACGATGATTAAACTATTAGTCAAGCTTAAAAAATTGTTAAACTCTACATATTTATTTATACATACACTTACTTCAGACATATGAATATGTATATAAAAAAATTCATACAAATTATTTAATTTACTATTACTAAAGCTCGAAAAGAATGAACTCTATTCTATTATAAATGTGTCTAAGCAAACAAAGTATCTAGTGGCACCCTAACCTCCGGCTCTGTATATACTGATAAATGTATATAGAGTATATGTTTATATCGTTTACGCTTTTTGGGTGTGGAAAGGGTTTGATAAACTTTTTACACATTATATGCCAACAGCAAGCGGGCAACCCAAACTGTGCTTTATGCCTCCCTAACCATCATCTACCCCGGCCACGGCCCTGGCTCCTGCTCGGGCTCCAAAGTAAGCCATTTGGTATCTTCTATGAAATCGCCTCAGCCGCGTAGTGGGTGCAAAAAAGTTAAAAGCAGACTTAATGGCGCCACTTGCGCTTAAAATTTATTTTATGATGCGCATGCTAAGCCGCAGTTGAATTTTAAAATACATCGAGTCGCGCACAGAGTAAGTGTGAGGGAGAGAGAGAGCGAAAGAGGCAGAGAGTAAGAGGTAGAGATAGAAGGATTTGCTACGCATCGTCGTCCTGCTGGCTTATCCTTTAGGGAACGCGTCGTTTGCGCCCCAAGAGAGAAAAACTCTTTCGAAAAAGTTTCGCGCGACTTTTTTTCCAAGCATGCGTCGAGCGTTGGTCCTTGAGCGAGGGAGATGGAGCGAGCCAGCCTGCTGAGTTGGGGTGAGGTTGGTTGTTTTTTTTTCTGGGTGCGGAAAATGGCATGTTAGCATGTGCCTTGGCTGTCAAGAACGCTGCGGGGCTTAACGAAAAGGATTTATGTATCAACGCTTTAAAATTTGGCGCAGATAACGCGCGTTTAATTGGCTCGCCGAGGGAGTGTGAGTGTGTGTGTGTGTGTATGGCCCACAACTGGGCTCTGACTTGACTTTGTTTTGGGTTAAACTCTTTTTCTCTGCTCTTTTTCCCTCACGCACTCAATTTGGGAAAAGTGTTTGGTTGTCTTTTTATTTTGGTAAGTGCCTTAAATCGTTTTAAAAATTGGGTACGCAGCTTATCTACATTTGGATGCCCTGTAGCGTGATAGAATTAGCCCTTCTATTTAGATATAAGCAGGATGACTATAAATGGATATCAAATACGTTTTAAAATAGTCTCAAATATAGCATAATTTTATTTGAATTTTATTTATTTTTATTTAGTTATCATAAAAATACGACGAGTCTAAAATTGATTTATTTATTTTTTGTTTACACTATTTCCAAATGAATTATCTGCTCATTTGCTTCTATGTATAAATAGTTTTTAAATATTCTTCTATATATAACAGTACATAAAACTTCTTCGAATTATCCGCTCATTTGTTTCTATAAATAGGTTTGATATATTCTTGTATATATAACAGTAGATAAAACTTCTTTAGATTTGTCCATGCTAACTCTTAGTCAAATTTGTTAGCTCTTGACGCTTTTAATAAGTTATTAAACTATATTTGGACTGTGCTCTCATACAAATTTCAATGCTTATGGCCTTAAGCTGCCCAGCTATTGTGCTCATTCGCTGGCCTGTTCCGCTAACTAACAAAATGAATAATACACAAAACTCCCATCAGCCGGCAGCTGGGCCAATAACAAGTGAAAGGTCTTATGACCTTGATACTCGATTTAACACATAATACAGAGCAGCAGCAGCAATATTTTGATTTTGATTTCATTTTTTCTGTTCATTCTCTTTAGACAAAAAAGTTCTTAGACAAATAAAAATTAGTCTTTCCACATAATCAAGTCATAATATTGTGATAACTATTGTTCAGTCGGATCGTTCACATGTCAAATTTATATGGAAAAACTTTTTGTAAGCTGCTTACAGAAGTCAAAACTCTCAGCAAGCGTTCAATATGATGTTTTAAGCAGCTTACGCGCCAATTGACAAATATTTTTGTATATATATATATATATATATATATTTTTTTTTTTTTTGATTCAACAAAAGTATAGTGTTAATTTGTTTAAAAATCAAAATAATCGAAAGAAAAGGAATATCAAATCGTATCAATGCAAATCGTGGCATCATTTGCTTGTGTGTGAAACATGAAAATACACTTTAAGCTGCGATAAATTATAATAAATTAGAATTTAATTAAACTAAAAGACTTTTGATTTGAATTTTGACTTTGATCAAACTGAAATTCTTTGGCGCATTTCATAAGCGACACTAAAAATGTCAAAATATTATGCGTGCGGCCTTTGACAAAATTCAAACCCAATTCAAACAGAAAATAGACGAGACGAAGGGGCAGCAGATGCTGTCGTGCTGTCATTCTCTCTCGGTGTGCCATTGTACCAGTGATTGTGATTGTGATTGTGAATGCATTTTTGACCAAGAGATACCCTGTACCCCAAGCCCATGCCCAAGCCCTCACATCCAATGGGCTCTATTGTTATGCTCGTTTCTAACGCCTCACTAAACAACATGAGCTTATGCCCGTAAACCTAATGAACGGATTAAGTCGACACGACGTCTACCTTTACATATGCTCGAGTGTGTGCGTGTGTGTGTGTGTGCTTGTCTGATCTTAAGACCTTCTATGAGTGCCTGTGTGGCATAAGGTGATAAACTTTGATATTTTAATGATATGTTCAACAAAACGTTCGCTGCACCATAAAAATGCATTCTGTTCTTTTCTTTCTCCCCTCCTGATCGTTGCATGTAACTGTTTCTCTCAAATGGTAAATCGGCTTTTGCTTTTATAGCCCAATACGGCTACGCCCCCTCCCCATTTTTTGTCCGTCTGTAGTGCAGTCGCATTGATATTTCGTTTGGTATTTCGTATGACATTAAACTCATTTTACAGGTGTCCGTTTAATTTATGAGCTGTAAAAAAATCTCAATTTTGTTCATATATAGTTCTTGCATCATCTGTGATTGGTAGACATAGAGGTTAAGGGTCTTGAACTGCAATTCCTTCTATTTTATTTTTTTTTTTTTTTTGTTTTGCCAAAAGAAGTGAGCATATGAGTTTTGCTACAGAGGCTGTTGTGTGCTCTCTTTTAATTTGGTAAATATTAAAATAAATTTTGAGGCATATAGTAATGAAATTTTGATTTTTCTGTCTATGTCTATCTATAAGTCTAAAATTATTTTTTCTTTCTCTATATCTCTGTTAATATGTAATACATGTATATATATCTTTCTATATCGCTCTCTTTTTGTGCTTTTCACTCTTTCTATACCTCTCAATCCCAGTCTTCCATTCTTGTTAAATTCTGCTTCAATTGATCTTCGCCTGTATTAGTTAATAAATGTAATATAACAATTAAAAGCTAATAAAATCTCCATTAAATTAACGTTTTGCATTATTATCATTTATATTTCCCACTTAATTGCTTATATTTATTTCCCTTAAATTTAAATAATTCATATGAATGTTTTATTTTCACATTTCGTTTGCCTATTTCATTTGACTGAACCCCAAGCTTAAACATAAATTTAAGCTGATGGCTATGGCTCATCATCAGGTTGGGGGCTTGCAACCTTCTGTCATGGCAATGCCCCACATCAAATAGAACTTTTTGGTTTCTCCAGAAATCTGTTTTGAAAAGGCGCGTGTAGCACGAACAGTATTTTAATTTGTATATAGTTTTTTTTCTCTGTGGTTTTGGTTTTCTCAGCTAAACTTCTTGTGCTGTATTTTATGGCAATATAAACGCGACTATTAAAACGTTAAAATTCCACATTTAAAATCATGTTCGGTTTAATTTCAAATCGAATTAATGCACAAAGGCGGGCAGCGAGCAGTGAGCAGTGAGCAAACTGGCCAAGCGAGCGTCTAACCCACTGTCGTATCTATGGCTATAAATGTATCTGTATCTTGTATCTGTGTAAATGTGTGTAGCTGGTATCTGGCAGCTATCCACAGCCATGTCAGACAATCAACTTAACCAAGTTAGTCAACCGGAGTTGGTCATTTCATTCAACGGCTAATAAAATGCTTGAGTTATCCACATGTTAGCCGCTGGCTAATACAGTTTAGTCTGCCTGGGTGCGGACCGAGAGTGGGGCAAAGGCGTTCAGTTGGCGCTGTGGCGTGGCACATCATTAAAATCAACGCTTCCATACAGCAAACATCAATGCAGACAACAAATACTTTTAACTGCAGATAAAAATCAGCAACTGAAACAAAAGTGAAACAAGGGAAAAAACAAATTTTCTGTGGGAAAAAACGAAACTGAAATACTCTACTGGAGAACTATGGTCGAAATGATGCCAATTAGTCTTTATGCACTTTTATAAATGTCAGGCTAAGGCTAATCAATGGAAAATATTATGAAGGAAATTATAAATATATATTCAATTATACATTGTAAAATTATAAATTTTGAAATTAATAAAATATTCTGTAAAATGATCTAATTAAGTTATTGTTATTATATAGCTAACCTATGCATATTTATATATGTAAAGTTATGTTAGGAAATGATTAGCTTTTTCAGCACATTTCATCTTCAATTTGTAACATGCTTTGTCTGTATAAAGAGTATAAAAATATTAGTACAACTTACGATTTACATTTGAAATAACGCGAACACGAACTTGGCTCAAACGCGGGCTTAAAGTGACGCACGGGACGAAATCGAAAGGGGAAAGGAAAGGTGGCCGATAGTGGAGAGGGAGGGATGGAGAAAGAGGTAGCAACTAGTGGAAAGCGCGCACGAGATTGCCGACTTCCTGAGCGGCTGCTGGCAATGGCTTTGCTTTTGCTTTTGCTTCTTCTTCTGCTTCTGCTTTTGTCTGGGCCATTCGCATTTAAGCTCAGCTCATTTACAATTCCAATTATGCACAACATTTTCTAATTACACGACCATCAACACCGCTGCTCCTAGCCGGATCGTAGCATATATCAACGGATACATCGTCGCGTTGATTTCATTTGACTACCAAACGTTGCTAACTTGGCCAGCAAGATGGTTCATGGTAATAGCGTGGGCTGGTCAACATCGTGATGATGCTCAGTTTATTGTTTTTTTTTTTGTTGCTATTTTTTGCACGCCATAATTATCGTATGTTTTTAATGTGCAGCTAATTGTCTTGCAATCATTCACATTTCGCATGTGGCCAGTGTTCACTGTACAATGCGGCAACGCGAACATTTTAATTGCAGCAACCGCAATTTTTCATACATTTTTGCATTGTGTTAAAGTTTTCTGTTTTTAATTTCAATTTCTTTGTTATTACCCATACGCCAAGCTGGCATATACATATATATATATATATATATCGGTCTTGCTCTTTCTCTCTCTCGCTCTCTCTCGCTCTCTCTCGCTCTCGCTCTCTTTGGCTTTTTTTCAACAGCTGCTAAATTAGTTCAACACTTCAGTTGACGGCATGTTCCATTGGCATGACATTCAACTGACAGTTGGTAATCTCTGGCATGTTGGCAATTTCTGACAAACCAACTGACAGACGGAGAGCCAGACCGACAGACCGAGCGACCAAACGACAGACAGAGAGACGAGCCGGCGAGACGTTGGGTTGACAGCTACTGGCAAGCGTGTGGATGACACTGAAAAAAATAATGATTGCAAATAAAACAATAAAATATAGAGCTTATAGAGTATCCATGGAAATCTTTGTGAACGATAAACTGGTTCATAATCAACTGGCATAATAGTTTGTAGGCTATCAGAATAGTTTATAATCAAATAAGTTCAATTATAGCTCATATTTAAACTGTTTGCACAGAAACCTTGATTAATAAAAGCAAAATTAAAAATAAATAAAATAAATTAATTTAAAATAATAATAAAAATAAAAAATAAATGATACAAAAAAAAAAAAAAAAAAAAAAAAAAATTAAATATAAACGAACTAGCTCAATAGTTAAGAGCAACTTGTTCATAGTGAACTGGCTCAATAATTCATACTGAATTTTTCTTCTAGGCGATAGTACATTGATACTCAATATTAGTTTATAGTAAACTGGAATGCTAGTTTACCGTGAACTTGTTCAGTCGTTCATGGCTACGTTCTATCTAACTGTTCATTGCGAGAAACAATCAGTTCAATCGAGTTCTTTGAAAATCTTCTTCAACAGCAATCAGCTTATCTCATTTCGTAATAGATTAATAATAAATCTCTCTAATGAAAGCTCAAATAGAAACTAGTTCAGCAAACTTGAAGACAATAATCTTTAGCTATACATTTTCGTTTCTCTCAGTGTAAGCACATTGTGCCTTGTGTTGAGTCGAGCTTTGTTGCATGCGTTGCACTTACAAATAAAATTGTTGCATTTAAGAAGCAGTAACAACGCCTAGAAGAAGAGCGAGCGACAGCAACTCTTTTATTATTATTGCTCTGTTTCCTCTCGAAAACAACAAAAAGGGGTTGCTGCAACACTTGCCGGCTAGCCTCGAGGGCAGCTTGTAAATTTCGAACGTTGATGTTTTTATTATGATTAAAGGTAATGGGGTGTGGCTAGCTGTATTAGCCATGCACAATTATGGCCGGACTGATACTCAAAATAAGTTGTTGAAGTTGTTCAACTTTGCGTGGGCGTTGCCAGGCGCGGAATGTCGCCTCGTTTAAGACTTTTTTTTTGCTTTTTTATTCTTGTCAGCGGACAAAATTCTGTGACCCAGGCAGACGCAGCGACTCCGACTTCGACTCCAGCTCCAACCTTAACTTCGCGGATCGAAGCTGAGGCCCAGTGAAAACCACCTGCTGAGCCCGAACACAAGGCACTGTAATCAGTTTAAATAACTGCAGCAGAGTATTGGGGGAGAAGCCAGCAGGCCTTTTGACTGCGGTGCTGGTGGTGGTGTGCTGGTGAGCACCACTCTGACATTTGACTGTGGTGCCACAATGAACACGCCATAAAGCAAAAGTCAAACAAAAAATTAATAAAAACGTGTCTACGGATCGACACCGGGCAAACGGTCATCGCGAGTTTTGCAGTTGGCTGTTTTGCATGTCGAACGATCGATCAAAATATTAACGAGGGTATGCGTCTAAAGCCCGACACACACACACTCACACACACACACATTTGACTACTACATACATATGCATATACATAACTACATATATGTATACCTCTACTTGGATGGGATGCCAAACGGTGTCAGGTAAGGCCAGTGTGCAGGGCTCTTGCTCTGTGAGCCTTTTGGCCCCGAAACGAAGTTCTCTGGCATTAAAAGCGCGTATAAAACTGTCAAATTGCTTTGTGTTGGCCAAAAATTATGGGCCATCATTAGCGTTCAGCTTGTATCCAGTTTGTTAAGTGAAATTGAAAACAGCATCCCAGAGACCTTCGACTTCGTCAGTGATCCTTTGGAGCTTTGCAGTGTTTTCACATATTTTCGGGTCTAACGCACGTGTTGACAGCTTATTAATGTTTGGCTATAAATCGCAGCTTAGCACAAAAATACTGGCAACACGATCAGACAGCATTAATGTGGATCTGGCAACACTGTTGCAGGCGTTGTTGCCAAAACTTCGATAGAAACTTCTAAGTAAATAATTAAATTTGAATGAATATAAATATTAGATGCAATGATTATCAAACTAAAAATAAATATTTATTTTATTTCTTTACGTTAGCATTTTTCTTAGAAAATTTGTTAGCAATATATTTATCTATATAACTATTCAGCTTTAAATTTTTAAATTTGAACATATATAATTACTAAATTCATGTAGAATAGTTAACTAAATAGAGATATAAGTAAATTTATTTTATTTCTTTACGTCATACTTTTTGGCATTTTTCTTAGAAAATTTGTTAGCATTATTTTCATCAATAAATATAACTATGAATTTCTATTTTACTTACAAATCAGATGGCTTATCTTTCATAAAGTAGATTGGAAATTATATGTTAAATATTTATGTTATTATTGGCTGTACAAATCTTGAAAATTATTTCTATAATTATCAATCGACGTTTTTACGTCTTCAGCAACTGCAGCTCTTTTTTCACCAATAGAAACGATGCTAATTTTCACTGTTGTGCATTTCTAAGCATGCAAACTCTTGGAAATAGTTATATGAATTCAAAGAATTTCGCTGGGTGGTCCCCCAACAGCTTGTTGATGATTAGAAACATATCCAAATGCAATCAATGCACTGAGCTCTTGGAAAACTCATCATAAATACGACATATAGTTAGGGGGGCAACTGAGAAGAGGCAGGGAGGGCGTATATGTGCTGTCAAAAGTGACAGCTATAATTGCGACGTCATAATGCTGCGTCATGTCTATGACAGTTTAATTGTGGCTAGGAAAGCGCGCAATTACATGTCGACCGTAGCACTGCAAAAAATACACATATATAGAAGCTGAAAATGTGGAAATATAATTGAAAGAAAATTTGCATTGGCAGGCAACTTGTTAGACGACGACTGCTGCTGCTGCTTCTGTTGCTGCTGCTGCTGTGCTGCTTTGCACCCAATTAAAATGTTTCACACGTTTGCATAATTAATACTCAAATAGCGCGCACTTGTCGGCGAAATGCCCAGACATGATCAAGGGAGGGCGGGGCTTTGCCTAAAGCGGCGCGGTGCAGGCATAGCATATTATATTGTGCCAGGGGCAAACTAAAAAGATATGCGACAAATATGAGATGAGACGGTTGAGTTGAGTCGAATGTTAAATGCGCTGCAAGAGTAGATTTGAGCGAGCCAGAGGGTCAGAGAGGCGGGGAGGTTATTGATATTGTCACAGGGAAATGAAGAAATTATATGATATGATATGTATAAAATGCGAAAATATTGTTTTATTTATTTATTTATTTATTAATATTTATGCGAGGAAAATGTATAATTAATATTTATGTAAAATATATAAATGATATGATATAATATGTATAAAATGTGAAAATACTTCTTATTTATTTCTTTATTAATACTTATGTGTAAAAAAAGTATAATTAATATGTATGTAAAATATATCACAATAAAATAACTATAATTATAAAATATATTTCTGGAGAAGTCTTCAATGTGTCTGGGAATATACACACAGTCTCTACAAGAATTCTATAAAAACAATAATTAAAAAAATATATTTATATGTCTAATCAAAGCTTAAAAACTATTGTTTTTTTTTTTTTTTTTTTTTTTTTTTTTTTTTTATATATATATATAAAAACGAATGTTTTTTGTTATATATAAAATAAAATTCTCATGAAAAGAAATTTTTACAATTATGCTTTATATATTTATTTATGAAGTTATTTGTTTAATATTTGCGAATTATTCAATATTAATATTCACTGGAAAAAATATTAAAAATTGAAACTTTTAATGGGAATTCACTGAAAAGATATTGTTATGACAATTCATCAACTATAAATTGGGATATTTAATAAAGGCAGACATATATATAAGCTATTAGTCAATTTTTAACTATATAGACTATATTGTATACGAATGAGCATATGAATTAGCTATAGATCTTTAAGAAATGAAAATAATACAATTAAATATATATTTAATGATACTAACTAGGTGTTCTATAATAAATCAAATGCATATATTAACTTTTCTACGGCAACTTTATAGCTTTGGTCCCGTAGTTAAACTAGAGAGAAATTATCAAAATTTAAAAATGTATTATATAACATATAATATTCATAATATTATTCCATAACAACATTGTAATATTCTCTTATAGAAAGAGCAAAATGAAACCCAATTGTTTTGGCGGCATTTCTCAGAAGTTCTCGTTTCACTGTTGTCGAAATTGTTAATTATGATATTTGCCTTGAGAGTCGCAATGCATTTTGACAGAAATGGGGGCTGGCTGCGTTATTATTTAAGCGCATGACAAATAAAAATGTTGCAAATATGCAAAGCAGAAAAAATGCAGGCGAAGAGTGAGAGCGAGGCGAAATAAAAGGTTGCCACAGCTCGTTGCATGAACTGACGGGGAAAATGTTACTTGGTTAGCAGCGGCAGCAGACAAAACTGTCATCTGTCAATTTGACAGTTTAACTAGGTAATTAGTGTGTGCACAACAAACATACACACACACACACACACCAATACGGGCGCATACTCTCTGTGCCTGTCAGTGGGCACTAAAAAATAAAGAAACACTTGAGCCTGCCACAGATTCTCAATTTCATTTGCTACTGCCACTGAAATGTCTCTCTTCCGCTTGTAATTCATCATTTGACGCGCACTGGCTGCACTACACTCTTCATCTTTTTTTGTTGTGCTACAGATCTGGTAGCTCCTCTGTGCCCCTTGCATCCCCTGCTGCTTCGTCATCTATGCTCTGTTCCATCTAGTTGAATGATATGCAGTCGCGCGCATACTTCCTGCTATCCCAGTTGTTTCTTGGCTTGGCTCCTGCAATTACAGCACTTTTAAGTGCTTCATTGCCAACTTCATTGCAGCGCAACGTCATTATCATCTCGAACTGCATCATCATTATCATTGTCTTCGCTGCGTTTGTCATTCGAGTGGAACCAAACAGACGAGTTCGCAAATAAATCATCTTGCGCTAACCCCAACTCTGAAAGTTTTCCTTTTACCACCTCCCCACCTCCACTCCTCTTCTCTTCTTTTCTCATACGATTTGTTGTGCTACTTTGCTTTATTCCTGCTCTTCACACAGTTTACTTTAGTTTGTTCTGCTAGTTTTCTTATGTTTGCGGAAAATTATGTTGCTGCACATTGGATTATGTGGGCAATTGAGTGGTTCTGCTTTTGTAATAAATGTTTTGGATTCGTAATTAAAAGATTTTTGTAGATGGAAGAAAGAAGGAGAAGGAGAAGTTTAATTATTTAATTATGTAATGCAGTGAAAAGAATATAGCAATTGTTTGGATATAAATTTCATGTAGTTATATATATTATGTATTATAACTAAATACTCCGATCAACAATACTTTTGCTCCCCTTTTCAACAAAAAGAGGAGGTAAAGGCAAGTGTCTTTACATTGCTTTTGTCTCATCTTTGTAAACGTTTTGCATAATAATTTCTACTCACCCATTCCATACAACCTTGAGATGCTGCTCAATTACTGGGGCTTGACTGCACTTAAACAGTTCCTAGTTACAGGTTGGTAGCCAGTCAAGCGATTTCTTTTTTTTTTTTTTTTGCGAAGCTATTTTGAGTTTTGCAGGCTTGTACAAACCATTCATTTGGCACACAAATGAATATGTAAGCCATTTAGCAGGTGGTTAATTGGCCAGCTGGCATATGAAGTTCACTGGACAGGATTAAAGAGACGCATCTTGACTTGAGTTTATATATAATGAACTGTTTTTACTGCGACGGTTGCATGTAGAAGCAGCAGAGTCAGACACATCATTATTAAAATCACCTGTAATCAAGTTCAAACGTCAAAAACTAGATAACTAGAGCAGTGCCACTCACACAGACACACACACACGAATACACATACACTTGCAAGAGGCAGCGATCAAAACAACATCAAAACCGATTTAAAATCGATTAACCTGTTTCTCTGTGGCACTTCATAAGCCAAGTGGCTGACGCCGAAAACTGTGTGCGGCAACAGGCAACAGGCGACTGGCAACAACAACAACATGCAACAGGTTGATTTACGGCATATTCTCACATGCCGGAGCAACAACAACAGCGACAACAACAACGAGAATTCAACTTGAAAGCGGCTGCAGCTAAAGAAAAAATGAAACATATGAAGAACACAGAAATGTTGCCGCTGCCGATGACGCCGACAGAACGTTCAGCAGCGAACACGCCCACAACACTAAAGGCAAAAGGCTAACAGCAGCAACAACAACAAACAGCTCAAACCCAGCTCAGACTGAGGTGAGAAAATGTTTGATTAGAATTTTGATTTTTTCTTAATTTTTTTTTTTTTATCTGGCCTAAACCACAAGCTTTGCGTGCGTCTGTTGGCTAAGATTTTTGATTTTCGGCTTAATTTTGATTTTATTTTAAGTTTTTTGTACAGACTGCTTTTGTTGCTTGCCGCCAGCAATAATTTTTGATCTAATGTGGGCAGCTGCCTAAAGAGCAAACGGCAACAATTTATAGAAAAACTTATTAAAAATGAATTAAAATGTAGCAGCTCAACGTATTTTGTTATAATTGTAATTAGTTGAGAAACGAAGTATAATAGAGTATGTGTTTAAGTAATTTTGAAAAGCTTTCAGATCAGATATTAACTATGAAGAAGTCTATGTTATATTTCATATGTTTTGTGAGGGATGTAGATTGAATTTGATATAAATATGTACTGCAACTGCAGGAAAATATTTTAGATATATAGTGCGTCTATATCTGAAAATTTATTTGAGCAATAAAGCTTTAAAAATTAATTTGTTGTCTAATAAAAATAAATAAAATCATTTATACATTTGATACAACAAAAAAGATAGATTTTTTAGTAAAAATAAAATACATGGTTTTAGTTTTGATTAGAAATAAGAAAATTTTTTAGTGGCATCTTCAAAAAAAAAATTATTTATTTTTATTAGACGTCAAAAAAATGTTTAAAGTTTTATTATGAGAATATAAGTAATTTAGGCTTTTTTTTTAAATACAATTAAAAAAAAAAAATACCACAATTTTGTTGTTTAAGATTTTCTCCTAAATAGTATATAGTTGTATTGTTGCAAATTCGTATGTAACTTTTCTTATATGTATCACAAATTATAGCAAATATAAAGATATTTGCAATTGGATGTTTTTTTAAATTACAGAAAGATCAATATAAACTTGAATATTTCAGTAGTCCAGCTAATGCATGCTTTACTGTAAGTATACATATACCATCTTTTCAAATTTCATCTCACATTCCACATTATTTAACTGACTTCATTTTTTTTTTGCAAGCCCCGATCCAATAATTGAATTGAACTTAAAAGTAACTTTGTCTAATTTGTTTTGGTATAAATAAGTAGCTGCCATCTACGCCCTCACCCTAGGCCCTGACTGCTGTCTTTCCCTTCGTCTTCGCCTTTGCCTCTAGCTAAGCTCAATTTCACGGCCAATACTTCAAAATGAAATTTTAATTTATTAAGCGTAACAATTTTATAAATTGCGCTCATTGCATTGAAGCCCGTGCCGCAGTCGAGAGACTCGAGGGGTTGTTAATCCGGCGTAACTGCTGCGTTGTTCATTTGCTTGTTGTTGTTGTTGTTATTTTCAGTGGTTGCTCTTGTTGTTGTTGTTGGTGGTGTTGCTGTTGTTGTGTGTGACGCAGTTTTGCCGAGTGCCAAGTTGTGATATTTCGCACATTTTACCCCTTTTCAATGGCTGCCGATTTGCTGAGGGTTAACCAAAGGGCCGGCCTCGACTCGCTCTTATTTTCTTGGTGCGCCTCCGTCCTGCCCGTACGCAACTCTATTTGTTAGGGTTGACTTAATCAGCGTACGCGCCTCTTGACTTTATGTATTGTCGGGCTGCTGTTTGGCCAACTTGACAGTTTATTTTACTCTCTCCCTCTCTCTCTCTCTCTCTCTCTCTCTCTCTTTCTGTGTGTGTGTGTGTTTTTTTTTTTGTTATTTTTTGGGTTCCGTTATCTATGGTCTCATTAACGGGGTACATCGCTATGCATGCTTCAATGATTTTTGACTGCTTCTTTTGGAAAGTCAGTCAAGTCTGAAATCAGTTTCAGTGGGACAAAGACAAATCAGCGAGCTAAAGTCCAAGAGCTTTAACAAGTTCTGGGTTAGATAATGCCGTATGGTTTCTTGGCCTACTTTTATTTGTATTTATTTATTTTTTTTCTTTTTCCGTTTAGTTGTTAACTAACGTGCTTGGGCATATTATGTTTTATCCGTCGTTGAACAAAAAAACGTGACTTTTTGCGAACATTTGGCATTAGATTTGCATCCGCTGTACGAGTTTCTATCCGTGTTGCTGATACAAGTCTTTGAACATGTGTTAAAACATTTAGCAATATTGTTTTGCTATTTGGCTGGCAAATATATAAATTGATCAGCGAGCATGTGCCATGAATGTGACTTTTGCAATTAACATTTTACTGTATTGCTAAATAATTGGCATTGCAATAAAAAGTAAATGAATTTAAATAAATATTTGAGTTCCGCTTGAATACGCTAGAAAATAGTTTGATAAGATTTTAAAAGTAAATGAAATAAATTCTTTCCTACTCGTTGATAACTTTATATACACATATACATATATAGAGTATATACACAGCATTAAATATTCGTTCAAGATTGAAAACGAGTATATTTGGTCGATGCATAATTAGTTTTGAGTCTTCTCTTTCTATTTAATATGCTAGAGATTTGAAATAAGGAATTTATATACATAATATCGAGTAGATAATCCTAGCACAAAATCATATATTACGAGGAAGGTCCCAGAAGTATTAGCGCTAGCAAGGAAAACACTATAAATTTAAGACAATTTTTCTTTATTTATTTAGCTCTACATATTTATTACTGAGATATTCTATAGCTTTGATACCCAGATTATTTTAGATATCAACACCCAAGGATAGCCTGACTAATCTGGCTAAATTGTGTTATAGCCACCAAATGTAATGTAATGGCTGTAAGAATAGTAATATTAATATATAAGTAAATTCCAAATTGGAAGTGTAGATCATCTCACAGAAGAAAAAAATTAATGGTGCCCAACTGCAACATTGTTTCTTATTTTACTTTATCATTTATATTTTAAATAAATAATCCACTTGAAATTTTGTAATTTCAACTACATATTAAACCTAAGTCAAGACAATGGACACGTTATCTGTAATGTTGCAATCTTAAAAGTGAAATCAGCGTGTTGAAAGCTGCAAAGAGACAGTTCACAACTCAGGTCGTGAGCCTTTTGTCGATTGTCTTGTAACAACAGAGAGAAAGAAAGAGACAGAGAGCAAGCGAGCTGAGCTGAGCCAACTTAATGACAATGTTGAGAGGCAAAATAACAAATGTGGCTTAAGGAGAACTAACTACACACATTGTTGTTTGTTTTTACGGGGCAGACTCGATGGCAACGTTGGCAAGTGAAGCGTTATCAACATGCATGCAATTTACTCATCATCACAGATCGAAAGGTGATAGCCGACATGTTACTTTTTAATTGACGCGAAGATGAGTCAAAATGAATTATTACTGCAACTAATATGGAGTCGCCGCTTGTGCGGCAATTAGCCAAGGCAGGAGCCACCAGCAGCAGCAGCAGCAGCAGCGGCAGCGGCAGCAACTGAGCCACCAAAGTGGTTGCAAAAGTTGGCAAAACTGCAATTTAGGCCGCATAGTTCGTTCAGGCCGGACGTTGAAAGACAATAATGCTTAATAATGAGCTGTAAAGTTTATTAATTGCCAGCGCGAATTCGCCGAGTCGAGGAGCTTCAAGTGGAGGGGTTTCCATCTCCTATTCAAGGTGCGGCTAATGAGCCATTTGCGTGTTGTCAATGCTAATGCTTGGCTGTCTGTGTGTGTGTGTGTGCATATATATATATATATATTTTGCAGACATGTCCCAGGCACCCATACACAAAATGGGAAAGATACACACACACAACTACATACACAAATGTATATTCACACACATTAAAACTGAATTATTGAACAAGTTTTTTAGTAACTGCAACTGCAACCAAATGACATCTGTGCCATGTGCCAAAGTTCGCCAAATGACGCCCAGCTAAAAATGCACGCGACAAGAGCAGACACAAAAAAAAGTCTAAAGTATTTTTAGTAAGCTTAATTTTTAATTTTTAGTAAACTTAATTAGATGATTCTATACGAAGATTTATATTAGACTTGAAAAGCAGTAGCAGGATTTATATAATATCATTTGTATTTTGTTGTATTTACTAAATAAGTTGATCATATAGAACAATCATCATAATCTACAATTTTATATACCTAAAGAATGCAAAAAACTTTTTTTTTATAAGTAAAATTTCCAAATCACATAAATATCTATTTTTATTTTATTTATTTCATTTTAATATTTGCCAATTTTCATAAAAATTTGATCGATATCGGATTTTTTTAAATTACTGGATTAAAAAAAAAAATAGCTGGTGGGTAGGTCGAAACTAATTTTATTTTATTTTATTTATTTATTTTTTTTTATTTTTTATTTATTTATTTATTTTTTTTTTTTAAATAAAGGCAAAGAGATTTTGAAAAATATTCATATATGTATACGTTTGATAATCTCTATATTATGCAAATTATATTATTATTAGTGTTTATTATATTCTACGAATATAACAGTTTGGGCTAAGACCCAAGCTGTTAGTTATATCACTTACACATATTCAAAGAGCTCATGCGATGCGTTAAAAATTTATCAAGCGCCCTAAACATGTTCGTTTTCAGCGAAACTCCCCGTTCCAATTAGAATATAAATTTAAGAGTGCAAGCAAATGTTGTTGCCATATGTTGTGTTTCACTCGAATACACGCATTCGGGCATTCATCTATTTAACATTTTCTAGTTAACACGTTGTAATTGCACAATGCAAAATCACTGAACTGCGAACAGTCGGTCGACAAGTGAAACGGATTGAAGCAGCTCTCGGGAAACTTGAAAGTGAAGTGTGCCATAAATCAATCGAATTTCCTTGTGCGCTGTGTCCCTTTTCGCTGCATAAATTTAAATTGAGTGACAAAAACAAAAACAAAGCAGTCAGAGCCGAGAAAAAAAAGGACATACCTCGGCTCGAACTTGTTTTGCATTAAATGATGTGTGAAATGAAGCCGTTAAACATGTCCATTGGGATGGGCTCGTTGATTTCTAGGTGAATGCGCGCTAAGAGCAGTAGCTCTCGCAACACTCAAAGGTATGCAAATTAGTCAAATGTTTGAACAGAATCCATATGCTGCCTGTTTATTGCCAGTAAACAAAAGAATAATCAAGCTGAGCTTTGTCAGAGGCAATATTTTCGAATGTAATTTGTTTAAATGAAGATTATGCCTAGATTCATGAAGTGGATGACTTTTCCAGTAATCAAAGCTATCTTAAATAGAAAGTTTTTTGAAGGATGAAAAATATACTTTATATGTCGAATCAAAAGGAAGATGCAAATCAAAATGTATGTCGCTGTAGGTATATTAAGTCAATTATAAAGGAATAGAATGAAACGGAGTGTTTAAAAAGTATTTTAAAATTTTATGTCTTTGGACTGAAATAGGAAATAATAATTAGAGATTCTTGGAAAAATTAATATATTATAATATATAATCAGGAGGTTCTAGACTTTATTTGCACCTGAAAAAGAACTCATTAAAATAAAGTATGCAATAGAATACATCGATATAAAAGAAATAGAATTTGAAGAGAACATAAAATTGAATTAAAATAGATTCTTTCTTTGCAGAGCTAAAGAAACAACAAATGTACATAAATGCTAATTTGAATGCAAACTTATTTTAGTGTTTTTTTTATACATATATATATATAGAGATGAGAACAATGCTGCTACAATATATACTAAAGAATGAACATATTGCTAAAAATAATCGTTGTCTATATTCGGAAGCTTGTTACTAAGCTTTCCATACTCAAATCGCCGCAAAACTCATCTTCCTTATGGATAATATTTCTCTCTCTGTGCGTGTCTCATCTGCATAACAAATATGGCACTGATCAAAATATGTTTGAGGTGTCAATCTATTTGCTGTCATATTAAAACTTAACAAAAGACAAACACAGCTACACACATACATACACTCACTGCTTTTGACACATTTGGTAATTGTCATTTATGGAGCAAACAAATGTTGAGGTTTCCGCCCCACTCTGTGGGCAAGAAATCCTTTTAACTGAATGCTCTCTCTTGCCTCTGCCACAAGCCGCATTCGAGTTGATTTGCTAATTGCTGAATATGTCTCCAGATAATCAATGTTTAAAATTTTGACACGAGCAACGCTGTCCAAAGACCAAGTACGTAGCCAAGACCTAAGAACTAATTGACACGACAATTACCAAAGGTGAGGTGAGGTGTTGGGGTCAGCGCACTCAAGAGAGTAGGAAAGAGATAGTGATAGCCAGAGAGCGAGGCGTCTGCTGATGCCTTAGTGCCTGGTCAGCTGCCGGGCTCATTTGCCACTGACCACAACGTCGTGTGTCGTGTGCTAACAAGCCAACATATCCATGTCCATGTCCGTATTACCGATACTAAAAGGACTGGCACTGTGCACTGAGAGAAAAGGAAGAGTAAATGGGCTTTAAAAATATTTTATATTGTTTCAGTTGAAAGAAGTAAAGTTTTTTTATTGCACTAAACCCGTTTAAGTTTATTTCTCAGTTGTTTACTTCATAGGCCTGACATAACAACCATAATTTATCTGTCTTCATTATTTGTCTCAGTGCACCTGTCGTATCCTGTATGCTGTCCTTTCTGTGAATGTGTTACTTTTGGGCTGTCTTGAGCAGTTATTGTTATATTGGCTTGACATGTAATGCATTGCTCCAATTGCTGCTGCCGAGAGGAACCCCTTTTAGGACATTGTCTGGGTGTCTGTCACTCAGCTTGCGGTTGTCAACCCTCAAACTCACACTGTTCATCAGTTGCCCCTCTCCCTCGCCACCCATTTGTTCCCTTCTAAAATGCATTACGTATCATTTTCGGGCCTAAGCTTTTGCGGTTTTGCATATATGTATAAATATATAGTTGTTTTTTTTTTACAGTTTTCTGTGGTCACATATTTTATAATTAAAAGCACATTAATTAGTCGCCTCGGCCACTGGGACTGCAACGCTCTTTGTAGTTGGGTAGTTCGCATTTTGGCGTGTGCGTCGTTGGCGATGCGTTGATGTGACAACGACAACAACCACATCATGCTCAATGCTTTGATCTTTCTTTTAATACACCCAACAGCGACAACAGCAATAAATGCACATTTTTGCCATCTACTGTGACAAAACGAGCATTGCTAAATATTACGGCCAGCAGGACCTATAAAGTTGCTCTACATTCATTTGAGGCATAGACAAAGCATTATTTGTTGTATAAATATTTAGTATCAATTTCTGTTTTATTTTATTGCAAGGAAATATATATATTTTTTAAATTAATTTTTTTTATATTTGAAAAAGTAATAGTGCAAAAGAAAACTGGTTCATTAAACAGTCAAAAATGTCATCAAGCTTTAATTTATAAATTAAAATTATGACAATATGCAATATGTATATTTTTAATTATTATATATTCTTAACTATGTATATATAAACACTTATGAATAATATTTTTATTTTATTTATTTATTTTTTTTTCATATATATTCCTAATTATTTATAAATATTTATATATAATATTCGCTATAAAAATATATTTTATACCATCTTTAATAGGAAGATTATTTTTCTTCGAATCGCATAAAAATATATCTTCTAATACTTTAATAAAATAGAGCAAGTTTTTTGTCTTGTTTTATTTTACTATAATATAAATTATTAAAATTGAGCTTTGACCCATATTAAGTTGATTTGAGTAGTTTTCGATGCATATATTAATTTTTTTTTTTTTCGATTGCAGAAAAGGTCAACCTTTTAAATTCAACTATTTACTAATTTTAATAAGTTTCTCATAAATTTGGCTTGACTAGAAAAATGTTTAAGCCAAAACTTACAGAATTTATTTCTTAAATTTCTCATTCTTTAAACTGTTCTGCACTATAAAATTTTAAATGGATTCTTTTATTTATTTAATCTATATATAGTCTACTTTTATATGGATAAATCTCTTAAGATTTTCATACTAGCTGCCTTGAAATTGTAGCGCATTTAATATGTCTGCCATATGCAGCGCTTGCTTGATGTCATTTACTCATTCAACCCACTGACTAATGCACAACAATTAAAGTCTAAGAATATATAGCTCATATATATGTTTGTGTATTGTATATACAAGATATTGCTTACCCAACAGAATCTGTTTGAGTACACCCCCATCTATATATATGTAGATATATATACACCCAATGACAGACCGTACACATGTAAAGTAAATGCCACAAAGCAAAGGCAGAAAGCAGATATTTATATATATCCATGCATGTACATGTGCATATGTATGTGTACATATAGAAACTCTTTGCAAAATGTCGCCGACGACATTTTATTTCGCCAGATTTTCTTCGACTAATTTTTCATTTTCTTGTGGCCAGCAAAAAAGTACTTGGTATCGTAAACTTGTACTTGGTCAGGCAGGCAGGCAGGCAGCGGGGCAGGGAGGCAGTGGGGCAAGCAGTGAGGCAGTGAGGCAGTCAGCGCACATAGGGACACAATTAATCACTGTGAGTGAGTATTTGGTATCTGAAGCCGCATGCATGCATTTGGGTACTCTGACTCGGCATGGTGACAAAAATGTCGCCTGATTTTGTCTTAATTAACGCCAAACGCTTCAATAGCGATAAAATATGCGCCAGTCAGGCAGCCGTTAGCCCCAATTGCCTTAAGTTTTTTTCTGCTTCTTTTTTTTTGGGGGTATTCCGTTTTGCTCAATTCCAATTAATGTGCCTCACGCGCGCTCATCAGTCAACGCGGTGGCTGGTGGATGGTGGCTGCAGGCTGATGGTGGTGCTCTTTGGCGGTTGGCGGCTGGTGGTGCAAGATTTGCTCGGTTTCCAAATTCACGCATCATTCGCACATTGGTGGCAGACGGGATCAGAGAACCCGTAACGCATTCAGACCCGGTTGCATATTTAATTGGACCACACATGCATTGTGAGGCAGATGCTGGTGCGGCAATACCCTGTACTTAATTGAATAGTAGAAGGGGCTATTGTGGGCTTCTAATGTGTGTGGAATGAGAAAGTCTTGAAGAGAAGTATATTGAACAAGTGAAAGGGAATATGTCGTACACTCATAGAGATGCATAGGGTATCTTAAAGTCTGGTTTCAATCTTGAAATATATATATGTCTTGAAATATATTCCTTCATGCCTCTTGATTTTTCTTTTAATTTGCCCATTGGATTGCCTTTTAATAGTCAACAGAGTATCTCATAGTCGTTCATTTACTGTCAGCAGTTTTATTTATTCATTGACTCAATTTTTTTTGGTTTGGTCAACGCGTCGCCGCTTTAAACATTTGTCTTATTTTGCGCTGACAACTTTGGAAGCTGCTTAAGTTGCTTCAGTGGCTTCCAGTTCCCCAAAAGCTACCGCCCTGGGTGTAGGTGTCTCAGCTCTATTCCCTTCATTCCTCTCGCTCTCTTCCTCTCTCTCCATCTCCCTGTGCACTGCACAGCTTCTTATATGCCATTGAACTCGAGGCAAATGTGTGCCTGTTGATTTACGATTCTATGGGGCGACGCATTGCTTAACAATTATGACTCAATGCGATGTGTTTTGCGATGTTGTTCGTTGTATTTGATTAGCATAAAATAAACTATAATTTGAATTTATTAACTAGTATGCAAGCATTTGAAAGCTTAACTGATTGCGCGTACTGTATACGCCTTGTGGCCTGTCAAAAATCATAACCCAACACACTTGTCAACGCTGTCAGCTGCTGCTGCTAGATGTATCTGTGTGTGTGTTTGTATGTGTGTGCATTCGACTCGTGATCAAGTCTGCTAATTTCTATGCACATGTGGATGACAGCGTAACGGGGGCTGTGTGTATATTGAGATGTATTAATGAAGTCGTCAGCAGTTAGAAGTTCATAGTCCGAGTCCATAGCTAATGACAAAGTGAAAGGTCGATCAATATGTGTGTGAGTGTGTGTGTGTGTGTGTGTGTGTGTATGTGTACGTCCTGAACTATTTAGCTTAAGAATGAGTGAGATGGGCTCTAGAGATGATTAGTAGATACCCTGTAAATGGGGTCGAGACTATATAATCGAAAGATCGAAGAATAAACGAATGAGAAGGGTTCTAGAGAGGAGTATAAGTTTAGTAGATACTCTGTAAATAGGGTAGACGCTATATAATCAAAAGCTGCGAAGAGTCTGCTTAAGAATGAATGTGAAGGGCTCTAGCGAGGAGTATAATTATAGTAGATACCCTGTAAATGTTGTAGATATTATATAATCAAAGAATGTGAAGGTTTTTGAAGTATTTTTATATTATTTTCGTATATATGTATATATTATAATATTATATAGTATTTAAGTATTTTATTTTTTATACTCTTATCTATTTATTATTTAATTATTCATTTTTTTTTTTCTTAGAAACAAATATTTTATTTAGTGAGAATTTGTTAAACCGATAGATTTAGATAGTTATATAATCGTTGTTTATATATAGCCAGACTATTTCCTATCTATTTTTGCACCACACTAGCTAACCTACCCTATATTCCTGATTAGAAAAACAGGGTATACGCGTACAAAATAAAAATATTATTTACTTCACTGACTCATCGATGCATGCGACGTCTGTGAAAGTCCAACAGTCAAACCCTAGACAATCATAGAAATCGTATCATTCATCGATCATTCGAATGCGCGTCATAATTCGCTAGAAAGAAATATGGTTAGGAAACAAGTTAGGTTTTGGGGCTGCGATCTATTGGGCCACGCTCAACTGTCGCTTAGGTTTTCCATTGTTATCGAACAGACAATGGGCGCATTAAGTGAACTATGAACATACAGCGTGATCGTGACTGCACATTGTTTATAAGGTGTGAAAATATTTAAGACTTTACATGAAAACGTTTGCCTACAAAACTGTTGATCGTTGAAAATTATGATTGATGATTGAACGATTGAATGCGCACAAAATGATTCATGTACCACAATAAGAAAAAAAAACAACAACAACAAAAGAGGAAAACGAAACAGTGAAACAACTTGTTGTCCTTTTGTATGCGCTCTTTTTCATGCCAAGTATTTTTACAGGTTTTATCTTTCTTTTTTAACATGTTTCAGATTTGAATTTTTTTTATGTTAGTTATCATAAAATAATTGCCACGCGAGATTTATGCCTCGCCGGCGATCGATCAGCGTTTGTCAGTTTGATTCAAGGCGGCTTTTACTTACGCTATTCAGATATAAATATATATGTCTGTAATATATATGTATGTATGTATGCGGGTACTCATGAGTAGTTTATGTGGGTGGCTGCCTTTTCAGTCACACTCGGAGCCATTGTGTCTGCTTTGATCTGCGTGTGGGTTAGCCTGCGGGCCAGCAAATCACATGAATCGGTTGAAAGAATCTGGTTAGCATATAAAAAAAATCAATTCAATTTATTGGCCTATAAAATAGGGGGCCTATCATAAATGTTTACAAATATCAGGTGTCTTTAGCATTTACAGGGTATTTACAAGGGGTCTTAATGGGTATCGATTTTTTTATTGCGTGTAGTTAAAATGAAAATGTTTTAAAATTATATAGAAATTTCAATTATTTTTGAGGTTTCGATTATGCCAATTGATTATCGATATACGATGCATATATCGAAAACTCCACCTGTCTCTTTTGCACGATTTTTAAAATACAAATGAAAATGTTATAAAATTATATAGAAGTTTGAATTAGTTTTCATTTTTCAATTAATAGATTATACGATATACGATACACATACATATGTAAAGCTCTGCATGTCTCTTATGAAAATGTTATAAAATTATGTAAAAATTTGAATTATATTCCACGTTTCGATTATGCCAATTGATCATCGATATACCTGTCTCGCTTTTCGTTTTGCACAATTATTTAAATCATCAATTAACATTTTTGTTTTCACAGTCTTTGTGCGCATTATCTTTGAACATTTATTCACTTTCTATGTTTTCAACACAAAGAAATAACAAAAACGAAAACATTTATAAGTTGCCTTTCACTTGCGGCCTACGCAAAATACATTTTTGTCGGTGATTGCCGAAACCTTAAAAGTCTTGTCAATCAACTGTTGACAAGGTTTGCCTGCCCGCTAATTAAGAGTTATGATCGATCTAAACATGCATAAATTGCTAGGCATAAAAAAAAAAATAACGAACAACAAGAGCCAAGAGTCGAGGCTACCACACGGCAGCTGCTTATCATATAACCAACAGCAGCAGCAACAACAACATGTCTTTTAGCCTGGTTTTCATTATCTTTTCCTTTTTTTGTTGGTTCTTGAAGTTTAGCAACATGCGCGAGCTGTTGGCAACGCCACAATGTTGCCCAACATGTCAGAAGCTAAACTGCGTGGCATTGTTCGCTTTTAGCACCCTACAGCCATTTCACATAAACATTACGTTATAGCCAGCCCAATGAACACGTTACAACAAGGAGCTCGGGCAACCCGAGCCCAAAGTCAAGCCCAAACCTAAACCCAAACAGCAAACACCTTCGTCTTCTTCTTCTTTTTCGACTCGGACTCGCACTTTTAACTGCAAAGGTATTTCATTCTGGGGGCATGTGGCACTCGCCTCACTCGAAGCTGGCAGCGTAAATTGAGTTTATTGCGCCGCCGTATTGCAGGCAAATTACAGGTCGGCACATTTAACTTTGTGCCAGGATATGAAAGGGGGCAGAGACAGCTAACCAACCGAGCGACCAAACGACTGATACCTCGACAACTCTGCTGTCAGCTAATGAGTGTTACAGGCGCAACTGACAAACGCTCTTCTCGTAATACCCTGTTTGCAATTATTTTTCGTTTCATTTTTGTTTTTTTTTTTTTTTTTTGTTTTTTTTTGTTAGCGGGGACATTGAGGGCTTAGCTGAACAGAGATATAAAATGATGAGCTCTTAAAAAGCGCTGCCTGTAGCCGAAGAGAAAAGGAACGCTTGGAGCTTGGACTATGAAGATTTTTAGAAATGCTAATGGTTGTTATAAAGGTTATCTATTTAGTCAATATTTTGTAAGCTATGAAATTCCGGATATACGAAGCTTTATCTAGATCTAGAACGTAATATTTATATTTTTAGTAAGGTTCGATTATCTGGATTTATTGTTTTTTAAATTTATTTTTTATTTATTTGTTTACATAAAAATACAGATACATTAAATTTCATAAGAATTTATTGTTTTATTCTAAATACACTTAAATACTCATATCAATTACAGGATATCTGCCTGTCAAACAACTCTATACTTAAGGCCTCAGTTCGAATTCCAAAGGATAATTGTACTGGGTGTACTTTAGTCCATAACAGTGAACAATTCTATCTTCTTTACTCTCAGCAAAGGCTTTCAAGGCTTTCCTCTGACAGCTCCAACACACAAAACTCGCATGACTTGTCCATATGTCATAATACTCCAAAGTTTTTGCTCTCTCAGCGTTATTACGAGCTTTTTTTTTTTGCATCTTTTGTTTTGTTTTTTTTTTTTTCTATACTTCGGTTTTTTTTTTTTGCATTTCATTTCATTTCAATTCATTCAGCAATGCTCTTAATTTTTTCTCACCTCGTTGCATTATTTAACGCAAATTAAAATAATTTGCGGTTCCGTTTCAGCGGGCCCCCAAGTAGCAGCGGCGGCTCCGTCGGCAATTCTTCAACCGCACAGCACAACACAACACCTAACAATCCACTCGAAACAGGTTCGCACTCGCAGGTTCTTCAGGCTCTTCAATGCAGTTCAGTTCAGTTCGGTTCAGGTTCAGCTCAAGTGCGACAGTCGCTGCAAACAAATTCAAGTGCAACACGCATATGCTGCATAAAGAAATGGCCACAGCACCAACAATAATAGCAACAACCACTGCTGCAGCAAGAAAGAGAGGCAAACAATTATATTGCAATTTACATTTGCTGCAATTATGAAAATGAATTGAAAACTAGCGGCAGGCTACGCTGCAAACGCTCACAATATAAATTGAAAGCAAATGCAGTAATATTTTCTTAAGAATGACGAAAAGTGGGGTATATTGACTACTGCGTTGCCTTAATGTAATTTCAAATGAATTACTTAATTTATATTTAAACATAAGATTATTTTATTTATTTATTTATTTATTAATATTTTTTTAAACTTTAAAAAATATTTTTTGTATTTTTATTTATTTTTTTTATTCGTTTAAATGTATAACAAAGTTATATACAGCTATAACTATGTTAGAAACTAGGAATATTTTTTTTTTTCTTTCTATTAGTTTATTTAGTTGATATCGTCAATTTATTTAAATCTGTTTTGCATTACATTCATAATTTTAGTTTACTGTCTTACACATTTATATCTTTTTTTTTTTCTTCCAACTTTTTCTTTTGTCTTTGTCCTTCATATCCACTCCCACTCTTTGTCTTTGCCTCGACTTTTCATTCTATTTTGATTATTCTTACTTTTACTTTTCTGCTCTTCTTCTTCTCTTACCTTGCCTCTTTACCTTTTTCAGTATATTTCTATTTCTGTTTAACTCTCTTTGTTTCTTTACTACTCTACTTTACTCTACTCTTCTCTAGTTCTCTTCTCTTTCGTTCAACGTTTATTTTACTTTTTCATCTCACTGTCTCTTTTTCTCTGGTTTTCTATCTGTGACGATAATTTTTGATATTTCTCTATCAATATTTTCGTCATTTCTTCTGCCATATCCTAAATAACTTAAATCATTTATGTAGATGTTACTTTGGCATTTGTTCTTAATTAACTTTTAAGTCTATCGTAAGGGTATTGCATATTCGTTGCTTGCTTTTGCCATATTCGTATTTGCTTTGCATTTAGCTGGGTCTTCTTTGGGTCCGTTTGCTGCTTCCGCACTTATTATGACAGGTGACAACACTTGAGGCGCGCCAAGAAGGAAATGAATGTGTCGTTGTTGTTGTTCTCGGAGCTGTTATTGTTGTTGCTGTTGCTGTTGCTGTTGCTGTTGCTGCTCCTCTTGGTTGTCTGTATGGATGGGTAGCTCCGGCTTAACACTAGGGGTGTATTATCCACTAAGTTGTTTTTAAAAGCAAGGCAAGGCATAATTTTTGGCGGCTCTGCTCTCTGTGCTCGGCGCTGTTCAGACTTGTTAACTGCTTTTGGCATGCAAATGAGACATTAGTCAAACGCACTGGGGCATCAACTAACTATAGCCTAACCCTTTTTGTTTCACTCTTTGGCTATATTTTGTTTTTCTTCTTTCTGCTGGCAACGGGGGGCGCCCCATAAACAAATAAACACATTTAACCCCTTTTCCTTTCGCTTGCGCTGGCTTGGGAGGCGCTCAGCTGCTGGCTCAACAGTCAAGGTGGACCTGGAGTCTATGAATTTTAGGCACCTGCCGACGCACATGTTTAGACAAAGGCATTAACAAATTTTTACAGCTACACGGTTAATAGTTTGGCGCCCCGAACAACAACAACAACAACGAAGGTTATGTTTTGTGTGTTCCTTTATGATCCTAGCGCGCATGTTGGCAATTACAGGAAAAACTTGGGAAAATTGTTTCGCCTTTGATGTTGGCGCGTTGATTATTATTTGTTTGCCTCTGTGCATGTTCGTACGTCATTCCATCAGTCAGTCCGTCCGTCAGTCAGTCAGTCAGCTTTGTGCATAGACTAATAGACTGCATTGTTGATAAGAAACTACCATATAACACATATCAACACTTGGAACTATGGAAAATTAGAAATGTGGAAAAGTGTTTTGCACCGCTGACAGAAAATCAATTGAGAAAAAAAAAGAACAAAAACACAACAATTGCAAAACTTACCAACATATTTTCCTGTTGACAGCAATTTAATATTATCGCCGTGTTATTTTCTGCACGTAGCCAGCGAATGCAACAGACCCCAAACATGCAAAGTGGGAAATTTTTTGGCTTGAAGTTGCAGGCTTTGAGATATGCTTTGCTTGGGCTAGCATACAATGTAAGCATGCGATCATCTTTAATGCATGTAATCTGGACTGTATTTAAATATTTAACTGTAATTGCCTTAATTTACTGATTTCGATTTCGATTGGCAGCACTGAAAGAAAAACCTAGGGCACTTGTCTTGAATTTTATATGGGCATTAAGAGTGCCTAAAAAGTTCGTGGGCTTAGCCATAGTTCATAGATATTTCATATCACTAAAATTAAACTGGTTGGCAACGTCAGGTACTAGTTCACAATTGAATAGCCCGATTTGTGTGAGGAATATGTTGCAGTGCTGCCCTTTATGTGCTACTAGGTGGCAGCACTGGCTTTTTATGTATAGTCGAGTCCTGTTAATTCAAAATTGCAATGGGATCAGTTTTTTTTTTAGATTTGCACAGACATTCGAATTATCGAGAACTAATTTTTTTGCAAGTGGATATCATTTTTTTTTTCGATTTAACATGGTACAAATCACCATCATCTTAGATACGCAAATATACTAGATATATGGTAACTTTGACAGTCGGCTGTCAAATCTAATTAGTCCTTTTTCATTCCTTTTTCTCTTTACTATTCAGAAGCCCTTTAATAACTCTTATATTCCATATTCCATATAAACTCATCTCATGCTTTCTCTCTTGCGATTATTTTCTTTGCTACTTCTATTCTTCTTCTATTCTTATCATTGCCCTTCAGCTAAGTAATGACTCAATAACTTCAGGAATCGCCTTCATATGCTAGCCTATATAATTTGAAAACTTTTACCTATGCAAACATTGCATAATTTTTAAAGCATTTTCTTCAGCCCAACTCCCCTGAACTGTCGCTTGATATCATGACTTTATGAATTGCTGCTGCACCCCGTTGATATATGGCTTCTAAATTAGCAACTGGCAACAAAAAATTAAGATTACCCTCGTTGAGTTTGGGCTTGTGTGGGACCTCACCTAGCTCAACTAGTTGACATTTCTCATAATAACAAATTCTTGCCTGCTAACACGACCATAAAAGCCACACCAAGCGACATTCCCTTCCTCCTGCTAGCGGCTCATTCACTCACATTGTTGCTTTTATATAAAAGTCTATTTTTATAACGTACTAATAACTGCAAAACTTTCACTGCTCGTTTTTTGTTGCTTTGTTGCTGTTGTAATTGTAGCTGTAGCTCTAGCTGTTGCTGTAGCTGTAGCTGTTTCTGTTGTTGTTGTTGTTATTAATTAAATTACACGGCAGACATTTTACAACATTTACTGCAAATTACAGCACTCGCATGCTCAAAGAACTAAGCTCGGATAGCACTAAAACTATTATATCACCAGTCCAAAAATAATTATAACCCAGAACCAGAAAAATTAGCTATTGAATTGCTGAAAACTGAATACCCTTATTAGGAATATATGGAGAATAAGTTAAATTAAATTAAATATTTTATGGTTTGTAATTCTGTTGAAGTAATTTAAAAAAAAAAATAATTTGTTTGATATATCATTTCAATCCTATATATAAAGAACTTAGGACTTAGAAAAGTATACACATCTTTCAACAATATTTTCTTATCTTTTCTGTCGAACCCTGGGAAAAAATAATAATTTATGAAAAAAAATATATATAAATAAAGAAGAAGTATATATATTTTTGCTCTTCTTTTACAAATATATATAAGTTTGTTATATTTGAATTAAAAATCTGTAAGCAAAATTTATTTGGAGATATGTAAAATTGATTCTATTGACTCTAATCCATAAATATAAAATATTCGAAAAATTTCAAAACAGAAATCAGTTAGATGAACTCTTTCTCAAACTGCAGCACATTCCTTGAGTATTTTTGATAAACCTCTACGCAAGGGTATCCAAAATGTATAAAGCCTTCAGAGAGTCGGAGAATTTGAGTTTCGGTTTCAGTTTCGTTCTGCTCTGGACTGCGAGGTAAGCTAGGTATGAGAGTGTTAACACTCATAACAACTGCTAAAGCCCATTTTCGCATGTTGGCAGCTTATAAAAATGCAGTCATATAGCACACACACACACCGAGAGAGACCGCCTCCCCTCCCACTCACCGACCGAGCAACACTGCCCACAAGTTTTGAGATTTTGTGTGCGCGATAAACACGCGCCCCAGCACAAAAGTGTAAATTAAGTCCATGCTCGGGCGCATAGACCTAGTCGTGTGTGGGCTGCCTGACAACGTGCAGTAGACGACGGGTGGTAGGGTGGGTGAAGGTGTGGAGTAGGGCGGAGGGGAGAAGGGTTGCCTACCAACTGAGAAGAAAAAGTGGAAAATTATGAGTTATGCCATGCAAGGACAAAAAAGCAGCCAAGGCAAGGCAAGGTAAGGCGCAGGCGGCCGAGCAGCCAAGCTTCATTTGGCTAAGCCTATGGCCAGAGTCCGAGTCCAGAGCAGGGACATGTGTTGCACTTTTATTTTATAATTCAGTTTCAGTTTCTCTTTCGCGTTTCCCATTTTTTTTTGCAGTGCCTAGACATTTGTACAGTTAGCGTGCGGCTCATTAGCATGAACAATTTTCATTGTCGTTGTTGTTGTTGTCCCTGGAATTTATGACTGGCCACGAATGTGGCGAATGTGGGTTAACTCTCGCGCGAGAATGGTCAACAATTTTATGCTCATCAGTGTGGCGCATTTCTCAATGCCAAGACGCGTTGCCATCGCTGCCGTCCGACCTGTCGCTCGCTTTGGCTCATAAATTAATTAATTTGTGGTGTGGCTTTCAGCGCGTTATCAGTGCGCCAGGATCAACGCTGAGCCAGGATCCTCTCAGTGTGTGATGGCTGGCCCAAGGGCAGCTGCTGATTCCAATAAAAAAATAATAAAAATTGCTGTTAAGACTCATTATCACAGATAAGCAAGTGGGGGGAACGGAGCCAACGGACAGCGGCTAGCGGGTAGCGGTCAGCAGCAGGATAATCAGCCAAAATAAACGTAGCTCTAAATAAACGAGCTCAGAAATGCGAGCAACTAACTGCAAGCTTGACAATCATATAGAGGGGAGATTTTAGGCTAATACCCTGTAAAGTATAAGCTCGTTTATTTTTGATTGGCATACTTAAATTATATTTACAACTTTAATTTTTTAATGATAGATTTTATTATTAAAGAAATTAAAGTAATATTTTGTTCAAATTGATTCTTAGAGCAAGTCTTTAAAGCTACAATTGAATACATTTCATTGAGAAATATATGTACAAATATATGTTATAAATATAAAGTCGAGTCTCGATAATGTGTACCTCGCTTAATCAAAAATCGCGAAAAATCGAAATAATGCTATCCCTTTGAATAGAAAAATAGTTCTTAAAAATTTGAATTTCTGTGAAAATCGAAACAAAATCCCCTTGACATTTCGAATTATTGAGATTCGTTAAGCAGTCGAATCGATATTTCTGTTTTATCAAACTTTACTAGCTGTTTGCAGAAAATCGATATTTACCTTGCACTAAATCGATAAGTATCGATTATCTACAAAAAATAAGTTTTATCGATTGATATATATGAGTTATTATTATTTGGCTCAGATAATCTCAAAAAAACTTCATTGCAGTATATTGATAAATATCGATTTAAAGTCAAGCTTTAGACACAACATTACTGAAGTCTCTTCATAGTTGAATTTCTGCACATCCTAAACGTTCAGCATCCAAAAGAGATAAGCTAACAAGGGTATCTGTGCGTTCATCAGCTCGTTTGCGGCATTATTTTCCAGTTGTGTTTTACTATATGTTTTGGCTTATGCAAACAAGGCAAAGTTGTACAACATCGTGTTAAAAAACTTGTTCGCAATTAAACGATGTCCTGCCGCGTCGTCTGCTGACTGACTGTCTGCCCTGACCGAGTCTCTCTCTCTCTCTCTCTGCCTGTCTCTCACACACTCTCTCGGTTGCCCTTTTGGCACTCGCTTGCCTTCTCTCTGTTGTATGTGTGTGTGTGTGGAATGCCACAAGGTGGGGACGTGAAGCGTTGCGCATGCGCAGCACCTTCCACCTGGCGTTCGGGGCACCAACTTGGGTTGTTCAACAAGACAAAGGTTGCACGTAAATGACCCAAGTTATCATAAATATGTCAAAAGCTGAAAATTAAATGCACAGCATGCTACGTCCGAGAGGCTCTCTCTTTCTCTCAGCTCTTCACACTCAGAAGAGCTTTTGGTTCGTTCTGCTTTTTTATTGACATTTTTGCACTTGTTTAAAATTTTGATTTAATGCATTTTTCGCTTCATGTTCAACAAGGGACCACACGTGGCGCCGTCTTATGTACCAGAAATTTAGTGGAGCGTTTTTTAGCATCGTCTGGGTTTATATTATATTTGATTTTTATTTCTTTTTTTTTTATTGCTGTAAATCTGCTTTCAATATTTGTTTGTTGGGCCTTGGATTTTTTGTATGTTTTTTTTCTTCCTTTTTTTTTTTTTTGTCAGGTGGTAAAAGGATGAGGTTTGTAAAAGGTGAAAAAATGAGTTATAGTTTGAAATGTAAATATCATAAGTGTGCGTGCGTATATTCTTTTTTTATATGAGATTGTAAGACTGTATGCTTGAATGTAATATTAGCTGAAGGTCTTAGAAGCCAGTGCTTTGACTGTAAGTCGTATTCATTTATCTATATTTAAATATTAGAATTAAATATATAAATAAATAAATAAAATATGGATAATAATTATGTATCCATATATTTTACTGTTTCTTAATTTTTCTCTGTTAAATGTATTTTATCTCTCTTACATTTTTATTTTTAAATATGAATTAATTATATTTAAATATTATAAATAAGTCATAATTCTCTTTTATTTTAATTCCATTTGCTGCACTCTTCCTTACCTAAATTGATAATACATTTTATTCATAGAAAATTCTTTGTGTATCAATTTTTATTTTTACTAATTTACGCAAACTTTTTTCCTATAAATCAATTGATGTATTTTTATTTTTGCATTTTAAGTGCAAAAAATGTAAAGATTAAATCATAAATGGAATATCCATAAATTTTGATCAATATAATTGCAAATCGATTTTTTTTTACATTTCACAAATTGTTAAAAGCAATTGACATAAGTGTTGTACAACGCATTCCACACGCACAAACACACGCAGTCGACGATAAATAAAACCTGAAAGCGAAAAATTCATTTATGTATATATTTCTCTTTTGGAAATACACGTTTTTTAATGCGAACAGATAAAATAATTGAAAACAAATAACTTTTTTTTTTTTTTTTTTGCATAAGGCTTCGTTTCTTTTTGTATGAAAGGCAACCCGCGGCGCAACATTTTATGAATGAATACAAGAGATTTTTGTGATTTGGATGCTGGCTGGCGACCATTTGGCTACCTGGCCGAGGCTTTGGCTCTGTCCGGCCGGTCTCTGGCCTCACACGTCATTCATAATCGCGGCTAACAAATGTTGATAAATTCCAAATTATTAGTAGCACCGAATTGAGTTGGTCAAGAGGAGCAGACCTGCAGCTGGATCAGCAACTCGAAGGGGGAAGGAGAGAGTGAGGCTGGAATGTGGGCTTGTTGATTTTAATAAATTGCGCCATTTATCATTGATTGATAGGGGGAGGGGAGGTTAAAACTAAGAGGCTGGGGAGGACAGCCATAACAATGCCTTACAATATTATGTTGAAATCATTGAGCAGCCATTTAAGGCAACGCCGTGTTGAGCTTTTCATATGCAAATGGCTTAAATAGTAGACCACCCCGAATAGAAAATACTCTCACATATATTTTATTTAAGTTGTTTGTTGTTCTTGTTGTTGTTGTTGTTGCTGTTGATTCTAAGTTTTGAATCTGCTGTTGCTGCTGTTGCTGTTGCTGGTTGGTTCACTGTGCTTATCGATTACAACTAATCGTGATTAAGTGCATTCCATTTGCTGCACAGGCAACATGTTGCAGACTCATGCTGCCCAGACACTGGTCTCGCAGTTCTCTCTTTCTATAACTGTGTGTGTGTGCGCAAGACAAATTAATCGACGCGATCAATTCACCTAACCCCCGTCCACCGCCGACCATAGCCCCTCCTTGGCATCGTCAGCTAACGCTGCTGATTTTGATCTTCGACACTTTTTGTGGTACTGTGTGGAGACTTTAAAGCTGTGAATCTCTATAGAGAGATCTCAGATCTCAACTGTGTGTATTCTGCAGTAATTTTTTCGGATGATACCCTGTTTGCATTTACAATGATTAGATAAGTTGGTTATTGAATATAACTTAATAAGTAGCTTTAATAGATATCAAAAGTATTTTATTCAATTTGCATTTATGGTCACCTTTTTTTTATATCGATTATGGCCATATGTGATTATGGAAACTATCGATATTAATGGGAAACAAAGTTGTTTATGTCTCACAATTAAATCGATATCGATACTTGGGAAAAACAATATTTATTCGGATCTCAGAATAGGAAATCTGTAGTAGATTTGCGCTTGAACAAACTCCGTTTGATTTGGATTTACCAACCATATATAAAATAAAGCTATGTACTGGGTATATCTGAGCGGAGCATGCTTTACGGTAGATCTGTTGCTTGTATTTCGCTGTCTCATTGCGGCGATTGCTCAGCATTTTGTGTTGCGGTGTTAAATAGCTTGTTTGTTATGCACCCCACACATACACACTTACATATGTACACACGCACAACAACAACAGCAGCAACAACAATTCATGCGCGGCCGCCTGTCTGTCTAACAGGCTTAGGATCTGTTGGCCAGGCAGGGCTCGAATCCCGTGCCCAGATCTCCGACCAGACCAGCCCAGCCCAGCCCAGATTAGCTGCCTCAATAACTCACGATTGTTGTTGAGACTGTCAGTCACTCTGTGGGTTTCTTTTTTATTTTAAATATTTTATTAGCACTCGAGAGTTTGACTCTGACGCGATCGAACACTTGAAGTGTATGCAACACGCGCCTGCTGCTGCGGCGGCTGCTGCTGCTGCTGATGTTGCAACAATGATGTGCAACAAAATACACAAGAGAAATGCAGAAGAAGAAAAAACAAACAAGTCTCTTACAAACTTTTGTAGCTTGTCATGCTGACCACGGGCACGCGTCAAACTCAAAAGCGTCTCAGGTTTATTTATTTTTTAATTTTTTTGTTGTTGTCTTTATTCTCTCTTTTTTATACATTTTACTTTTTGATTTTATAACACAGAATTGTAGCGGCTGCAAAGCGCTGACAAATTGGGTCAGGCAGCAGTTACTCAAATTCAAATGCAACAAGCAAAAACAACAACAACAACAATCCGACAATGTCTTTTAGTGACGACGTTGCCAAAAAGCGCTTCCGTTCTGCTGGCGTTAATTCCAGGAATTCGATCAACAATTTTCACACAGACAACACATTTGCCTTATCGACAGTAATTGCGAAAAAGCTTTTTGTGAATTAAATATAAATATATATATGTGCTAATGTGTGTTTGACTATATCGGATGTATATATACTGATATCTATGTGTATTATTTTATTTGGGGCTTTGCTGTTATGGAAGCGTGCAGCGTGCACAACAAAAACAATGCAACTAAATTGCAGCGAATGCAACTTCAAGTGTTGCCTTCGCTCTGCCAAACAGGAAGCGCCAAAGTGTCTTTTTTAAAACAAGTAGCCAAGTGGGCTGTAAGTGCCAGCTGATGGACCTGCAAATGCCCTGGAATATCAGCTGATAGAGGCTTACAAGTGCTAGTTGAGAAAAAATAATATCATTCATATCTAATTAATTAATATGAAATATCTATAATATGTGACACCACTTAGCCTTCTCTTTTCTCTTAATTATTTTATATAAATGTTATATAAATATTTATTTCATTAATTATATACATTTCCACTGTCAACGGCCATCTAAATTAGTTCATCTACTTCAGGACTATATTTATTAAATATAGCATAGATTTTTTATTCCTTTCTAGCAATATTTCTGCCGAATCGGAATCGAAATTGAAAACTATAGTTGTCAAAGTAAAGTCAGCAAAAAACTGAACTGAACCGAATCCCATTTAATTGACCTATATTGATTCCCGAAATTGATTTATTTTTATAACATTTTTAACATACAAAAAAAAAAAAAAAAAAAAAAAAAAAAACAAATTTAAATAACTATATTAATAATAATAAAAATAATTTTCAACATGAAACTCCTAACACTGTACAACATTCATATATATAGTTATATATATTTAGTTTTTTAATGTTAATATAGTTCTGTTTTTTTTTTTTTTTTCAATTTTGTATTGCGTTTATACATTAAATGTATAATTATAATTAATATTATAATTGTATAGTTTTGTATATTTGTTTATCAGGTAAAAATGGGCTATTATTTATTTAATTATTAACGTAGTGTTCTGCTGCTTTTTGTTTTAACTTAATCTTGTGTGAATTATATGTAGTTCTTAATGAAGAATCCTTAAAAAAGATGTGTTTTGTTATCATAGTTATTCGGCTGAGTAATATTGTAATAAAGTTTTGCATTTTATATGTATTATTTATGATAATCTTACTTTGAAGCAATCCTATTCATTTATAAAGAGTTTTTATTTATTTAAACCACTCTTATTTTGGAATATTTGATTTAACTTTAAGTGTTAAAGAAAGGGAGCCTAAGATATCCAGAAATTTCATATCTCTTAGGATTTACAAACACTCCAAGAGATGCATGTAAAGATCTTAGAGCTAGCCCTCTAAATTACAGGGTATAATTATGAAAAATTGCGCGCGCACAAAGAAAATTGGCCAAAAAACTGGAAAAACTTGTTTTCAGCGACCAAAGCTAAACTTATGCCAAAAAGAGATGCATATATATATATATGATTATATATATATGCTTATATATATATATGTATATTTGAGTATATATGTGAAGACTTGTCGCAATTGAGATTTTGTGCAGTTGGTGGTTAACTGGCCAACCAAGTTGCCAGGTTTGCGCTTGCGTGGGCTTTATTGGCAGTTGTGGCCGTGTGGAAAATATTTGGCCACAAAATTGCACAAATTAAATTAACGATATGGCGGCTGCACTGCATGAGTGTGAGTGTATGCTCGTGTGTGTCCGTGTGTGTGTGAGTAGATGATATACTAGGCATTTTTTACGTTATATGTATAACCATTAAAACTTACAGGTTTTTTTCGTTCACATGGTCTGCACGGTCTGGCTGCCTGCCTGTGGGGTCTAACTGGGCAGTTGTCGAGCTCTTTTCGTTTGTCTCTCAGCGGGTGACAGGCGCGTTTCCATAATTTAGACGGCTGTTCATCACATCACAGTTCAGACAGTGCTTGCCACGAATCCATCAACAGTGGCGCCTAAAACCTGGCCCACGTTTCTCTCTCTCTCTCTCTCTCTATATATATGAAGCTAGAGCTATTGCAACACTTGCCCTGTTGCCAGAAATTAATGCATGTAATTAATAATGCTGTTTGCTGCCGCTGTTGCTGCTGCTGCTGCTGCTGCCGCTGCCGCTGCTGCAATTGTTGTTGGCTTCGTGGAAGCCAGTCTCCCAGAGTCTCTATCCTCTGTATGCCATGTAGGTGCTAGGCCAACCTCGACTTTGGTGTTAATAGGTGTGCCTTCTGGCTCCCTATTGTTGTGGTTCGGGCCACAGATTTGTGCCTCTATTTGCTGGAAATCATTAATCACACACAACTTATGGAGTAGTCGTCGTCAACGTGGGTCGAACAACTCTTAATGATCTTGGTACTAGGCGAGTGTGCCCTGTTCGAAGGCGTTGCTCTTGTTCTTTCTTTCATTTTTTTATTCTATTTTTTTAAGGCGCAATCAAGGCAGGTAGCTTTGAATTTGAAATTCCCATTTCTGATTTCTGATTGAATGATATATGGGGCAGGCTTTATCTTTATACACGTGTAACGTAATGTTTCTGACAGTTGCAGATTAGTTGATGTACCAGTAAATTTGTTCCTGGAAGAATGGGCCAAAGGACTTCTCCTGGGAATCGTACAAGTAAAAGTCATTTGTAAGGAAGTGAGGCTATCTCGAAATATTTTTTTATTTATTAATTTAAGCGCATGAAGTTGACGATCTGGATGCATGTCAAAGATATGTAAACTTGGCTTCAATTCTATGAATTTTTATGGTGGATCCTCGAATGACAAATGTTACATTATGATATACATACATACATATATGATATGTATATAGTTATAGTTACATAGTCATGGTTACTGTCGCCTACATTTTTTTTTATTAATTTTTTTATATTTTTTTTTTAACATATGCAAATTGAACATCTTGATACCACTACCTATAAAAAACCCCATATTATTTATTTTTCAATTTATAATTTAAGCTTAAAGTCGTAATATATAATTTAATGAACATAATTGAAACATTTATTCCATAAATATATAAAAAATATATAAATATACATATATATTTTGTGCTAGTCTCAATGTTTGCATTGCAACCCTTAAGTAAAGACTCTCAAGGACTTTTGTGTCAGGCTCCTGGCATAGTAAATATTTATATATCTCCAGCACCCCCCGGTACTGCATAGTCATTTGGCTCGCTCGAGGCAACCTTGAGGAGAGTGTCCTAAATGCTTGTCAAACTTTCCCAGTGCTCTCGGTGACAAAAGGAAAAACTTGTCACCAGCTCCTGGCGCGTGTCCTCCGACTGCAACAGCACGACGACTACTTAAACAGTCAGAGAGAACAAAAGCGCAAGAACTGTGAATCGATCAGACAAAAAGATATCAATAAAATTTTACAAGCGCTGCGACACCCGCGGATGCCAGTTGCCATTGAAATGCTCTGGCCAAAGGCAAAAGTCAAAGTCTAGTTTAAGGTTGCCTTGTTTTCCATGGAATTGGCCAGCAACACGCGTTGCCCAAGAAGAGATACCATTATTAATTTTGTAAATGCGCGTGTCAAATGTCATACGAGTAAGTGTACTAAGTGTACTAAAAATCAAGGTGACGGAGGGCGTGGCATTGCTCATTACCGGACACAGCACATAGCAACCGAAGGACACGTAAATGGGCCATAAACCCATTTGCCGGCCCATTCGCCCATCAATGCGACATTGTTTGACCAAAATGTACATAATGAGCTGCCACACGCAGTTAATGGCTCTGGCCAGAGCCTTGATATGGCCAAGGTCACTAATACACACACAAATGGCAGTACGTTCAACAGGATCTGTTATCCTGATGCGACTCTCGACTCCAGGTACATTCGCATTGAGCACTTAACTGATTGTCGCGCTAGGCAATTGCCAATTGAGTTATTTAATCGGTCCCGGCTAATGTATTTATTTGTTTTTCCTCAATTCTGTTGACTTTGCTTTTGGTTTTTTGGCTTTCCATTTGTAACTACTTCCGTTCCAGTTGCCGCCCACGCCTTGGCACTGCCTTAGCACTTGCCTCAGTCAGTCACTATATCAATCATCAAACTGATTCACTGATTTTTGATGTGGCTTCGGCATAGTTATATGCTCTGGTCTAGTTTAGGGTATGTGGAATATATAAATGTGTTGAAAGTAGATTTATAATAATGATATTAATCATATAAAATATAAATGTAAAATATATGTATATGCCGGGTGGAATCTAAATCTATATCTAAATCTAAATATTAAAAAAAAGAAGTGTTATTTTTTTTTTTATAATTAAAAACTTGATTGTAAATTATAAAATGAATAATTTAATACTGATCTGAATTCATTTTTAAAATTATATATTTTTCAAATCAACAAAATTTTAATTTAATACTAATTTGAAAAATATGAACTTTTTCAATTTAGTATATATGTATCCACGAGATAAAAAGATGAAAGATCATTTTCAAAATTTATTTAGTTTTAATTTTATTTTGCAATTTAAGAGTTTTCTATGGCGTTCATGGATGAAGATATCAGATTAATTCAGACTGCTATACAAATACATAGACATATATACTATATAAAATTCATATCAGCAAATAATTGACTGCGAGTCGCAATTCCTTCTTCATCTATTGCATTTAACAATATTTCTTTTATATGATATTTCCTTTCCATAATAATATTTCACTTTAACATCTTACTCTCCAATTCGCATACACTCATCATAGTCTCTCATCCTTCACATGCTCTACATTTGCATAGTGTATTTATTGCTTCGTCTTTACGTTCCGTTTTTACAATCAATTGTTTATTGTTGTGTTTACTTTGTCGCCTGTGGCCTTAAATTTTATTGTCTCAAAGTCTCATAAAAGTGAAACGTAAATTTTCAGTAGTTTGTTTAAAGAAAATCGCGTGCATGTGTCTGTGTGTGCGCTTTGATGTGCCGTCGGCAATGACTTTAACCAGCTCTCTAGCCCTATATAGACTGCTTCTACTCCCGCACAGCTCTCCTCTCATATACGTTTTAATGTCGCAACTCGTCAGGCAATTACGCATATTATTTGCACAAATTACGCATGGCAAATTATTTGTACATATTTTATTTGATTTTTGTCGTAGTTGCGTAAACACGCAACGCAAATGCCTCCCGGGACCCTTACGTGGTGAAAATAGGGCATACGATTGCAGTTAGATATATACCCTGTATAGCTAGATAACTATGATAAACATAAATTATAAAACAGGGAATTCATATAGTAAATATTATTAAGAGATTTTGTAAAATTACCCTATATATGTAGGTGCTTAGTATTTTCTCTTAAATTAATAATACATTTTCATGAAATTCGATCATTGTTCCATAGTACATATATTAAAGAGTATTTCTCAGTCTAGTTAGTCTGAATTGGTGCACTCGCTTTTAGCTTGTTTTAGTTGTTGACGCGTAACAAATTGCTAATAACTTGATTATGCGTCTAATGATTGCAATTGAAGCAAGCTTTCTATACAAATATACTTTCGCTATGTGTCTGTATGTATGATTATAAATATATATGCGTATGTATATATGAATCGTGTCTATTTAATAGACCACCCCTGACTGAATTCATATTTTACGGCCGCACATAACTTGTCATAATTACCTTTCGGTGCAATTTGTTGCCACATCAGAGAGTAGACATGCCCCTTCGATTGACTCCACCTTCTCCTCTTTCCTGCTGCGGCTAACGGCATCAAAGGGGGCGCAACAAATGTGACGACGACCACATGAAAGCGACGCACACAAAGCGCAACCGGGCAATACACGTCCATAAACATCTACTTAACGATTTCCTATGCTCAACTTGTAATACATTATATACACACATATATATATATATATACATATATATAGATATTTATATATCTACTTGTACTATCTGCTGTCTTTCTCTCTTGTCTCGCATCTTCATTCATAATTCAGCGCTCATTGTTGTTTACATAGTAAATTTATACTTTTTACTACTTGTTTCCATTATGTTTAGTAGTTAATAAACAGTCGCAATATACGCCACATGTGCTCTGCACATTTCAATAGCAAAACCAAAGAACATCAAAGTCCCAAAGAGTCCAAAGAGACCACAACACAGAGAGATGCGATCGCATAGCGCTCCAGACCGATCTACTAAAACATACCAGACTGCATGGCTCTGCTAGAAGCCGGCGCAAAACATTGTAGCCAATGAATTACCCCGTTAAGGATTGCCCTCAACAGGCATATCCTGCACTTGAAACTGACTACACTGAGAGAAAATGAACAATATACGTGTAGTAATTTTAAATCAAATTATAATTTGAAATAATCATAAATCAAAATCTGATTCGAGAAAAAAATAAAGATATTAATTAAATAAAAATATAAATAATTAAAATAAAATAATTTCTAAATTATATATTTAACAGAGTTTTAAATAAGAACTTGTTGTGAAATTTAAAAAAGATATATGAAATGAGTTGTTAGGAATTTTTACCAATTTTCTTCGATCTTACTTCTTCTTGATTATTATTTGATTATTTTTGTAGATCAATGCAAGTGTAATACTTCTTCAGTTCACTTACTATAGACGTATATATAGGTTATATTGGAAAAAAGAAGAGAATTTCTCGTAAATTACTTTGATTTTTGCTCTTTTTTTTTTTTTTTGCATCGATTAGAAAGTTCTTCATTCTTTTCTCTTAGTGTGCATGCATTCTTTAACACTTAAACTTTCCCAAACATATCGCATAACATACACGGATACACTCACACCAACAAAACACACGCACACACACTCAGTTAGAAATTAGCAATTACATACATATCGACACCCAGAAAAACGTTCGACCATAATTTTCCCACACGTTTGCGTTCATATCGGAAAAATGTTGAGCCATAAAACTGACAAGTGCCAAACTCGGCCAGACATCAAAGTGGCAGCAGAGAAGCGTGCACCACCACCACCACCACCAGCAACAGCAACAACAACACCTCCGCTTCGTGGCACGTACACATGTGGCAATAATGAGACAAGTGCAACATACTTGCAAAAATTGTCATTTGTGTTGTCAATAATTTCAATGAGAGGAAAAGCAGCAAAACCAAAAAAAAAAAAAAATCATACAAGCAAATAGAATTACAAACGCAGACATACAGCGAATTCCCATCAAAATTTCATGCACCCACTTTAGCTCTACAGCTAGATATATGTTATATATATAATATTGGGTGGTTGAATTCGTGCGATGAGCAATGCCTGGGAATGCTTTCAAAATGCCTAACGATGTGTAGTCACCTTCACACACACATTCACACAAACAGTGCATATGCTCATATATTTAACATACGGATATCCGTAATAGCGAAATTAGTTGCTGCGGGGACTAAATAGATTGCAATACATATTCAAAATATTTTATTTTTATAAATATTATATTTAGCTGATAAATTCTGATTCAAAATTTTATAAACTAATTATTAAATAAATACAATTTTTTCAGAGTAAAAAATCTGTATAAAAATATACTTTATGAATTTGAGTTTAATAAGAAAGGTATTAAACAAACATCTTTTTTTTTTTTTTTTTTTTTTTTTTTTTTTTTTTTGTAGAATAAGAATTTATATGAAAACATGCTTTTATAATTAGAGTTCAACAAGAAGAATATTAAAGAAACAACTTCTTTTTTTTTAGAATAAGAAATTTATATGAAAATGTAATTTTCAATTCGAGCGTATCATACCAAATACAATTTATTAACAACTCTATATATATTAAAATTCATCGTACATAAAATAAGTAAATACAATCTAATTATTCTTTGTAAAAAACAAAGTTTTTATTGAGAGATTTGGTTGCTTCAGCATCAAATGGAATCGAAGAGCAGGCGATTTATTTTTTTTTACAGCTAATCTTAATCGCTAATCAATAGTTAAGCTATATTTCCGCTGTCATATCTAAGCCTATCTATCAAAAAATCTCTACATAAATCCCACTTAATTTTTTAAATTTTGTTCTCCACACTCTCAAATACATTTAACAAAGTCTCAGAATGTCAGTTTCAGACTTCTTGGTCATGTAAAAAATTACGTGAAATTTGAGTAGAAAATGCAAAACTACAAAATTGTCCATATGGCATAATACGCTTCTGTGGGCGTGAAAAGAATTATAAGACAAAAACTGCAACAACAACAATGGGAAAGTCAATGTGAAGACAAGCTCAAGTTTTGAAGCTTTTTCGGGTCTGTGGACTGGCCCGGCCCAAAGTTCAAAGAGCGAAATCGAAGCTCGCCTCAAAATGCTTAATGACTCTGTCAACTTGTAGTAGTCATCATTTAATTGTTGTTATGATACCCTGTAACTTTAGATTGGAGGAACGAAAGGTAGATGGACTTGACAGACTAATTCGAGGCTGGTAAAAGCCACACATTCGATATGAAACATTAGTAATTAATATAATTTGTATTAGTATATACTAGTCTATCGTATATATCGCATATAGTGTGTACATTAAGTCAAAATACAGGGTATCTGTAGGTATTTGATCAAATATCAATCATAAAATTAGTCTTAGCACATTTCCCCTTCCACTACAGGGCATCTGCTAGTCGAGCACCTCCTCCGCTCTGTTTCTCTGCCTCCGGGGTTTGGTTTATTTTTACCATATTTTTGCAACAATTTTTCTATTAAGACATTATTAACAAAAGAATTTTTTCCATAAATTTTTTCAGATGCTTCGTTTTAGCCTTTTTGTATCGAATCGATATGTTGGCCAAGCCCATTGGCTGTGTCTGTTGGCCTGGCTTTTACGCACACACACACACTCACACACATAAATCATCTGCTTCTTAAGTTTTTGTTATGACTAGTTTTAGCTCTTGTGGTTGTTGTTGTTGTTGCTGCTGAGTTTTTTACGGTTTTTGCATATTTTAAAGAATTAAACCGTTTTTTTTTTTTTTATTTTATTTATTTATTTTTAAGATTCGTGTCGAACCCGCAGATTTTTACTACTTACCTTGTTGTACTTTTATATTTTTATATCTCTCTCGTGTCTGCTTCTTTTTCATTTTCCACAGATTTCATTGCTGTGTCGTCTGCTGCTAATGAAGTGTTGTATCTTTTAAATATTATTGTTGTTCTTATTGTATTTTTATTATGCATATTAATGCGATTTTTGGTCAGTTTTGTTGTTGTTTGGCGTCGAAACATTTGTCGTTATGCAGCTCCCTAACTTCCTCTTGAAACGTAATTTGAGTTGATTTGAAAGGTATATATGTACATATATATATATATATATATATATTGTTTATATATATATTTATTTAAATGTGCTTGCAACACGTTTTGGTTTCATTTCACATTTCACATTTGTCGTTTTTTGTTTTTGTTTCTTCATTTGCTTGTTTTACAAATTGTATTCAACATTTTGAACATTTTGTTGCTGCTGTTTCTTCTTGTTGTTGCTGTTGTTGTTGTTATTGTATCTGGCATATCATATATCTTATGCTTATCTGCATTCAATGGCAACGTTTCATCAAAGTGTCAACGTATATCATAGAAATTAATAAATTTCAGCTTGACCAATGTGAAACAAGCAAAAACTAAAAGCACCATAGAATGGGTATATGCGACTGGTTGAATTATTTATACACTATTTGCTATCGGATATAACACACATACTAAATATATAAAATATATGTATATTATGGCTGAGTTAAAATTTTGAAATTCTTTTAAAGCAATGTCATATCTCAATCGACTTTTCACTTATAGCTATTAATAGCATAGTAATATTTCTATAGAAGACTCTGTGATAAGCTTTAAAATGTAAACTCATAGCTTGTTATGAAATATATAAACAATCAGGGTCATATCAGTTCTGTTTTTAATGCTCTACTGAATATATTTAAATATCGTATTCTGTTTTTTCATACATACTATATTTCGACAAGTAATGATAAGGCCTCTTGCAAGAGTATACAAGTAGTCGACGTGAATAACAATTTATAGCAGCCAAATTTATCTACTCTTTGCATATCACAGAATTTATGAGAATTTATAAGCCAGCATTGGGAATTTTAAAAAAGCTCCATTAAATTAAAGTCAAATGGAAACAACCTACATTGCATGAATTTTTTTGAAAATTTAATAAATACTAAATTGAGACTTTCAACAGCAAATTTAAATTGTTTATAAACTTAATTGTTATTTCTTCATATATCTTATTTTAAGTTAAGCATATTCTAATTGCTCTTTTATTTGATTTTCTTATATTTAATTTCATTATTTACATATTGTGCACATTTATTTCAGCTCTAAATAAATTTCCGCAATGTGTAGCACTAATCCCATATTTGGTTTTTCGGCTTCAGCCATAAACTCACACATTAGGCATCCAACATTTAACCGTATACCCAAAGTGCCAGATACTAATTTGCCACTAATGCCACTAGCTGTGCTCCAGAGCACCAGAGTTCCACAGAAATAGCCAATTGTCTCGAATGCTAAGCCTTTTAATCAATTGCCAAAAACAACAGCAAATAAAACCAGCAGAGGCTGAAAGAGTAAAGAGCTCTATGTGTCTGATATGCTAGATACCCTGGAAGTAAGCATTCGTATCTCTCCTGCTGTCGTTATCTGTCTTTAAAATAACAAATAATATAAAAACTTTAAGGCTATAAAATATATATATATACAATTTTATTTTATCAGTTTTAAATATGTAGACAATTTACTATGAACACTTCCTTTGACCTGAAAACCTAATTTTGATCCATAGATCTTTATAGAAAGTAGTAGCATTGTTATTTCACGATGCGAAGATTCAGAATCTCTCGACATCTCCCCAATAGTCTTTTAGTCGTAATTATCTTACATTTATTGAGTCTCTCAAACTCCTTGCCAGTGTTTTAACAGGGTATTCTCACACACAAACGCAAGGCAACACATTTAGTCGCTTAAACGAGTGTTATTTTCGTCAGACGTTGACCACAAGGATTTGGAGCAAAAAGTTTCTCATTTAGAGCAGCATTAAATGCTCAGCAAAGGGACAGAATGGGATTTACTTGCTTTGCAGCCTTATGTTGTTGGTTGTTGTTTTTTTTTTTTTTTGACTTTCCTCTCTTCCGTAAACCAAAAATAAACCCTTTGTAAGAGCCTTTGTTTTGCTTTTGGCCAACGCTAACCTCAACTGCCTCACACGCCCCTTAGATGGAAGCCAATAAAACGCCTTTCACTAAAGAAAATCAATTTTCCAACGTCTTTTGTCCGGTCAACTGTAATTATATAGAAGCGCCAGTTGTCGAGAGGGGGCGTGGTCAGACAATTTTGCCTAATTTTGTGCTTGCCTTCTAGAAAATTGATTTCATGTAAAATATTATATTTTGAATATTTGATGAATGTGCACACGGTTGTCGGTCTGTCTCGATTCGATTGGGAATTTCAACTTGGTTGGTGTAAAGGCGAGGGGCAGGGGAAAGGGGCTTATAAGACGTCACACGTAAATGCAATATGACATGAAAATTGTTAATGATATATGAGTTTTTCCATCAAACGAAACTGTCCCGCGTCCAGTGCTATCTAATTGATTTTTCTATCCACCTCTCTCTCTCTCTCTCTCTCTCTCTCTCTCTCTATCTGTCTCTGTTCAATGAGCTTGACAGTTGTGGTTATGCAGGGGAACGGTTTCGTTTTTCTTTCTATGACATGTTTCGTTGATGTGTGCGTTTATAAAGTCATTAAAGGGCCCTAAAACAGAAGATATAGATATGTATGTATATGGGAAAGAAAACTTTATAGATCTCTAGTTCGATATAGCATGACAGAGTTTGTCTTTTATAATTTATTGATTTTTTTCTGCAATTTCATTTGATTACAAATAAAAAGAATAAGAATGGGAATGAAAAGCGGAGAAAAAAAACGTTAATTTCTACAAATTTTCACTTGACAGACGCCAGCTCGGCAAAAGCGTTGGCAGCGTCATCATGGCGCAGGTTATGGAGCCGCCGAGGCTCTTCAACTAGCTCATTGCCCAATGGACTCTGGCACACTCACGTGGCAATTGCCGCAGCACGTGCCGCATAATGTTGCAAGTGTTGTTGTAGCTGGGCTGGCCATCTACCGTTAGGGCCCAAAACAGTGTTTGCCTGGTCATGTTCGGGTTAATGATTGGGGAGTGGCAGTGGCGCGTTGATTGCCCAGTTCAGTTTGTAAATGTCATCCCCACAGCTGCACAAAGTGTGATAAAGGCAAACAGCGCAAAAAGAAAATAAAGAAGAGGCACGGGCCAGATAGCAGAAGCAGTGTAAACATTTAGTTAGGGGAGTTCAAGTGTGCAATAATATAATATAAAAATAATTGAAAATATATATAATTATTAAAGCATCGTTTATATATATATAAAAAAAGTATGAGTTTTAAATTAATATATATAAATGTTTAAAATTAAAAAACGCAATAATAATAATTACATTTTAGTCTAATATATTTTAGGAATGTAAAAAAAAAAAAATTAAAAAATCAAAATATGTATATTTATTTATATATATTATAATATATATTAGTAGTAATTTAAATAAAATATTCCAGGTGAACAAGATATCAAACGCTGCTCAAAAGATTAATATTCAAGATATGCAAATAATAGTAAATGTATAATCTTAATTTATAATATATTCAATTATTAATCACTGTGTTATCAACATATAGAACTCATGTATACTGAATGATAAAAATGTAAATACAATTTAAATATATTAATTAAAGTAAATAAATGATACTTTGTATACTAATAATTTAAAACAAAAGTAAATTAAGATATATAAAATAAAGTTATTTTAAATAATTTATAAACTATTAGAAAATTACAGATTTTCCATATTCTTTACGAATTTAATCTACTTTATTTATTTAACTTTTACTTTAGTTATATTTTATTTTCAAACAAACTTCACTTCAACTTCTATACAACTCCAATTATTTTTCGGATATACCAAAAAGAAAGTTAGTTGAGTTAGCCTTAGCATATAGTTTCGTTGCCCTACGCTCTCAACCGTTTACCATTCGAGTTCATAAATCAAGGGGGAGGGGGGGCAGACAACAACATTGTAGCCAGCCCCGCCAATTAAGTGGCTCAAATATTTACAAACGCCCCAAAAATTAAATATTTTGTCACTGTTTTGTAGCGCCTGCTGACACTTAACCTCAAGACCTGCAAAACCCCCCAACGAGACCCCCCTTCCCATACTCGAATGACACTCTGTCGCACGGTCTGTCTGTCTGTTTTGTCTGTCTTGTGTGTCTTGTGTGTCGCCTGCCAACGCTGATTTGTGGGTGTGTACAATGGGGCGTGAGTAGGGGGAGGAGCAGTTAGTAGAGTCGTCGCGTCGTCGTGGGGGAGAAGGGACTGAAAGAACTTTCAGACACATTCACAGCTGCTCCCATGTGGCTGGGCGCCCAATGTCGCGCAGCATTCATTTACATTCAAATTAAAATGAAACGCCAAAGGAACGCCAAAGCGAGCGCAGACACAATTTATGCCAAAGGGAGCCAAAGTTCTTCACACACTCCACTGCCTCGCCGCCTGCCCCCATGAATTTCGTGTTTGTTTTGACAGTGGAAGTACATGGATCTCTGGCGGCCTTGCTTATAAATTAGCTATGACATTTTGACATGTGCATATAGCATTATGTTCCCTCCGATTATATGGCTGGCCACTGCTCAGATCTTTTACTGCCAGATAGCCTAATGTTTTATTTGTTTCTCTCTTGCTTCATTTTCTTGTGATTAGTTTGTAATTAACTTTGCTGAGTAGATTGACTTTAGCTGATAAAGCAGCTATGTACATTTAGGGGTTCACGCTAGGTGCCAGATAGACAAATGTCGATAACACCTCTTACGTAATTACAATCTACTATATATACATATATAATTTGGCCCTTTTTCAATAAGTTCCTCAGATAATTGTGTTAAGATCTTTATCCTAACGCACATTAAAAGTTAATTTCTTTATAATTGTTGGATGCCTTTCGGAGGGTTGCAGAGCATTTCTCTCTTTGTTTTCCATATATTGTAGTTATCAAAATAATATTTCGTGTGCCTAAGATTTATTGACTGAACTTTCAATAGCTCTTTGGTTACGCTTCATTCACAAGTCTTTGGGTCTGACAAGACGCCAATAGACAGACGCATCATTCATCGAACTGTTGAGCGTGTCAAACGAATTCTCTGGGTTCTGCCTTTCCACAACGAGCGACGAGCAAGCCCAGCGAGCCCAGCGAGTCCAGCGTGTTTTCTCAACATCAAGAATTTCACTTTGAGTGACCATGAAAATGCATTCGTTAAACATTTGTATTCCCCATGCTGCTGTTTTGCTTCACTCTGTTTGTCTCTCTCTCTCTCTTTCCACTCTTCATCTCTTTCTCTTGCTGCCTGGTTTCAATTTGTTCTGCCGCATGCCTCACTGCCAACCAAGGAATTACGCCTATGCGTATGCCCATGCCTCGACTTCTATTTAAGCCCATTTCAGTGCGACTGACTCTGTCCCAGTTTGCCCTATTTTGTTGGAGCAAGGAAGAGTCCTCGGCATGCAGGATATGCTGAGTGCACAGTGTGACGAAACAAGTGCAGACGTGTGAGAAATTCCCACTTTGACTGTACAGGATATTTGGATAGTTAAAGTCAAGTGTTTTTGCTCTGCTTTAAACGTAATTTATGCATATTCTTGAAAATGCTGAAAATTTCACTTGTGTAGAGAGAGTAAATGTTCCAAAATTTATGATCATTTTATGTAAGAGTTTTTTTTTTTTTATTTCTAATCAAAATGATTGCATTTCACTTTGTATTCGTTTAATGAATATTTAATAAATATGTGGTTATTTTTGACTGTGAAATTAAAATTCAACAAAATTAAAAATGAATTTTGAATTTCTTTTAAATTTACTTGTACGTAAAATATAGTTTTTTTTTACATTTTCGCTCTTTTGCATAAAAGACACCCAAAACTTTTTTAATTTCTACTGCCCATGCTTTAAGCTCTTCAACTGCAAGCTTTTCTGTAAAGTTATAAAATATTGCTAAAAGAAAAAGATATTTTAATAAACAACAATTTTTGTTTTGTTTTTCACATATTTAGTTTTTATTGTTTTTTTTTTCTTTTTTTTTTTCATTTAATAAATTTTCTTTAAATATTTTGTTCATGTTTTTTTTCACACTCATGAAACATATTATTTTAATATTTCTATTAATTTTTTGTTTTTGATTTAATAATTTTTTTTATTGTTTGCCAAATTTTTAAATAAGAAATTTCCATATAAGTAAAACTAACTGAAGCGTCTATAAATTTATATGTTAATACTAGCCATATATTATTAATATTATTATTTATATTCATATATATAATTTTATGCTATAGCATAACTAACGTTTAGTGTTTACAGAGATGAAGCTTTAATTTACTGTTTATTTAATTGATTTTTTTTTTTTCGAATTTTGTTTAAACTTTACACTGAGATGAGTTTTCGAACAACACTTAAACACTTTTTACAATATGTTTTAAGCTAAAATTTTCTAACTGTACACGGGTCGAAAATGTTGAAATTTTTTACAACGCAAAAATGCAAGAGAGCGAGAGAGAGTGCCAGAGAGGGGAAGCGAGAAGGAGAGCGCGAGGGAATTAATGAATAACAAATAATTTACAACATTTAGTTAGTTGAGTTTTTTTTTTTTTTCATCTGCTCATTTTCATTTCATTTTTGGATTAATACTGTTTTTTTTTTGGGGCAGCCTCTGCCAGCGCTTAGTGGGCGGGGCTGCGCGAGGCGGGCGAGCCCGCTGTGGGCGGTGGCTGCTGTTGCTGTTGTTGTTGTTGTTGAGCCTGCGCGGGCAACTGATACGGGCTGTAGCGCTGATATTGACGCGGTCGCATATCGGGCGAGGGCGAGCCCGACGATGTCGACGAGGGCGTGGAGGCAGTGGGCGGCGGAGGGGGTGTGCGATTGGCAGCCATGGCCGCAGCGGCCGCTGCCTGCGCTTGCGCCTGCGCCTGAGCGGCGGCCTGGGCGGCAGCGGCCTGCTGATTGGCGCTGGCCAAAAAGCCGGCCGTCAGCTGCGGCCATTGCTGCTGGAACATGTGAAAGGCACCGAGGCCGGGCGGCGGTGGTGCTGCCGCTGCTGCCTGATACATTTGCGGCATCATGAGCTGGGCGTACGGCGAATTGCCGCCAAACATTTGCAGATGCTGGCGCGCCTTCTCGAAGAGCGCCATCGAAGCGGGATCGGCGGCGCCCTGTTGGGCGGCAAACTGTTGCATCAGCGGATCGGGAAAGAGGCGCAGCGGCGAGCGCAGCTGCTGCTCCAGCAGCAGTGCCTCCATTGGATCGCGATCGAAGTCGGTGAGGCGCGACGAGTCACGGAAGCCTTTGGCAAATGGATTCGAGTCGATTTTCAATTTGGTTATCAGCTGATTCTGATACGCCGTCACAGCCGTAAAGACGGTCTCCGAGAAGACATAGGTCTTGTGATCGAGCTCCTGCAACTCCTTCGGATTGCTGGGTATGCTCTGGCCATGCGACAGGCGCACGAGATGAATGCGCGGCTGATAGCGATGCATCGAGTTGAGCACGATCTATGTCGGGTGAGGGAAGAGAAGATGGAAAAGAATCGAACTTTAGTTATGTGTAAAATTTCGGGAAATTATGGTTTATGTGTGTGCTAGTCTCTAGAGAAGTATTTTTGAGGTGCCTTTAAGAATGTCTGAATAGATTGTGATATATGTTTAAATATATATCATTTTATTTTATTTACATTACATTAATACATTATTCTCAAAATCTAAATGACTATTAGGCATGAATATATCTGAATATATGAATATATGTGAATATATGTTTCATAAAGACCAAAGAAGCATAATATTATTAAATTTGTATTTGTATTATGAATATATGGTACTTCATATTTATAAATATATCTTTCCCTTCCTTCCAGCTAACCTTTTCATGTTGTTAAGCACACGTTGCTGATCCTCAGACAATTATCAATCATTTAACACGCGTCTATCGCGCCCACAATCTCAAACAGAGAGATCTTGACACACACTCTTTCTCTCCTCTCTCTCTCTCTCTCTCTTTCTACCTCAATATCTGTCTGTCTCTGTCTGATCTCGCATCTGAACTCACCTGTCCGTTCTTATCCATTTCGTTATTAGTCAGCTTGACCTTCTCGAAGGAGATAACTTGTTTGCGCAGCGCCTCGCAGCTGAAGGGGCTATCCGGATGGGAGTAGAGGCGGGCGGGCGGCGCTGGATCGGCTTTGCCGGCAACCAGCCAAGCAGAGCGATGATATGCATAGCGATAGCGTTTCGAGTCCATCGGTATTATATCCAGCAGCACCGCATAGCGATCGGCTGGCTGGATCTGACGCAATGGCCCAGAGAATGAGACGCGCACCGTGGGGAACATGCGTCTGCAAGCAAAATGATGAAAGGAGGAAAAGAAAAAAAAGAGATTTTATTTAAAGGAATTTCATAAGATTTTCAGTTTGTTATTAATTAAAGTCACAAACAAGTAATTTCAGCTGGGAAATTTATAACCCCGACTAAAAAGAGTGGAAATATTATTATTATTCTGGTTGCTTTCTATTTCTCGATTCTATTTCTATTTTCCCCAGTTGCTGTGACAAGTGCGAACAATAGGTGGAAACTTTTTAGAGCTGACATCCTGTGGCTTTAATGCGCTCGAAGGCTGCGTGTGACATAACCAGGGGACCGCCCTGATTGTCTCTTCTACGTCGTCTCGATGTCTGCTGCGTGTGTGTGTGTCTGTCTTTTCTCTAAGGTGTGATTTTTACAATATCATTAAATAGAGCTAGGTGCGTGTGTGTGTCCCCTCTCACACTCACTCCCTCCCTCTCTCTCTCCCTCGCTCTATCTATCTCTTGGGCCCTTAACTAGTTCACTCTCTGTGTGGTCAGCTGTGTGGGAGCTAGGTGTGGACAACCCGTGGTCATTGTAGCCTTGATTCCTCGCCTGCTGACATGAGCAACGCCCAAATAACAAAAACAAAACCCGAAAAAAAAAACATCACTCGACTGTGGTTGCACAGGTAGATCGCAAAGCAAAAAAATCTTTTGCAATTGTAACCTGGGGACCGGACCGCACACGGCTCAAATGTGTTTCCCTTGCTTTACTTTTATGCATGAAATTTGTGTTGACATTGCAAAAATTTGACATGCCAAGAGCTCGGACTAGATTGATAGAAGGCTAATGATTGACAGAGTAGAAGAAGTTGAAGCAGTGGGCAGGGAAGTCAAAGAAATTGATTTATTTTGGGTGAGTGGATGAGATATTTAGTTGAAAATCAATTTGAGAAAAAGACAATTCGAGTAGGATTTAAAAAAAAGAAATATTTGTGATGTATAATTTTAAAATATTCAACAGGGCGAATGGTCGAGGTAATGTTATAGCAATCGATACATAGCACATGATAGGGTGTATAACATGCATATGACTGTCATTCTTATTAAGAGAGCTGCTCATATACTTTATAATACATATCAAATAAGTTTGCTGCATTCAAATATGAAATACGATTTGTAAAATTTATAGAAAATACAATTTTTATTTAATGAAAACTCGAATTGAATAACTAAAACTTTCAATAATGAACAACATATAAAATTTTCTTTCCATATTATTACAGGTGAGGTGCTGCGAGTCTTATGAGCAAAGTAAATAGGGGAACAAGTAAGTAAAGGAAGTAAATAAGGAAATTATTTAATATGATATCTATAAACCGCTGTCTACTTAATTCTCTAACTAAAACTTTAAGACAAAAAGGTATTTAATCAGTTAAAAAATATTTTAAGACTAAACAGATATTCAATATCTAAAATTAATATTTCATCCAATTTTATATGATATAACATATTGAAAATGTTGCATATTATATGAATTATATAATTAAAGTAATTTAATACCTTTTCATCTAGCTTTTCGCTATTTCAGGATGAAGTAGACAACTGTATATATATATAATATATAATATAAGATTTTATTTTAAGGGATAAATAAACAAACATTTGTATACCTCCCAAAATACCTCCCACTATCCAACTACAGTCTAAACATATAGCTAAAATCAATTGTAATATTATTTTCGCCCTTTTCTCTTGTTACTTTTGCACTTTCTTTCAGTTAACTGATTTGCTTTGCCTTTAAGTATAGCTTGTTTACCCTGTCTGCTAACTGTTTAGCTGATTGTTGTAACTAATAATTATTTGAAGAGTAGCTCTCTCTCTCTTTCTCTGTCGCTCTGTCTCGCTCTTACCTGCCAGTTTTGGTGATAATCATTTCGGTGCCCAGCTCGTGAAAGCGATCCCACAGCTCTTTGGTCTCCAGGTGGCATTGCACCGGCTTCAGATCGTCACAGTTGCAGGAGCCAACGATTTTGGGTGTCTTTTGGACCGGTTCGGGTGTCAGACGCTCCTCGCTGTCCTCAGTGCCGGGCGATTGGGGCGGTGTGGAGCAGCGTCCTTGGCTCGATGTGGAGCTGGTGTTTAGCTGTGATTCGTTGCGACTTTTGTGTGACACACTATTGTTGTTGTTGTTGTTATGGTTGTTATTATTGTTATTGTTGTTGTGATGGTGATGATGATGATTATTGTGATGATGATTCAAGCGACGCGCTTTGGCTGGCGGCTCTTCAGCATCGCTGCAATCAACGACATCCACATCGACCTCATCCTCAACCGAAATGGGACCTGGGAAAATTGGATTGGGTAAATTGAAAATTAAAACGAATGCGCGCAAATTGAATGAAAGTATTGCTATTTAACTGCATTGGAAAACAGAAAAGAAAAGTGGGCAACATGTTGCGGCACCAATGCTGCGAGCCATGTTGCTGACTTTGCTGAATGTTGCGAGCGCGCGCTCTGGATTCTACCTTTCTCTACCTCTACCTCTACTTCTCCCTCTCTCTCTCTCTCTCTCTCTCTCTCTCTTCCTCACTCTCCCAGTGGGTCTGTCTCGGTTTTTGACTGTGGCAGACAGGCCGTCGTCACAATTTCCGCTACGTTTGGTAAATTGGCAATTAAAACAAGTTAACAAAGTCGCTGCAATTGCAATTTTTTCCCAGCTTTTTGCTTTTTTTTTGTGAACTCGTTCAACGACAAAACAAACAAAGCTTCAGAGCCAAGGCAAAAAATTAAAGTTTATTAAACTAACTAAGCTTTATCTATTTTTAATGAAATTGCAAGATAGATCGCTTTATATAAAATTTATTTATATATATGATTTATTTATGTAGTTAAAACAAACAAACTGTGCTTCACTCAAGCTCACGCCCACTTTTCAGCTGCCGCCTCTGTTCAGCTGTCTTTCGTTTCATATGCAAAATCAGCGCAAAAATTTTGTCTTTGTTATTTTATTTTTTATTTTGTTGCAGCTTTATATATAACAATATTAAATTTGATTATTTATGCACATGTTTAATAAATATTTCATTTTGCCGTCGCTTATCTTTGCGCCTCGTTAAAAAATTAATAAAAATTTAACATAATTAACAGGCTATTGTATTATTAAGTTAACTTTAAACTAAGTTAACTTTTTGCTCAACTATTTTATTATGCCTCAGCTAGTTTTAATTGCACTTGCCGTCGGCTGCTCTAGAAACAAGTTTTTTTTTTCGATTATATTGTTTTGTATGGTTGTGTTAATTGTTTATAATAATTTAGTGGCTGAACTATAGAGTTTTTTGTTGTTAGCTTTGTTGCTTGTTTATTTTGAGTGCTTTTTGTTTGGGTTTGAAGTTGGTTTCATACGAAAATTGCTTGGGAATTTCATTATTAAGATCAGCTTCAGGTATTAAGCACTATAAATGATTGAGTAATGTTGCAGTAGCTTTAGCTTATTTATCCGTCGGCTAGTTTTTATTCAATTTTAATCTGGTTTTCTTAGTTTTTCGTTTTCCTTAATGGCTGTATTTAATTTATATATCCAGTCTAGCTAGACATATGAATAAATGCCTGATAAATGATTTATCTAGTCTTGAGATCAGATTTTCCATGAAGCTAATGAATTTGATGTACTTTGATTATCATTTCAATATAACTTAGTTCAAGTTGAATCTGCTTATGCTGAAGTATATGGATACATATATAAAGCAGGATGAGTATTTTCGATATTCATAGACCAATATAGACACCCTCTATAAGGAGCTCCCAGTGTTGCCCTATATGATTTATAGTTTTGTCGTGCTCTGAATTACAATTGGAAGTAGTCTGAACATGCTTTTATTTACAATAAATGGAAATAGCTGATAAGATTTTTAACACTAAATGCCAGTTAAATATCAGTTTAGCTGTCAGAGCTTCCAACAATGTCGTTTTAAAATTAAAAGTAATTGAACTACCGTTGAATGCTTCTTAAAGTGTTTTGTTTAAATTGAGCTTGAAATTGCTAGCAGAATGTTTGCTAATATGATATTTATATATCGTATATGCTCATATATGTTTCTAATTTATATAATTAGACATTTATAATTACAAAATATATATAAGATTCTTGAATTCCTTTCAAATTTCCTAAGCTTTGAGTAGTCGACCAATAGGGGAATATCTCATATCCATATATAAATACTATATCCTGCTGCTTCTAGTTCTACCTCTGCTTCTCTTCTCTTCTCTTCTTCATCTTTATTTTGTTCTCTTTCTGTTCAACTTACTTGCACTGCGCACCGAGGACTCGCGACTTGAGGCATCTTCGCGTGCCATAATCGCGGCTATGGAGAAATCCGTTGCTGAGCCGGCGGCACTTTTGTTGCCAGCCGTTGTTGTTGTTGTTGGCGTTGCCGTGGCTGCATTGCTGTTGTTGTTGTTGCCGGTGGGTGCAACGGGCGGCAGACCGCCATTGCATAGATACGGATGCGAGCCAACAAGCATTTTGGTAGAGCTCTTAGCTTTAAGCTTTTTATAGAGAATTGCGAGATAGAGTTTTCGTAGCTAAATATGATTGAACTTGAATTTAGCACTACTTAAATCAAACTTATTGCATTGTTGTATATATATTGTAATTGTAACTGTAAATGCAATACATATGCACGCACATATAAATACACTAGAGCACACACGTACACATGTACATATACACGGACACACACACACACACGGAGACAGTGTGTTGAGCAAGTGTTGTTACAACTCACGCGAGTTTTGAGTAAAATGCAAAAAATGCAGCGCAACGCGAATTGAGTGTGTGCGCTACGTAAGACAGGCGACGACGAACTGAATTGTGTGTTGGAAATTTGTGAGGGAACGTGTTGTGGCTGCGAAAAAAAAGCAACCAGCAGCGGCAGCGTCAGCAGCAGCGACGAATGGCAGCGGGAAACCAGTTTTCCAACTAACCATACAGCATGTGAAAGCGAGATGGATGCATATACTGCACAACCAACTGAACTTGCACAAGTGCGAACGGGCAAACAGCAACAGACGCAGCGAATTCAGCTGGAACATATTCAACTCATATTTGCTATTTGAGCGCAGGGGTTGCGGTATGGTGTGTGCGCAAGAGCGTGACAGCCATTAGGCGTACACATGTACGTGTCGCCTGTCATTGCACTCGCACGCATGCGCTGCCGCGAACTGAGTGTGGCTGAGTGGGAGTGAGCAGCGACGGCGTTGATGGCCACTCAGCGGTCGCAGCGCTGTGCTGAGAGATGTTCTTGCTGGCTGCGACGTCGACGTCGTCGTCGTCGTCATCGTCATAACTCATTTACAATTAAAAATGTCGGCGCTTTAGCGTTCGTTCTCGCTCTAGCACACGTTGTGGCATTTATGAAGTGCAAACGTTTTGCTTGCGGTTTTTCATGTTTCCTTTGTTGTTGTAAGTATTCGTTATTTTTTGTTAGTTCGGGGTTTTAGACAACTTTTCGCCGTTGTCGTCTCTGGTTATCTCTGCCAGGCTGTTGTCGCTGCCGTTGAGCGTCTTTGCGTCGTTTCACACAATTCCAACACGTTCCGCTGCTACGTTGTTGAGTGAGTTTTTTCTTTCTGTGCGCTGCTGTTGCTTCTCGTTTCGGTGTGTTTTGTTTCTTCATGCTCAATTATTCGTTTGCTTTTTCAGGTCAGTTTTGGCTAATTGGCAACCGTTTCCGCTTTCGCCACTCCTGCGAGCTTTTGCTCTAGGATATCTCTTATTTATTATATTTTTGCATTGCTGTTTAACTGCAACCTGTTGACATGTTTTGTTTTATGTTAGTTGGAAATAAATAGAAAAACACATTTGAGTTTTTTTTTTTTTTTTTATTATTCAGTGTTATTTGAATTATATAATCAATATAAATATGAACAATTCATATATTTACTGTTTTTCTATTAGAGTATAAATGTATACATTAAATGGTATTTCTTGTTAAAATTTTTAGCATTTTTCTTAATAGCATTTTTATAATAAACTTTTCCTCGTTAATAAAAATTTATAATTCAGAGCAACTAATAAAAAAAATTATTTTTTATTTATAATAAATAAATTTGATAATTCTTAATTGACTTACATATATAATTTCAAATTTATTTATTTATATTTTTATTTTATATTTTTATTGCACATTGTAATTTCTCTGTTTGATTTTATTATATTATATGTATATTATTATTTTATTATATTATTTATTATATATTACTTTAAGTATTTTGTTATGATAATTTTTTTTTATTAATCCACATTTTACAAAATTATACCTTGGCATTGCCATTGACTAAAGTGTTAGTAGTATTTTTTTATTTTTATTAAACAGTTGACAAGTAATTCTAATTATGCGCAACCTTCGTTCGCTCAGAAAATAGCTTTCCAAAACGTGCTTTTATTTTGTGAAATATGTCTTTCAATATAACATATAATGAAGCATAATTATATATTCATGCACACAATTCCAATCTATTGCAAAATCATAAAAAAAATATATATATATATATAAATAAACCGGCCATTTCCATGGAAATTTGTGGTTTTCTTGTATTCTGTTTTAATTTTTATTTTTAGAGATTGTCTCTAATTACAAGTTGGAATTGCTGGAAATGCTGATTGCAGCACATTAGCGATTGCAGCTATTGCAAAAGAAATAATGCATGGCTTTAACTAAAATATGTAGTGTATATGTGTAAGTATGTAAATATGTGTGTATGCATGTATGTGTAGTTTAAGTCAACTGAACCGGACATAAGGCACATGAAAAACAGTTCAGAAACGCCCCATTCGTTGGCCCTCAGTCATTTTGTTCAGTTACGCAACTTTATTTTGGATACGCATTCATGCAAGTGAAAAGAGTATATTGGTTTTATGTAATGTTCGTCTTGCTGTCCGTTAAAGCTAGAGACTTGAAGCTCGTGCGGGGTGTGGCAAATCGAAAAATCTATCTACCAGCTAAGCGGCCCAAGGCCGTGAATGAGTATATAGCAGTCGGTAATGACCGATTGGAACGTTCCTACTTGCATTTTGTCTGTCTCTGAATTCCCCTTTTGAATACACATAGTTGGCAATGTCAGCTAAACAATTCAAGACCTTTGTCATTGCCAATTAAACTCTCAAAGCTGATCGCATAGTAAGTTCATAAAAAGGAAAATTGTGAGCCAAACTAGGATTCGACTAGCTTGACAGTTCGTCAGCTCGTCGGTCTACAGTTCTTGAGTCTCCTTTAGTTTTCGCCAATTAGCTGGCAAAACACACTCACTGCTGAAAGTCTGCGCCCTTATCCCGTTTATCCCTCGATTGCTGCCCCTCGATTGCCTTGGGCAGGAGACAGCAGAAGCAGACCTTTCACTCGTGTGATTTCTGTAATTTGACACTTTTCTATGCACTAAACAAAACACTCAGCACTGAGATCAAGGCTAACGAGGGTTGCACGAAGCAATAGTGGCAATGTGTAAATAACATATTGTATATAGTAAAGATATAGAAAACTATACGAAAATATGGGTAGATGATTAATATCACTATGAATATTGCGGAATTTCAATCTCAGTTTTTGTAATAAATAATGAAATAATATAATAAAATATAATAAAAGTTTTGGTACTTATAAAGGAAATAAAAATAATAAAATAAGTAAATAAACTATACTTAACAAAATATTATTTTAAAAGAACAAAATTAATATAAGCCTGAAGTATTTTATAATAAACATTTTTTTTATTTTTCATAAAATCTTGTTGGTGTGGTTTTGCAAAAAAAAAAAAACAAAAAACAAAATGTAATTTTAATTCATATTATTCAGCTCATTTACAACTCTACTTAAACTATAGATACATACAAATTTTGATTTTTAATTTTAAAGCTGCTGAAGATATTAAAATCTTTGCCCAAGAAAATAATATTGTTAACTTAAATCATACAGAAAATTATTTTGGCAAAATAAGAAAATGTTCAATGAATATAGTAGGATAGTTACTTCAATGACAGCCCTCGTTCAAGGGCACAGACTAGAGGCGTGGCAGGCAAAGTGGGCATGTTTCTGGGGCTGTCAATGTGACACTTTCACCAAGGCAAATGTCAAATGCCAAAGAGCGCAACGTGTGTGGTGCGCGTTTCGCGCTTTGCACAGCTTCCTCGGCTCAAGGATGTGCCACAGATTGTGAGAGCTAGCAACTGTGAGTGTGTGTGCGTGTGTGTTTGTGTTTGTGTGTGTGACAGTGGCAAACGCGCATGTCACCAAAGAAGAGGAAAAACACAAGTTGTGAAAACAAAAGCAGCCGCCTAATTTACGAGACTTGGACAGAAACAGTTCAAGAACCAGACCAAGGGCCACTTGTAAAAATAAACAAAAAGACGAGCAAGATTTCGCTTGTTAATTAGTGTTGTAAAATGTCTCTTGTACTTTCTCTGAGTTGCAGTTGCTGTTGTTGTTGTAGTTGTTGTTGTTGTTGTTGTAAAACCCCCTCAAGTGCTTCGTTTCATTTCGTGCCGCCCAATTGCTCATTAATATTTTTAACGAGCTCTCGTTTCTCCTCACATCGTCTGCTGGAAATTGAACACTTTCTTTTGGCTGGCCGTGTGAAATGCCGCCAGGACTTGAATTCGTCCTGGTCCAGTGACGAGTGAAAACAATGCGGACATCTCTTAGGCTCAATTCAATAACAATCTCTGGACATTTCTTCCAGTTGAACTTCCTCTTTGGGCCACCTACGTGGCCGGCATCTGTAACTGATGCTGGAGGTTGACTCAACTCTTCTCGCTGTAAAAACAATTCAAGTTGATCTTAAGCTCAGCATCTCAGCTCATGCATTTTCTTTTCATTTCCGTTACATTTGAATTCTTGGCTTTATCAATGCATTCAAATACTTGAGTTGCTCTTAGGTGCGTCCGGGCACTTGCAACTCTTTGGGGCACGTGTTCATCCGGCTGCACTTTATGGTGCCACTTGCCACTTGCTACTTGCCTCAATCTGTGGCCGGAAATGTTTGAGATGTTTATATTTAGAATTCAATTTAAATTTGATTTCGGTTTTTGAATTGTAGAATTTTTAATGTGAATCATATTTTGGAAATTCAATTAAATTCTATTGGGTCTTCCATGAATCATTTTTATTTACTGCAAGCTTGGGTGAATAATGTAGAACAAAAAAATGTATATAGGGCAGAAAGCCCTATATAGCAGAGAAGTTTCTTATTTGGATTAATATAGGAGAAGCGAGAAAAGTCGTTATTTAATAACTGCATAGATTTTTGTCTTCTAAATATCTGATAGAAGCTTATATAAACCCTTTTATTTAATAATAATATAAATAAAAATAATAATAGATAATACTATTAAATAATATGATATATATAACAAATTATTATTTATATATACTGAATTGAGAGCAGCAGAATTTTTTGGGGCATTATATACTACCAAAATCTTGAATATGATCAAAGAAGAAAATATCTCACATTTTTTACTTGATTCCTCTCATTCAAAAGAACTTAAGGCTTAATACTAACATTAACAATAATAATTTTAATTAATTTATCTACAGTTCTAGCTCTTTATATGATGTTGATAAAAGTACAATGCTTCTTTTAATACGCTCTTAAAATATTTAAAATTCATTTACATATTAGCTTCAGTTTCATTTGCTTCGTAAAAGTAGTTTCCATTAATATTTCCTTTTTCTTGTCCCTTCATTTTTCATCTTTTATTTAGAGTCTTGCCTTTCACACATGCCACACACACACACACACGCCACATTTGTATGCTGTTACCTTTGACAGTTGCTACAACAGTTTGCAAATATTTACCAAATATTTTTCATGTGTTTTTCCCAAATATTTTCCATGCATAGTGCACGCCTCTAGAAAATCTGTTTCATTATGTTTAACTCCACAAGAAAGAAACAATTTTTTGTTTGGAATTTATTAATGAAACTCATTGGCCAAGGCCCCGGGGGACTTGGCCGGACTTTTGGACTGCATTTGCTGCTGCTGCTTCTTCTTCTTCTTCTTGCTGTAAAAGCCGCCGCTTTGATAAATTGTGCGCCGCCGCTCGCTCGAGGGAATTGGCGGCTACCGCAGTAACTTTTTTCTCCGAGATTCTTTTTTATGCGCGCCGCCGCAAATGCCGGTAGCCAATTCCGTTAAAACGTTTTGTGTTTTTGGCTTATGCAAAAAAAAAAAAAAAAAAAAAAAAAAAAAGGAATAGGAAAAGAAGATAAAAAAAAAAAAAAACAGTGTGTAGCCTAGACAAAAGGGCGCCCTCTAAACAGATCCTGCCTCCAGAGCTAGCCAGGATCGAGCGACCGCAAGCAAGGAATTGTTTCGCATTTTCTGGGAATTCCATTTGGCAGTCGCATAAATCTTTGCCAACTTGCCAGAGTCATGCGCCTGACTTTATCTCTGTTTATTCTCTCTCTGTGTATGTGTGTGTGTGTGTGTGTAGCAATTGTCACACCTTTCGGCGGCCACTCAGCAGCCAGAGCGAAGCCTCTCTCTCGGCTCCCCTTTAGCTGCTGCCCCTGCTGTCGCCCTCTCTCGCCCTATGTGTGTGTGTGTGTGTGTGTGTGTAATTCGACTCATTAACAATACGAGGCTTGTCCTGTGTGTGTCTGCGTGTGTGTGGCGGAGACTGAAGGGTTTCTCGTTTTGGTTTCGGTTTCGGTTTTGGTTTCTATGTGTTGCCTCGCATGCCACATAAATCACAACTTAAACGATGCGTAATTTCGTTAAATTACTATAGGCCTCTCTTACACTGCTCCTTCCCCCCTCTCTTTGGCTCTTTCTCAGTCACTCTATCTTAAATACGCGCTCGTATTTATTTATTTATGTTTGTTGCCTTTTCTGCCGCTGCGATTTTCAAATTTATGTCATTGCAACAGGCGTTATGCAACGCCCTAAAAACAACAGAAACAGAAGAAAAAGCAGAAGAAGAAGTTGATAGCCGAAAAAAAAATCTCGTTGCTCTTTAGCGGTTAAGCTTCAGCTGCTTAGTCGCTTCGTAAACCTCGTGTGCCACGCCTCTTTTATGCACCTTAACACTAAATTTACATAAAGAAGTAGTGAGATGAGTCGAGATGAGGCCTGCAGCAGCCGCAGCTGTTGCTCTGCAATGCCTATGCAATTACAAGGCTTCATATAACAAATTGATTGGTTTTTACTTTTATCTTATTTAGATATATATATATTACAATTATAAATGTATATTTATAGATGCTTTGATTCTATATTTATAGCCATATATTTGTTATTTTTATTTTTTTTCTCACTCTATGTTATATTATATGCGTATATAAAGATTATATGAAAATTGAAAATAAAAAACAAGTTTTTTTTATTGCTATATAATTTTTTTTTTTTTAATATTGTTATTTGCGTATATATATAATGATAATATAAAAATTAAAATAACACAAAAATTAAATTTTATTTCTATATTTATAAATATTTTTTTATTATTATTATTTTTATTTATTTTTATATAATGATATGAAAATGAAAAATGTTTTGTTTGTTTTATTTTATTATTATTAAGGATATCTACATATATATGTTCTTATCCATATTTGAAGCTAATCCCCATTTGTCTAGTCGGCGCATTTGTAGTGCTCGATTCTGCGAACTCTTGGCTACTGGCGTGAGGCATATATCAAAGACTGGACCGACTGCATGGGGTTTAGTCTAGCTGTCTATTAAAACATTCTTATTTCTGGGCCCTAAATTCCTTTTCGTTTTTTGATGTGCAGCGGCAACGTTTAAGTTGGTTTTTTTTTTGGCAGCGCCCTAAACTCTTAAGCCGCTAAAGGCGCAACACCCACAGCACAGTCGGAGGGCGGTGCAGGCAGCACAGGAACTGCAATTATGCAGAGGACTAAACGCAAGTGAGAAACCCGCCAACTGTGTGTGTGTGCGCGTGTGTGTGAGCCGGCACAGGTGTGGCGACTGTTAGAGCTGTGAAAAAGGGCAGCGCAATTACAAATGGCAAACAAAGCGACAGGATCTGGACAGGATCTAGAGGATCAATACACTGGCCGCAATCTCACTTTCATTCATTGCACAACAGATAATAGAGGCCGCAGCTAATTGTAGGTTACACTTCTGCTTCTTCGTCTTCTTGTCTGGATTAGTCCTGCCCACTTTTTGGGGGCATATAAATTGACTTCTTAGCGCCCAGGACACGTGCAGCAGCAGCAGCAGCAGCAGCAGCAGCAGCAGCAGCATTTTTGATTAATGGAGAGACACACTCAAAATGGCAGACATTTATAATGAATAAAAAAAAAAAGGGGCACACAGTCTTCACTGTTGCACATGTCCTTTTGTCTCCAGGACAGCAAAGCAAGCAAACCAAATGTCCTCTGTCACCGGGCACAAGTCAATGGCAGGCAGGCAGGCAGGCCAAACACCGTTCGCTGCTCTAAATTGAATTCAAATTGTGACGGGGTAAGGACAACGGCAAGCGCAAGATGCTGCAGCATCTGCTTGTTTAAAGATCAGAGACCTTGTCTCGTCCTTCGTCTCGTTCGGTGCGGTTCGGTTTCGGTCTGTGCGACACGGCAATAGATCATTTTCCACGCTCTGTGTGGCTGCCTTTTCCATTATATTGAAATTTGTTGTGTTGTGCCAACAAAATATTTGAAATTATTTCATATTTACGATTTGCATAGCTCGCCCTCCTTGAAGGAAGCCATTCCTCTGCCATTGTTCACATTTGATGCGGTTTCAATGGGCCTCACTCTCCCCAAAAATTATATATGAATATGGCTTAGGCGGCTCTCACATCAATCATAATTAGAATATCTTGTGTGTGGCTAGGATTTCTTTTATTAGTTTTTTTTTTCCCTGACATTTATAGAGTGGGTTAGAGATTTATGGATATTGTCAACTAATAATGCAGCTTTAACCACATTTGGGCGTATATATGCTTGTCATGCTATTTACATATATATACGTTATGTTGCTTGACATGAAAACTTCAGTAAGTACTTTTAGTTAGTTTATTATGGAGTTAAATAGTTACTGAAATTTTAGAACTAATTTACATTTTATTATTGTTTTATTGCATATTGTATACATCTAGGGAAGAATGATCAATAATTATAGCTGTAGAGCAAGTGTATTCAGATGAGTCTGATATTTGTAAAAGTTTTTTGGATAAAAGAGAAATCCTTGACCTTTATTAAAAGAATTTTTTGAAGTTGAAGAAGAATTTTAATAAATAACTTTCACTCTCTCTCTTCTCCCACTCTTCCTCTCACTCTCTCTCTCTAGCGCCTTCCATCTTTTTTCAACTCCCTCTCTGTCTCTTTATCTCTCCCACGCTCTTGTTTATTCCTCTCGTCTTAACCAATCTTCAATAACTACAATTACATAAGCTAAAAGTGTTAAACCTCTCACACCCCTAACCTTTTCACACATGAGCAGGACAAAGAATTAAGATCCTTGGCTCTACTCAACATGCGCGCATACCCTACATATATCATTTGTATTTGTAGCTCAGAGTCAGCGCGCGTTGTGAGGTCTGTGGAACGCCCCATTTTCCGTAGGCACGTTTAGGGTTTCTTGGGCGAAGGGGGCTTAACCCGTCTGACGATGGCAATGACGATGATGTTGATGATGATGATGATGATGATGCAAGAAGCAGGATACGAATAGAGGTGTCTCTTACTCGACTTCTTTTTCGGTAGGTGGATTGTTAATGGACGCGTTGTGTGCGGTCGAGAAATTTGAGAGGCGTCAACAGGCGCTAAATCCGCTTAAATGCCCGAACGGAAGTAAAGGATGGCAAACGGCAAAAACAAGCAGAACCAAGACAAAAATAACTATATTGAGAGTAGCTAGCCCTACTCCCTCTGTGAGGACTGAAACGAACGAGTTGAAGTTAAAGCCCAGCTTATAGCTTCATCATTGCGTGCGCCACACGTTGCAACAAATCGACAGCAGCTTCTGTCGTTTCGAATGGCTTCGTTATTAAACGAATATTACTCAAACTGAATAATGCTCGTGCCAATTCATTTGCCAGCTGACACCGACTCTCTGACTTTGACCTTATGTTGCCGTTGCACGCAGCGCAATTGAAACGCGTTTAATTGCAACCAGACGGCGCTCGAACTACTCTACGCTACAATACTCTACTCTACTCTTCTTCTTCTTCTTCAGGCTGGCTGGCTGTCATTAGTGTAATTAGATCTTTTGCCGGCTTGGCGTGTCCTTTTTGCGCTCGACTTTACTCTCTATAGAGTAGTATTAAGTAGCTATCAATTTACTTTTTTTGTTCACTTTCTGTTTTTGTTTTCACTAATTTTTATGCCAACGTGAAACGTGCGCAATTTGTTTACCATCAACATAATTGGTTCGGTCCCCTGGGCCCACTTCAGCCTTTTTAAGCGCTTTTTTATGCCCTTCTCTATCTTAGGCGCACTCTCTTGCTCCCTCTCTCTCTCTATGGCTATCTCCCTCTTTTGGCAATTAGTTAAAATGATTAAGTTGATGCGCTGCGCTTTTGCGCTCTGGCCCTTTTATTTTATTTATTTATTTTTTGTCTGCTCTTCGGTTTGTTGTTTTGTAATTACATTAGCAGCAGTTCCGATGATTCGAACTCGCCACGCACTCACTCAAATTGGCTCGTCCATCTATCATATTGGTAATGCGGCTAGATCTGTTTAGGACTCGATTAGTTCTATATGGTTATTTGTGTAGATACATACATACATATTCATACATACAAACATAACCACAGCTGTTCATTGTGCGACAGTTTTTCAATTTTGTTTTCAATTTTAACGTGTATTCAAATCAAATATCCATTTGATTTTGTTTGCTTTTGGAAATTTGGTTTCTTTTGATTTTTGCACTCATTTCGTCATTGATCGATCTGGTTTTGATGGCAGATCAGGGAGGTTTTCGCTCTCACATGCTCGCTGGCCGCCCATCGATTTCACTGTTTACCACACACATGCCAAAAATCAGTCTGACGATGATCGATCGCACGATCCCGTTCGCTTTGTGTCCTTTGAATCGTGTGTGCAGAGATAGGCCACATGCGTAGTACGCTCTCTTAATGTCTATTTATTGGTTGACATAGAGTCAGAGTGAGAGGAAGTGAGAGAGAGAGAGAGAGAGAGAGAGAGATAGATATAAAAAGAGAGTTGGGGGTAGCCTAATTGAGGGAATGCCTAAAGCTCTTTTATGAATTCTTTTGCTATGCATAATTTTCTTAAGTCTTTTTTGCGCGCTATTTCTCTCTTTTCTCATTTCCCATTTCTCTTGCTTATTTTCTTTCCTTGTATATATTTTATCTTTTCTTTTTCTCTTATATATATTTTATTGGTTCTACTATCCTTTCACATGATCTACTTCGCTATCTTTATCTCTTGACAAAGAGTCTTTTTCTCTTTAATGTACTCTAGCTTATATCCTAATCATTCTTATTAATTAAAAAATAAAATATTATTATAAATTTATTAATTGCCCATAACTATATAATTTAAGCTAACGCTTTCTTGGCCAAATGAAGATCAAACTTTCTTAAGTTTTATTTCTAAAATTAAAATATCTATATGTCATACCCTAATCTATATAAATTCAACTATATCATACTAGATATATTTCTTTACACATCATCATTAGTGAAAGTATTCATTCATTATTATTGTTGCTCTTGTTCTTCTTGTTGTTTGTTTTTGTTTTTTATTGCCCTGGCTAAACGTTAACAGCTCCCAAAGCGGCGTCAAATATAATTTGACACTTGACTGCGTGTCTTAAAAAATGCTGGCTAAAAACCAGGAAAAACATTCTTCTGAAAAAAAAAAAAAAAAAATCAAAATGAAATAACCCAAAAATCTACTACAAAACACTAAAAGAAAACACGAGTGTTTTGTTTTGTGTCAAGTTTATGGGTTACAACTCTTAAAAAGCAAAATAACACGCCCCTTCCAGGCAGCTGCCCCTGGCCATAAAAAACTTATTGCGCACATAAAACAAATCCCACACAGAGAAACTAATTAAAAAGACCTTTTGGGTGGGTCTAAAATGGGAGCTGTATGAGGGGGCGGCAATAAAATTTATGAAAATTAACATAAAATTTTGTGCGATTAACTGGAAAACTCACGCACAAACACACACACACACTCACACAGGCACGAATTGCCTCCTCCATATGCAAGAAGGAAATCACATAATAAACAAAAAGGAAGCGCAATAAAAACAAATATGGCGACACATACAGAGATTGGGGCTTGGGGGTTGACAATGTTGATGAGGCAGTGTCTGCTGTTGTTGTAGCTGATTATCATGCAACACTCGCGCTCGTGCCACACATGCTTCTCTATTCGAGTCGAAAGTCGCTCAATATCAACTTTTGGCCAACAACAAAAGTTAAGCCGAGCGGCGCAACGAAAGCGATTAGCCTGATTGGCGGTATACGGCTTTAAGAGGGGTGAATGCCGAGCCGTACTGCATGGAGCACACTGTGAGAAAGTGGGTTGCACATTGTGCTTTGATACTGTTTATTGTGTTGCAGGTTTTGATACATAAATATTTTATTTTGTTTAGAATATTTCTGTTTTTATTTAGGTATGCATATATTTAGAAAATATATTTTTTCATAGAAATCTAGAATGTTTTATTTCAGTTAAAAATATTTATTTTGAAATTTCAAAACCAATTTATTTTTTAAATATATTTTTAATTTTTAAATTTAAATTTTATGTGTTATATATTATATATTTTTTCAAATATTTAATATATATTATATACATAGTTTGTAATAATTACGAATCCGTTTATTATTTTATTGAACAAAAAAAATTAAATAAATAATAATAAATAAAATAATAATAAATAAAATTATTTCTAATATATATTTGTACACAAAACGTAAGTTTGACATATATATTCACTGCCTACCATATAAAGGGTAGATTTCTTTCAGTGTATTCGAACTTCCACTGCCTTGCTACAATAGGTGGCATCCTCTGAACTCTTCTTCGTCTTCATATCACACGCTCGCATTATGAGTAATGCGCACCTTATGCTGCCGCCAGAGAGAGGGGCTCTATCTTCCCTCCGCCCTGCCTACAGCGTCTCTCGGTTTTCGGGAAAATCTGTTTGCGAGCATTTTATGCGCTTTATTAACCCCTTAACTGATGATGTGGCTGCGGCGTGGTGCGGTTTACAAATCAAAATATTATGATGGCATCATTTACACGCCGCATTTTCAGATTAAAGTTGAACTCACTGAACATCTCCTTCCCCTCTCTCACTCTCACTGTGTGTTTTTAGTTTTTACTATTTTCAGGTGGCATTTTGTTTAGGGTTGTTTCCCGCATCAAGTTTTATGCTTTAATTTGATTTAACAATCAATTTGCGGCTCAATTTTTGGGAGAAATATGCTGGACTTAAGTATGTTTGGCTTAAGGGTTCTTTTTTTATTAGATAAAAATGCAAGCCATAAATCACTTTCGTTACACTTCTTAAAATAAAAAAAGATTAAACAAAAACAAATATATAAACTATATCAGTTTTCAGTGCAATAAGAAGGAAATTTTATGCTTTCTTCTGCATGTTTATTCAGTTTCTCAGCACCAACTTCATGATGAACTGCTTTCTGATGATATGACTTAAGCTCAGGCACCTTGAGCCCCTTAAATGACAGTCCATTAAATGAGCTTCTGGCACTAATTACCCCTTGCACAGTTTCCACAAGTTTTCTTGCCAAGTTTTTGGAGCGTCGTTGTAGACATTTTGGCAATTGCCATTTTGAGTTTTCGGGCCGTGTTTGTTGATGCAGTGCTTTGACAATCATTTCGAGCAACAACAACAACAATAGCAATAACTGTTGTCATCAAAATTAATTTTATTGCCAGCCAAAAACTTTCAGCAACAACAATTTGGCAAGTTCATTAGCTTTCCAAAGCATAATGGCAACTTTTGGTTAATTAAACGCAAATTGTTGCGGCGGCAAATTGCGAAAAAATTGCAAAACTTTGTCGCCAAAGGCATTAAAAGGCTTTTCTCAGCAGAAAGTTTATTGTCTCACAAGTGCGCGTTGGCCAATGTGAAATGAGAGAAAAACGAAGTAAAGGTAGGCGACATTTAGACTAGGTCAATACCCTGTAGTAAAGCTCAATGAATTTGTTAGGAATTGAGCCTATGTTGAGGAGTTTGGATAAGGCTTAAAATTTCGTTGAATGTGAGCATGTAAGATGGCTTTTATAAGAAGCAATCGATATCTACATATTTATGGAAAGACCATGAGCTAGGCTCTATTAGGCTTCATTGAGAGATACTCAGTACACTTTGCTGTTTAGTAAGGAGGGATTGATGGTGCTGAGATACTCTATAGATATTTCTGTCTAGTGGGGACCAGACTCTAGTAAAGCGGGCTTGACTAGGAGATATCCCATAGACATTTCTTAGTTGTCTTGACATATTTTAGTATTATGAATGTCAGTGTACATATTATTAGGTATTATTATGTTACTATCCCAATTAATTTATCAGCTGAAGTTCATATTTCATTAAAAGTACAAGAATACATAAATAAAATGTTTTTACCATAAATGTTTCAGTTAAAAAAAGAAAAAAATCATGAAAATTGGTTAATTATATAGACAACGGGTTAGAGCGAGATGTCGCTATATCAAATGTCATTTCTGCGCGTCTGCATTTGGTTTTTATGTCAAAGACATCAAACTGAAGGGTTTGGGGGTAAGCGAAACAAATATGGCGGCTGACTCCTCGGCCGATGTCTCTTGTGTTCCTCTGTCTCGCTGTCTCACTGTCTCTCTGTGTATATATGTTTTTTCCAGCTGTGCCGTTGCCCACTTAAATGGCCAAGTATGTGTTGACACTGGCATGTAGTTGTTGTAAGTAACGATGGCAGCCGTGGCAGCAAAGACAGCAGAGGCAGCAGCGGCAACAGAGGCAGCAAATGACAGCCCGAGTCGTTGTCCTGCCTGCCACGCCTTGCTGCCATCTAGCGAGCAGCTCTCCCTCTTTGGTTGCCGCCGCCTCCTTTGGCATTCGCCTCGGGTGTCGCTTGCGCAAATTTGCCACTTCAACAGCTCCTTGCGGACGCCGTAAGCACCGTTGTGAACGAGCTTTGAGCATTTTCATTTATTTTCCGCACATTTTGGCTCCAGTTCACCCGTCGCTCTGTCTCTGTCTCTTTCTCTATCTGTTTGCGCCACACCCACACTCCAGCACACACACACATACACACACAGTGCTATCTTCCCGGACGGGCATCAAGTCCTTTGCCAGCTACGTGAAATTTATGCGCTTTGCCAGCCTTTTCCTTATTCTTCTTTTATTTTTGTTCTCTTCCTTTTTTTATTCGTGATGCGTTTCTTCTTTTTGCCGTTTTCGATTTTTTGGCAAGTTGGAAAGTTGTGAAACGATGCTCACAGAATTTTAAGCAGCAGCAGAAGCAGTGGCAGCGACTCCTTTTCGTCCTTCTCCTGCCCCACCCTATTCCATATTTGTGTGTGTGTGTGTGAGCTAGTGCGTCTGTGTGTCCGCGTGTTTTTGTCAATATTGTTACTTGCAGCGCAACGCGGAGAAAATGTGCTGTGAATTTCAAATGTGAAAACCGTCTTACTTACACAAGAGCGAATCAAAAAGATATCCTGTAACTTGTGAGAAAAAAGGCGAACTTTGAACTAGTTTCATTAGTAATATTCGTTTTAGTAGATAAAAAAGTATAAGATGTTGTAGATTATAAATAAAAATAGACATAAAATCAGCATGAAATAAAAAAGTAAGAAAATTAATCGTACGAATAGTATAAAAAATCATATTTAATAGAAAAGTGAGTAGTGTTTGTGGCTAGTAGTAAAACTGGGTAATAAAAGTAGTTACTGTAAGTAAAATTATCTAATGTCAAAATAGTAGTAGCAGAAAGTAGTATTAATAGGAGTAGAAAAAATAGTAGTAAGTAATAGTAGAAAAAATCATTAGTAGCAATAGTAGAAAAGAATAGTAGTAGTACTACATAGAAGCAGTAGATGAAAAAATAGTATTAGTGGTAGTAGGAATAAATTGTAATAGTAGTAGAAGGCAAAAATAGTACTAGGAGTAGTAGTTGAAAAAACAGTAGTAGTAGAAAGCATGAGTAGTAGTACAAAAAATTATTAGCAGTAGAAACAAATAGTAGTAGTAGTAAAAGGAATAAATAGTAGTAGAAGTAGCAGGTAATAAGAATAGTAGTAGATAGCAATAAAAGCAGTCGGAAGTAATATTAGTAACAGAAGCGACAGCGAGTAAGCGTTGAAGCAGTAGAAGGAATAGTAGTAGACAGTACTAGGTATAAATAGTAGTAGAAATAATTAATACTAGTACTAATAGGAAACCTTAGTAATGGCTGTATAAGTAATAGTAGTAGATACTAACAGTAGTACTAGAAACTAATAGTAGTAGCAGTCAAAAAGAGGAAAAAGCTGGGTATCTCTTCGTCCCAATCGAATTGAGAAACATTCAAAGCTTTTCCCTTACTCTGGCATAACTCAACTGACAATTACACGCCTTCTTACCCTCGAAACCCCGCCCATCCACCGACTCCAGCGCCCACCAAATACAATTCAAAACTGTTCATTAGACCTACACACAGACAACCGAAAATGGTTGCCACGAAAAAGCAGGAAAAAAAAAAAACAAAAACAATTAAATAAAATAGGGAAAAAGAAAACTCCCCCCACTTATGCTTATCTGCATAATTTATGGTAAAAATCAGACGCAACGCTTTTCAAGTGTCTCTCTCGCGCAGTGCTCACTGTACTTCATATACATGATTGCTGTGTATTTTTTTCGGCTGTAGCTGAAAGTCAGCCATGCGCAGTTTTTACCTTACCACCACGTGCGGTGCGTGCACCACACCAAAAAATATAAAAAATACAAAAACATGGTAATGGGCGCCAGCGAAACAAAATTGTAAAACAATTAAATTGTAATAAGCAGTGGCTTCCACAAATTCAAATGGGCGTCGCACTTGAGGTTTTTCGGAAAGAATAAAGTAGAAATGGAAATAAAATGAAATGAAAATAGAGTAATTAATAATGCCGCTGCTGTCCAGCTGTAGCTGTCCGGCGTGCAACGCCTCTATTAGCCAACTACACTCAACTTTGACTTTAAATGATAAACAGTTTTTACGCCGACTCCCGTCTCTTGGGGGAGACCCCTAACGCTCGCTTGCCGCTGACCCGATTCGATCGTTCGTCTGTTCAAGGATTTTCAATGGGCTCGCGCTTAAGTATTTGGCAATGCGACTCACTCTCCCACTCTCTCTGCCTCCCTCTCCCGCTCTCTTTTACTGGTCAGAGCTGAAGTCCAAGTCAGAGCTCCAGCAGCGCATTTGATTGACACTTGACATTTCCTGGAGGTTTTTTTTTTTTTGCAGTTACGTGTAGCGTAGCATTTTTTCTTACGTTTTTTCTGTTTGGGATCTGTAATCGCCAGCTGACATCGCGCTGAGCACCGTTAGATGACTTTGTTGCTTAGCTTACGAAGCATTTATATATGCATATATTTATTATACATATCATTTCTCTTGGGCAGATGAAAATGTTGTGATAGTGTTTGTTGTACTTGGTGGAAATTACAGTTTCAGCTTTGATCGCTGCCTAACTGGGTCGAAAGACACCAAAATATTAGATGAAATGCTAAAGATATCCCAGACTACCAAGAAGCCTACAAGTGGATGAGCTTCCTCAGAGAGTTTGTTGAGAAGTTTGGAATTATACCAATTTATAATAAAAAACGAGTATAAAATAATTTAAAAGCAAAATCGCAAGTTGTATTTGTGAACAAGTATATTTAGAGTTAAAACTATTAAACTCTTTTTTCTTAGAAAAAAAAAAAATATTTTTTTTAAATATTGATGAATGATTGTGAACAAGCATATTATTAGATCAAAAGTTTTTTATATAGAATTTTAAAGAAAAATACAAGAATTAATTGTATTTATAAATTATTTATTAATTTATTTATTAATAAAAAGAGAGAGAATAAAGTGCTTTACATTTTTTAACGAACAAAAATGAATACAAAAAAAAAAAAATTTATTTAAAAAAAAAAAAACATTTTAAAGAAATAAGAATTTAATAAAATTAACTTTTATTGTTGTTATTATTATTTTTATTTATTTGTTAGGCTTTTGAAAAACCTATATTGTAAAGCCATTTTTCTGAATATTATTTAATTGTTAATTTTTTGGCGCAAATAAAATTTTCAAAATATTTTTATACCCTGAACCCATTGAAAATGGGAAATCAGGGTATAATGGTTTTGTGAAAAAGTATGTAACGGGCAGAAGGAGGCGTGGCAGACCCCACAAAGTATATATATTCTTGATCAGCGTGACGAGCTGAGTCGATATAGCCCTGTCCGTCTGTCCGTCCGTCCGTCCGTCCGTCCGTCCGTCCGTCCGTCCGTCCGTCCGTCCGTCCGTCCGTCCGTCCGTCCGTCCGTCCGTATGAGTGCGTCGATCTCAGAAGTTATAAGAGCTAGAGAGCTGAAATTTGGCATGCATACTCGTGTGGACCATACGCAGTACGAGTTTGCTTTATTTTTTCGATAAATCGTCCGATAACTTTTTTATCGAGAATAATCGAAAAATTGATTTTGTTTTTTTAGCCTAATTTGAACATTTTTAAACCTGGAGTCTTCAAATTTGTGTTGTATATAAAGTTAATAAATACAAAGATTTTGTAATTTACAGATTTTGGATACCACGCCCCCTTCTCCCCCAATTTGTAAAAAACGCATTTCAAGTACTAGAGACTTGTGCTTTGGAATGTACACACATATTTACCATATGATTACACTCTGAAAGTTTCATTAAGATCATATGTTTACAAAAGAAATTATTCGACAAATAAATTCTCATAATATTGCCCACACTGCAGCGCAGCCCAAGCGCAGTCGCTGCTTACTGCGCAGTTAGCAGAGCGCAGGCTTATGCGTGCGTGTGGATGCATCTGTATGTATGTGTGCATAAAAGAAGTGCAGAATGATTAGAATATCAGCTTAGAGGGTTCAGGGTATCTCCTAGTCGAGCAGTCTCGACTAGAGTCTTCTTACTTGTTTCTTTTAATTTTATTTTTGTATTTTATTTTATTTATTCACAAAATAAATATCATGAGCTGATTTTAAAGTATGTTCAGCCTGTGTTATGGCTCCTGTTTGTATTTTATAAAGTTTCTCAAATTTTATACACTCACTTTGGTGCGCTTTGACCCCACTTAGCAAGTGTTTTTCCTGGTGCGGGTGACCGTGGGGGCTAACACACGTGTAGACAGAACCAAAAGCGTTGACTACACCTGGCAGCCCATATAATTTTATATCTACCTCAGCGCGTATATGTACAGATGTATATATAAATGTTTATACTCACTACTATATACTATACATATATATGTATGTATGTATGCGCTCTGCACATAAACCACCCACATGTGCTGGAGCCTGAGCCAGGGGCAGAGACTGAACCGACGCGTCAAGTTGTGAAGCTGTGTGCAAAAAATCATTAACACGCACACCCACAACGCCAACACGGGGAGAGTGGAGCTTACGCTAGTGAAAGGCGTGGGGCAAGTCTGCGTTGTGTCACTTGCCTGCTCCGTCTCTCTCTCACTTAGTGCTTCTCTTCAAAGGGGCAATGCAGCCTTCTCGCTCCGTCTTTCGGGCAGTGCGAGTTTCGCTCAAATTACTTGGGTTTTTACATGCGGCAGTGAGGCACATTAACACTGTAATGTGCCAACTGTGTGCATGTATGTGTGTGTGTATAGATGTGTGTGGGAGATGTATAGATGTATGTGTGTGAGACTGAAAACAACATGGCGGCAACATGGGCGTCCAAGTCGTTGCCATGCATAAAGAGCAAAGGGCTGACAAAAAAGGGAAGCTGAGAGCTGGAAGCTGTTGGCCAAAAGCAAAGCACTACACTCAGCGAAATATTAAGACAGAATAGTTGAAATTTATGCTAACTTTGTGCACTGACTTTGAAATACTTATATATACATAAAATCAACTATTTTCACTTGTAATCAATAAATTTTCAGCTCACCTTTACTTTCATACTCTTTCCCACTTCATTCCTCTCATTTTTTCTCCCAGTGTAGCTCGTTGCCCCTGCCTGGTCCTGTGGGCTGTGGCTGCAGCTACTTTTAGTCAAGATTAATTGTTATATATTAACATGGCGTCGAGTTACTGAGTCTGCGAAAACGAGCTATTTACAAGCTAAACGAAAGTTGACTTTGCCTCAATCGGTGCAGAGAGGGAAAAGAGAAAGAGCAGCTGGTTGGTTGGGTGGCTGGGCTGGACTGGGCTGAGCTTGAGAAGGGCCAGCTTTAATGGCGAACTTTAGTTGCTGCAGCTTTTGGCCAATATTTAAGTAGTTCTAGCCCACAGTCAGCGAGCATGTTTATGGCGCCATCTCTTATGCTAGATTTATGTTTGCCCATTTTCATGTTTTATCATCAGCTGCGGCTACGAATTATTCATGAACATTTTAGCCATGTTACTCATACGACGCGTATGAAAAGGGTTTTATTTGCCAACTCTTTGCCCATTTGAATTATTACGCTGGAGGCAGTTTTTCGTTACATTTCTTGTTGTTGTTGTAGCTTTTATCATATTGCGCTTTGGTTAAATTTGCTACAGCCGAATGTGGTGCGAAGAGTAAATTTGATTTATCAGTTGAAAGGGTTTAGCTAGGGCTTGTTAGAGCTGCAATGAGATGCAGCTTTAAGAGCTCAACGAGTGGAGGGCTTAAATATAATGTGTAACAACTTTTCTGGACTTGAAATAAGCTTTATACAACTTAAATGAAATACTTAATTAGCAGAGTTCTTTGTTGAGTTAAGGGAAGCTGAGAGTCCTACTTATATCAAAATTTAATATTATTTTTATTTAAGTTTTACAATTGCGGCTTTGCCTTTGCCTAACTTTAAGCCAAAGGATTCAAGCCAGGTATACTTTTATATGTAGCAAAAGCCTTTTTATGCGGTATCTATTCTATTTGAGAACTTTGAGCACACGTATTTCTACAATGACATTTTTGGCTTATAGCATCTGTACGAAAATGTTGAGCCCCAGACAAACTTATATGGTTATAGCGTCTTTCGAGTATAACGTCGATCCCTACTGTATTTGATTTTACAAATTTTGAATCTAAATTACATATATGTATCTTCATTATTAGCTTATAAAATAAATCATAATCAAACTAATTCCCATTTATTATGCCATCCAATCACCCCTCATATCTCTATAGCAATATTAGCCTTGTCTCTTTCAACATATGCCTGAGTAGCCAGCCAAAGTCCCAATCACCCACATCAACTTAACTGCTTTTGGCCCTCCCACTCGGCATCGGCAGTGACAACTGTCGCATATTGTGAACCGCAGACAAATTTGTCTACGACTTTCGAGATGAACGCACAAAAAGTAACTGCCAAGCATATTGACATCTCAACTGCAAAGTCAATACGCGGCCGATTGTGCGACGACCCACCCTCCCACGACTCCTCTTCCCTCTGCCTCTCTCTCTCTCTCTCTCTCTCACACATTGTGTGCCACCCATATTCAACGCGCTGTCACTTTTGGGCGCAAATTTCGCCATTTCCACCCTCGCTAATGTGCAAATAAAAATGTTAAAAGGGTCCTGTAGCACTCAATTACACGCCCTGGTGACCATTTGTGTTGCGCGCCCCAACTGCTCGCCCCCTTGAACCGCCATAGCCTTAACTGGCCCCACAACCCCTCAGCTTCGCTTCAGCTTTTTCTTGCCCCTATGCAGCAGCGGCTGGGGCTGCTGTGTGCGTGACTTGTCAGTGTATGCGGGTGTGTGTGTGTGTTGGTCTCTGTGTGTGTGTGTTTGCTTCTATGTAGAGAAAACATTATGGCGCGCGAACGGAAGTTGCCATCTTGTTGATGGCAGTTAAAGATAAGCACACAAAATAAAAACAACAAAAAAAGTAAAGACTAAAAAAGCTGTGGAATTTTCTTTCTATACGCTAGCCAATGGGTATTATAAATCTGTCATGCTGAATGTGAACTGCAAGCAAGCAAATATATATATTTGCCTGAACTCTCGAGCTGAAAAAGCAAGGAAAGAATATAGTCCAATATATATAACGTATATTTACCAAATGTTCGTTTATTTAGATAAACGAGGCCTGTTTGAAAAGTATTGATATTTTGCTAGAGCTGTGCGAGATCACGGAAATGTTTTTTTTTTTTTTACATTAATCAGAGCTGGATAAAACTATTGAAAAAACTGTATGATGCGGGGACAAATTTTTAATAAATAGGAACTAGCAATGAACACAAAATTTCTGTGGTGATTACTTTGAAGAAGATAAAATAAATGTACTTAAACAACAGAAAAGTTTTTTAAATGAATGAATGATAAAAATATATAAACAAAAAAAAGATACATTTTTTTGTTGTTTTATAATAAAATAATATTTCTTATATTATTATAATAATACATAAAATAAATATGCCAAGTCTTGTAAAAAAGAAAAAAAAAAAAAAAATAATAATATATTGAATTGTTTATAGTCTTTGTGCTTTTGCAAGGGCATTCCGTCTTCGACTTTGCCAGTTCCATCCATTATCATTATTCTCTTCTTTTTTTATATTTTCTCGCTTGCTTTTGCTCTGTTGCAGCATTTTCATGGGTTTTCCGCTGTTTTCTTTTTATTGCCAGCATTTTATGTTATTTTTTTATACAAATATATATATATACATATGTATATATATACGTATATAGCCTCTACTGTCCTTCACGATTCACCATGTTGGCAGTTATCTGCCTTTATTTAGCTCTTGTTCTGCTTTTCGTAAGTTTTATGTTCTTTCATATTGTTGTTGTTGCTGCTTTCGTTGTTGTTGTTGTTGATGATTTTTTCTACGCTTTGCGCTTCGTTTCTAATTTGCAATTTTGTTTAGACGCCTTTAAGCGGTTTTGTCATGTCATTTGGTAATTGGGTGGCAGCGGTTGGCACTTTATATATTTTGCAGCCAGTTGGCAGCACTGAGAGACTGACTCGCACACACAGCTGGTCACACTGTATTTCCAATCAACATGCATACATATATTTAGCTTCATTCTTAATTCAGTTTGTGGATTTTTCTTCGATAAGTTTGGCAAATTAAATGCATCATAAAATTCCCATTTTTACAGATCGTAAACAACGGCGACTTCAACGCCGCCGCCGCAAAAGACGCCAACGATACGAATGCTTATGAATAAAAGAGATATTTCAAATCAATAAATTATAATTAAATTATAACATAAGCGTATGCTAATTTCCTTAACACACACACAAACACACCTACACATACACAGCTATAAGAAAATAATCTCCCCCGCGGTGCTTGTCGCATTCTTATTACAATTTCTGTCGATTTCTTTCTGCGGCCTATATCATTTCTGGTTTACCTTTAGCTCTTGCCGGGCATTGGCATATTCCTTTGTGCGTAAGGTAAATCGGTCGTAAATTTATAAAAATTACAGCTCATCCCATAAATGTCGCACTTAAAGCTCTGCATTTAAAATTGGCAAATTTCAGCGCATTTACAAAATTTGTATAATCTTTATTGCATTTCAGTGGGTTTCATAACGATTTTTATTTAGACTTTGTGATAAGGTGTGGTAGGATTAAGTGAAGAATTAAAAAACAATTTAATCAGTATTAAGTATTTAAATTTATTCTTAAGAGTTGCTTAAATTGTTTTGATGATGCTGGGAGAATGACTTAAATTGTATGATTTCTAATTAATTTTTATTGGGAGTTAAGGATGAGAGATAAAAAAGACTCTTGGGGAATATTTGTTATTATATAATGTATAAATGGTATTAAATTTTTTTATTTCAATATATCTTTATGTTTTTAATCAACGATTTTAATTTTATTCTTCAAATTGCATGCTTAGTGAAATTAATTAGCTCTAATATAATAGAACGCAACCAGATAATTCACAATAAATCTTAAATAACAAAATTGTTTCGTTATACAAATACATCAATACTTCCTCGAAACACTTCCTCCTAAACGTCTTCATTTCCTACCAAGGAATGTATTACCGTAAGTTCTGCAAATTGATTGTCACCCCAGCAAAAAAATATGGCCCAAGTGCAGGCAGTGCCAACGCAGCGCACAAAGGCAAACAAACAGCTCAATTATGTTAATCAGATTCACGCCCATCCGCAGCATTTGGCTAATGCAGGCCTCGCACACCGGCAGGCAATAAAAAAATTACACTTGCCACGTAACACGCAGCTTCCTCCGTTGTCTGTGTCAACCACCCAGTTCAGCTAGTCAACCAACCAACCACCCGCTGCAGGTTGCCACCTTTCACCCTTGGCTATGCGCAAAAACAAAAAAAAAAAAAAAAAAAAAACTCCATTCAACACCAATTAGGGATGATCATCAGCCGCCACAGCAGCAGCAGCAGTAGCAGCCAGTTAGGCCTGTGTGGTTGGGTGGGGGTGGTTGTCGTCGAGCCACCCTTCAGTCGTTGTCATTTGTTATTGAGCCAACAAAAAAGTTGACTTCAACTTTAGCTCGTGTCATAAATACGCCCCAGCATAGACAAACAATCAACAATTTATGCACAGCAGCGGCTCAGAGTGGGTGCACTTGAAAAGGGCTGGCCCAGAGTCGCTTGTGTTTGCCCTGTGGGTGGTGCGGAGTGGCGGGCTGTTTGGATTGTTTGCCAAAATTGCTCAGCGGCAGCGCACGGGTAACGCATGTTAAACATGAATTATGAATTGTTATTGAGATTGATGTAGCTTGTTGTTGTCGTTGTTGTTCTTGTTGTTGTTTTTGTTTTTGTTTCTGCTGTTGCTGAAGTTGAGACTGCGAATGCGACTCCAACTGCTTCTGTACACTGAAAGAAACGATTGTGTACTAAAACAAAAATCCAAAAGAGGATTTATTTTATATTTACCATCAAATGATATTATGCGTATTTTAGAAAAGATGAAATTGAAGCCTTTTTGGCACAAATTAAATAAATTTCGAAACATTTTACTGGCGTTGAGGATTTTTTTTTAAACGGTAAAATTATATTTGTATGATTTTATTTATTTTATTTTTATTCAAGATTTTTTGAATTTTTGTTATGATTTAATTCAGCTTTTGTTAAAAGTAACTAATATATAACTGATGTATATAATTAATTTTTTAAATATTTTCTAATTCTAATTTTTTAGCTAAAAATATTATATAAATTATCAAGTGATATATTATAAAAATTTATTACAATATTTAGTCTTTAACTAGAAAAATCTTAAAAATAAATCTTATATAAAATATTAACTGTAGCTTGCTCGACTTATCTACACTTGAATATTCTATCCTATCTTTTAGCTCTCTCAACTTCCATTGAAGTCGATAGCTTGTAAAGTTCAAGCACAGCAATTCTTGAATTAAGATGTAAGAAAACGGGTTTATATTTTCAATAGATTTCTTTTCATGTTAGTTAAATATTTGAATACATTTCTTAAAATTCAACAATAGTTTCTTATTACATTTTTCTTTAAGTGTAGCTGTAACTCATATTCTGTATGTACTGTAGACTGTATCCTGGCTGTGCCTGTCTCGCTCTCTCTCTCTCTCTCTCACTCCTCTCTCCCTTTCTTTCTTACACTCGCTCGCCTGCTGCTCGCCAGCTTTGGCTTTGTTTTGTGTGTGCGGTAATTTCATTGAAATCATGTTGAGTAATTGGTGCTCAGTTTGTTCCGCATGGACACTAGGTAGGGGCTTGCGGGGGTTGTTGTTGCTGTTGTTGTTGGTGTGCCGGGTGGGGGTTGGTGTGTGTATAAATAACACTGTGGGGTGACTGGGGCAACGCTTCTAGCTGCTGCCACTGCTGCTGTTGGGATTAAGCGACCGCCGCCGCGTCGCCTTTATGCGGTTTGTATTTATTGCTTGTACCGACCTCCTCCGCCCACTCGTAATTGTGTTTGTGTTGGCATTATGCAACACATGTAACACGTATCTCATAGATACGCATACGCATTGCCTGTCACGGACTGGCAAGTCGACACTTGTGCGTATCGCTCTCTCTTTCTGTCTCCCTCGCTCGCTGTATCTCTCTCTCTCTGCCTCCCTCTCACTCCCTGATTACATCCCCAACCGCCCTTGATCCATTTGCCTTTTGGGCATTTTGTCATGGCCAAGTGGTTGTTGCTGTTGTTTTGCTAATTTGGGCATAATTTGTGACTGTTTATTTATTTAGGCATTTCGAAATTAATTTCAGTCAGTTGGTAGTTCTTTGCCTCCTTACCACTTTACATATGTTCACATTGCCAATGGCATTTTTTTTTTTTCGTCGTCAACTATTAGGGTTTCTTCCCTAATGGCGGATCGTATGTAAATCACTTTGAAATTAATGACTAAATTATGAAACTGGTTTTGTAAATCACGCAAGCTGATTCTTGTTTTGGCAATTTTATTAATAGATTAAGTTAACAGAATTTTCGAGAGGGCTTAGCGAAGATGAAATTATAAATTTCTGTATCTGTGTCTGCATTTCTATCTGTATCTGTATCTGTACCTGTACCTGTACCTGTACCTGTATCTGTATCTGTATCTGTATCTGTATCTGTATCTGTATCTGTACCTGTACCTGTACCTGTACCTGTATCTGTATCTGTATCTGTATCTGTATCTGTATCTGTATCTGTATCTGTATCTGTATCTGTATCTGTATCTGTATCTGTATCTGTATCTGTATCTGTACCTGTACCTGTACCTGTGCCTGTACCTGTATCTGTATCTGTATCTGTATCTGTATCTGTATCTGTATCTGTATCTGTATCTGTATCTGTATCTGTATCTGTATCTGTATCTGTATCTGTATCTGTATCTGTATCTGTATCTGTATCTGTATCTGTATCTGTATCTGTATCTGTATCTGTATCTGTATCTGTATCTGTATCTGTATCTGTATCTGTATCTGTATCTGTATCTGTATCTGTATCTGTATCTGTATCTGTATCTGTATCTGTATCTATATCTGTATCTGTATCTGTATCTGTATCTGTATCTGTATCTGTATCTGTATCTGTATCTGTATCTGTAACTGTATCTGTATATGTTTCTTCCTCTGTATCTGTATCTGTATCTCTTTCTTCCTCTCTCTCCGATCAGTTTCTGCATTGTTCAGCATGTTCACAAATGTTCTGCACGCTCTTTATTTAAGCACCTTTCAGCTTACTTTTGAATTAAATAATGCGTAATCCCTTTAAGTCGCAACTAAGGCTAACATCGACTCACAATAAAATGCATTGATTTATAATGCAGGCCATGAAAAGCGGATCAGACATTTGAAATGCACGCACCACCCAGCCAACAGCATTGACGATGGCTCGCTGAGCATTTCAAAGCGTTTCGAACTGTGGGGCAAAGACATAAAAGTCATACTCCAAGCCCAGCCCAATCCATTTGCCACTTGCTGAGGCAGTTGTGCTGCACACAAAGCTTTCACATGCAAATGGCGTTGGGCCTAGACAACGGGCCAAGCCGAGAAGAATAAATACGATGCGAGTCTAAAGCCAAAGCTGGCCTCTGGCTGGAGCTGTGACTGGGGCTGTGGCCGTGGCTGTTGTGGCTATGGCTGTGGCTGTGGCTGTGTCTGAGAGGCTGAGGCAAGACTCGTAAATTTGCAGCTTATTGGCAATAACTGCAAGTGGCTTGTTAACAATTTAACACGTCTTAATCGTTAAATTTGTGGTTAAAGAAAAAAAAAAGAGGCAAAATAATAACCAAAACCCAAGTCGAAGGGTGTGGGCGGGGAAGGGAATTAGCTGGGATGGCAAATGCCAGGCGGATGACACTTTTGTAGGTGTGAATGCAGAAGTCTTGGCAAATCGGCATATAAACTTAAACGTGTAGTGGTTGCTGTGGTTTCAGTCTGCTTGATGTTGTTGTTGTTACTGCTCTTGTGGTTGCTGTGTGGCTGCAGCTTTAGCCAAGAACCGGTTCACTTGCAGTTCGATCACATTTAATAATGATATTTTCGAGCTCCAGTCGCCGTCGCAGTGCCTGTCAAACAAAAGACTTAAGTCATAAACTTTATGATATTTTGCGCGAAAAAAAGAACAGAAAAAATCTCGGAAGGAATGTCATCAATGAAACAAATCGATTTGTTTACATGCCATTCGTGTTGTCCTCTGTGTATACCCCAGCTTCCTCTCTCACTGCCACTCTGCCGCTCTGCCACTCCCACACGCTCCTCGTGTGTGCCTTTTTCTTTTTTCCTGTTCTGCTGTTTACCTTTTTCTCTCAATATCGATTTGATTCTTTGACTGCCTTGCCCCACACTCATTTATGTTACTTACCTTTAGCCCGCTTCGCTTTTGTGCACAATTCTCAGAAGATTTTAATCTTTGCCCACTGCACTTCTCTCGTTTTCTCTCCTTTTTTTTGCAGTTCAGTCTAAAGCAGCTGTAGAGCCTACAGAGCTGATGGGCCTTTGGCAATCCTAGTCAGAGTTTTTATATACCCTGTAGGCGGTTTGTAGCGGTTTCTTTTCTGGTATGATAATTTATTAGTTAGTTGAGACTCTTCTTATAATAAAAACTTTGTTATTTATTATACGTCAATTATATTTTAAGCAATGTTGTAATTACTCAGAGACTATTTATCAAATTAAAAAAAAATAAATAAATTGTAAACTTTGCAGTGCATTCACTATTCGCTTTCATTCACTTTTCGCTTTAATATATTTGCTGTTTCTTTACGACAGCATTCGATGTGCGGTTTATGACTTTTGGTGTCTGATAATTTTCAGATTTTAATGTGCGAAATTAAACATCACATTTTTCAACACGAACGTTTCCTACGTATATCATAAAGTTTATCACGAGGAAACAGACGTGAACGAAATAAGAAGAAGCTGCCGGGCAACTTGTCTCAGATTCAGAATCAAAACTGAATTAAGTGAAAAATATAAAAAAGGAGAAATATAGAAAAAGATGACATTGAAAATCTAAAGGAAAGCTGTTTAAGGGAGTTCTTCAAGTCTGGAAAAAGACAATGAAATTCTAAAATGAAATTTAATAAGAAATAACAAAATAAAATGTATAATTAAAGCGTTTTTATATGTTAAAAAATATATTCCTATGGAATGCATTTACTTGGGCTTAAAGTCTATTAAAAATAAAAGAATATATCGACATTCCCATTCCAGTTAGTTTATTTGATTTTCTAGCTATTTGATATGCAAAAGTCCAAAGACAGCTCCAATTCGCTTCTGATTGATCAAGCGCCATAAATAACGATATCAAACTACAAACTTCAAGCCTGTCTTATCGAGTAATGGCCCCACAGTTCAAATAACACACACACACACACTCACATACACATTCATAGAGTAGACGCTGAGAGCGCATAGAAAAGCTGTCTGTAGTATCTAAATTCAAAAGTCAATCTCTAGCTGAATATCTTGGCCCATAGATCAGTCTTAGGCATGCTTATTGCACTTTAAACAGGCTCGAATACAGACATTACACTGCCGTTTGAATAGCATACGCCAACCCAATTTGGAGTGCATAAATTAGAGCACAAATATCGAATGCTGAATGAAACGAAATCTGCTTGAACTAGCTGGATATGGTATCATGGATATTATTATTATTATTGCTAGTTGAGTTTTGTTGTTGTTGTTGTTGTCGTCTCCCTCTCTCTCTGTCTCTTGGGTGTAACTCGTATATAAACGCTGCTAATAACACATCTAAACTGGCCAACAAATTACCGTTTCAACATATTTTCAAAGGCATTCGATTTCAGTTAAATGTGTTTTCAACAAATTTTCATGCAAATGAGTTGAAATGGTTACCAATGTGTTGGAGGCTCTCGCGCTCTGCAGACAGATGACCAGCATCCATAGACAAAGCGACGCGGCGGTCCACGGTCTACCTCATGCCCTCGCTCTCCTAATCCATGTGTCCGAGTGCCACACGGGCGGGCTCATTTGTCCGAAATGCTGCCTCCTAACTTTATAAGACTCGTAGTACACACACACACACACACACACAAAAGTTTCCAGTGCCATAAAAAGTGTCAAAACTTCTGCTTGTTGTTGCTTGGCTGCTGAAAAGAAATTTTGTATACCCTGTAGTTGCTCATATTGTTTGTGTAGAGAGAGGTATGCTAGAGAGATCGTGGAGTCTTTAACGAGAGGATGACATATTTTATGACTATATCAAGATGATTTGATTATATGTATGTAGGAATTTAGATGAATTTTTGTAGGTCTGTTCATATTTTCCAATAATTTAATGGATATTTCTAATGTTTTGATCCAGCTTAACTCAGGATCTGTGAAAGCTAGAGTTTTAATGTTTCTAATGGGAAATTTTTCATATTATTTAAATATGATTTTTTTGAATTTCTCGAGCTTTGTCACAACTGTAAGTTTTAAATATTTCAGAATGCAATTATAATATATGTATATAAAACCTTTTCTTTGTTCATTTCTTTATTCGGTTTTCTCCTAGGTATCTCTTAGTCGTGCACAGTCGCCTTCTTACTCACCTTTTCTTATAGTGTAGCCAGAAAATTTGTCGAGGGCCGCCACCGCTGCTTGCATTGTTTAGATATTGATTTCCAAACAAACTATAAAAATAACAAAAATATAGTGTAGAGGAAAGAAATAGGTGTGACGACCTCTTTTGTTCGCCATCAAGCAGCCAGCAGCTACGAGGCAATATCGTTGAGCAATTTATGAATGAAAGCCGAGAGAGAGATAGGGAAATGGGAGGGAGAGAGATGCCCTCTTAGAAGACATAAAGTCTGCAGCGTTTTTCTATGGTTCAAATCTCTTGCATTTTATCTTTCTTTTCAGTTTTTTTTGTTTCCCTGTGCTATGACTCAGAATCCAAACGATTTGTTTTTGTCCAGCAGAGTTTTTGTTGTGAAAGTGTAATATTGTGACACTTTATATTGTGAGCAAAGGATTATATAGCATGGGGATTTGAAATGTTTCTATTTAACAAATTGTTGCTGCATTGCATTCCAATTAGTGTGGCCAAAGTCAAATTTTATGTTGCATTTATTACATAATTTTATGGCACTGCGTGTGCGGCTCAAGAGTTGATTTTACGAGCGCCGCTGGATGGGAAATGGATGGGCGCACAGACAGACAGATAGAGATGGAAATGGAAGGGAAGTTGAGAGCTGTAAGACTTGCTCTGGCTCTGCAGGTTTTTCCAATTTCAGTGCAGGATTAACAAGGATTTTCTTGGGTTGGGCTGACTGAATGCTGCCTTGGCAGCAGTCGGAGCAGCAGCATCGTCTTGTGACGACATTTTTCAATTAAGAAAGGATCACAAGGCGCTTAGTAAGGCAGTTTACCCAGCCAGCATCTCGAGTAGCTGCGGCTGCTGCTGCTGCCGTTGGTTTTGTTGCCAGCTTCAATTTTGCTTTTAATTAATTAGTGCTCTGCCAGCAGCTCAATCTTATTCCTTTGCCTTGGGCATCCTTTCGCTACAAAATATAAGTTTTTGGCAGCTGCACTTATTGAATGTCTTGGAATTTGGCCAAATCGAATAAATTGCTGGCAAGTTTGGAATGCAGTAAAAGCCAGTTGATCGATTTTTGAGAAAAGTCTAAAGAATTTGAGCAAAGGCTTAATAGAATAAGTTTGACAACTTGAATATCTTTTGTACTACAGCTATTTATATTCTGAAAAGGTTTATCATTAAAAATCTTCATATAAGCAAGTCTTATCCAGTTAGCCGATAACCCGTTTGGCAACGCTTTAATTCAGTTATATCGTATTATTATGAAATGATTAGAAATTTTATTTAAATAAGCTCAATTTATATTCCTGGTTCCATGATCTCGGTCAATTTATATATATGTATGTACATATATATATTTACTAATTAACGCGCTCCAAAGCTCACTTGGCATTTAATAACTGTATAGCACGGCTAATAGATACATTTAGCAGCAGTTAAAGCATCTTGAACTGTACATTTAGCAGCAGTTAGATAAAATGCTATTGCTCGCCTCTTATATAATTCTAGCTTAATTGCCAGATACATTTATGGCACTTACGTGAGTGCCACTAGTCAACACAACAAGGCTGAAATCAAATTGCATATTAATTTGGCATACCCTGTGAATCTATCGAACTGATAGGGTATTTAACGTTTTAGCTACCTTATTGTGAATCTACGGAAATTATATATATAAAAGTATAAGACTGTAATATACTCTAACAATTTATATATTTTATTCATTCTTGCCATCATTCATTCATGGACTCACAGGGTATATATCTGTCAGTAATTTCTCAATTCATATATTCTAAACTGTTATATTTTCTATATCATTTCAGTTTCTTTTTTTTTTTTTTAATTTCTAATTAACTTGTTAACAGCTTCTCAATAGGAAAAAAACACAAATAATTATAAAATAATTGTTCTCTTTGCTGTTGTTGTGTTCATAGCTGTTGATGTTATTGCTAATGTTGTTGCTGCGGCTGTTGTCGCTGTTGTTGCTCACTTCATGAAAACAATTTGCGAGACTCGCTCGACTCAAATGCTGTTGCAAATGCACATGAAATTAATTATAGTTGGCGCTGGCAAATTATTATAAAATAAATACGCGTGCAAGTGCTAAGGTGAATGGCAACAAATTAAAAAAAAAAAAAAAAAAATTGAAAAAAAAATTGTTTAAAAAATTACTGTTGAATTGGCCCGCCGCATGGATCGCCGGATCGCCGGATCAGTTGGGACTGACCACACGACGGCTACGTAATAATTAAGAAATTTACAAACGATTTATCACGTTAATTAAACGTTGGCAGGCACAGTTGCCGTTGTATATATCAAATTGAAATATTGATAGATGGCCAATGATCAAAATCATTTCACACGATAGTATGATTGAGCAGACGTAAATACCTATTCACAGCGATTTATTGTTGTTATTTCAGTTTGCACTGTAATTGCTGCTGCTGTGATTGTTTCTGCTGCTGCTGTTGCTGTTTGCTAATTTGCCAACTACTTTGAGCCGAGTGTGTGTGTGTGTGTGTTTGTGTGTGTTTATGGCGAAAGCGTTTTGCCGTGTCTGTTTCTGTTTCAAAGCCAAGTGAGAGCAAATCTCCAGTCAAAGACATTGAACTCGACTCGACTCGGCTATGGAAATGGAAATGGCAAATCGAATCGTATCGCATCACTATAATTAACTAAATGTGGAATTGTTCGCATATGCATAAATAAACATGCCAAGGCATTTATAGTGCAGTGAATTTGTTATAGAAAGAACATTAATGCTAAGACTAAAGTCAATTTGTGCAATAAGTAAGCTGCTTAAAGTCGTAATTGGTGTATTTTTTAATAAATGATATGAATAAATAATATTAAGCAAAGATGTTGATGAGTATAATATATTTACATGTTTATGAATGAAATCGATTTTATGAATATTTATACAGGGGAATCGGAACGATGCTGAAGGCTCGTTATACCCGAAAGACGCTGTAAACATATGCATAAGTTTATTTTGCGACCAGAATTATCGTCGCAATAAGCATATTTATAACCGGATTCTACTATATATACATTAATTAAAATGTATATAGCTTTGTGAATGTGTAAAAGCTTTGAGCGAAATTATGCAATAGGCTGAAGAAGATGTGGGAGTATTTATTTTATTTTATTTTTTTTTTTGAGAGAGAAAATTCTGTTGTCAATCCTTCTGTTAGCTCTCCCATAATAAAGCTAGAGCAGCCTAAGTGCATTTCATGGGCTTGAGTATTTTTGTGAGATAAAAATGATTCTCTATATAAGGCTGAAAGTACTTGGTAGTACAACAATTCATATATCATATTCATACAATTCGCATGCATTAAATATATTGGCTATAATCATTTAAAATTGTTCACCAAAAAAAGATTATTATATTATGCTTACCATTAGTATTTCTTTTACAATTATTGCTTAAATTGCCAAGTCTTAAGGTGACACCAGAAAAGTGTTTAATTGAATGTTATTTGCAATTTAAAAGATATGCCCAAACATTTTTGTTTGCATCAGTTGCCATGGCTTTAACATGTGATCTCTTTTCCTTTATCTGTTCTTCACATTTCGCCAATCCACTCAGAGCTCTTTGGTTTGGGCCCCAAATCATAATTATAATGTTCATAATATTCATAATTATAGACGCCAAATGCTTTTAGTCATCTGGCTTCTTTGTTTATTTTGTGTGGCGCTTTCGACTGCCTACTCTACTCTTCACCTCTGCCCTGTGCCCTCTGCCCCCTCTGTCCGCTGTCTTCCACCTACTGCTGCAGCATCTGAAACTCAAACCAATAGACGATAAGCTAATGATAGATACCTTCCATTTTGCTCTATTGAAAGCTTATCGCTTCCATTTACATAAGACTTTGGCAAGAGGCGCACGTGCTAGACTTTTGTATGGATTTTGAATGCTTTGAGCACAGCTGAAACCAAATTGTTGCGATAAAACTAATGAAAATGCGTTTTCTAATTGCACATTAGGCAAAGTGAAATGATTTTCGTGTAAGTGGAAAACAACTAAGAAGAAGAAGAAGCAGATGAAGCAGACGAAGCAGCAACAGCTGAAGATGCGAGACGTACTATACAAATCTCAAGTGCAGCTTCTGTTTACAAACTGCGTGTTGTTGTTGTTGTGGGTGTGCTTGCTGTTGTTGTTGTTGCTATTGTGTGTGTGTTTTTTGTGATGTATCGTGTTTGTGCTTTTTACGCGCCACTGCGTTGCCCATTAATTTTAATTTATAAGAGGTATTTTGTTGCGGGGACCGAGCAGGATGGCCGTAGACCTACAAAAACTCAGAAATTGAATAAAGAGAGAGACACAAAATACAAAATAAAAAGAGTACATACGAAATAAAACAACAATTGCACACAATCATTTTCAATTTGATGTCATTATGTGCAATTTGTCAACAATGTCCACAAATTCACTCAAGCGTGTGTATGGGAGAGAGAGAGAGAGTGTGTGTGTGTCTGTGTGAGTGTGTGAGTGTGTGAGTGTGTCTGCGTGTATGATACTGTGATTTGTGCTATGCAAATGACGAACCGCCTCCAACTACTGCTCAACGTACAACCCACACACACACACACCAGACACGCCCCCAGCCAACTGAACGGACATTTAGGCAAACGCCCTCCTGCTGAAGTCGTCATGAATTGATGGTTTTTAAGTCTTTCACTAAATACTCTGCCAGAGGGTATTGTGATTTGAAAGCTTATAGCAACATCAAAGTGATCCAGATATACTAGCTGTGCATTATGCATTGAAGAGGAGATTCGACTTTCTCTCTCACTATCTCCATCTCTATCTATCTATGATTTTAATGAATTTCCAGCTGAAATCAAATCAATATCAAGTGGTTTGGGAGATTTGTTTATGACAGCTCAATCATAAGGAACAGAAAAAGATTGGTAAAACATATTCACAAATAATATACACTAGAATCCGGTTATAACGACGCCTTTCATATACCCGGTAGACGCTATAACTATATAAATTTGTTCGTAAAAGTTTGCCTGGCTGCCAGATTCTTCCTCGCAATATCCGTACGGACGCTATAAGCGGAGTCGTTATAAACGGATTCTACTGCAATACATATATTTGTATATCTTCTTTGAAACACGTTTCAGATTTCACATATCGCTAATGACATATTATTATGATATACACATAATAATCTAGATCTGCTGAGGTTTGGCCTTTTATCTTGGATTCATCTGATATGAACCGAATTACATGTCAAAGAAAGTTTGATCTCAAATTCTTGTTGGCATCAAAAATGTAAGTGTATTAAAAGTTCGTCTATTCATTGCCTTTTCTTCTTATTGATTTGTTGTTGTTGTTGTTGTTGCCGTTTTTACTTCGTGACGAAATGTGATTGAAAGTAAACAATAAAAGCGACACTCGACGCCACTTTCCACCTTTGTCATGCCTCTCACTCTCTCTCACTCTTCCCCTGCCTGATCACTCCCTCTCTGTTTACCTTCTTTTTTTTTTTTTTGAGGGCGAGCCTTTCATTTGGCTAACAATTTTGTACTTTGCGTTTTGTCTAGCTGTTTGCCCAAATTGGCCAATTGCGATTGGTAACAGCAGCAAACAATTTAATTCAATTAAATATTTTGCTTCTCCTTTTTCGTTTGACTGCCGCCCGGCCTGGCCTGGCCTGGTCCGCTCGTTTGTTATTTAGCGACAGTTGTTGCTGCTGCTGCTGTTGTTGGTAATTGTTTTATGTGAAATTTGTCACACTGTCATGTGCATTTTATAGCGTCTGTCACGACTGCCACTAGTGCAGAACGTGCGCTCAACAACGCACACACCACGCTGGCTAATTTGCCAACTGAATTATTGATAAACGAATGCGAAATTTGATATTTAAAATGGCGATATAATTAGCTGCCGGCTTGCGGTTGACACTGCCTGTCGCTCGCTCTGATTGCGGGGGAGCCAGCTAGCTAGCTGACGGCCTCTGTTTGGCTTCAGCCTGATGCCAAAGTGGGGCCCAACAACAGTTATTCCACTTGCCGTGAATTGACTTAAAAATTCAATTGAAATTGCTTGGCAAATCGTTGGTTGCTTGTTTTGGCTGAGAGTCAAATTAAATGGGAACAGCTGACGGCAATTGGCCTAACTTAAATAATGTACTTATATAAAATGGAACTTCTGAAGAGTACACAGATTTGCAAGCAAAAAAAAAAAAAAATAAATAAATAAAATAAAATAAAATCACGTAAATATATACAAAATATAAAACTTGTAAATTTTAATTTGTTATGCTTTATTAGATAGAATAAAATTAAAATTAAAATTTTATAAAATCTAGCCAACGTTTTTCTATAAGAAATTGTAAATATATAAATTCTAAATATATAAATCGTTACAAAAATGTGTATAAAAATATATTTTATATTTTATTTTTATTTATCAGTCTATAATTACTAAATATATAAATCGTTACAGATATTTATAATATATATATATATATATATATATATATATATATATATATATATATATATATATATATATATATATATATATATATATATATATATATATATTTTTTTTTTTTTTTTTTTTTTTTTTTTTATTTATCTTCACAATTTGCATATTACCAAAAAATTTCAATTAAAATATTCCAAATGACAAAATAATATTTTTATAGCTATAATCCAATATTAATGCTTTATTTATTAAACTAACTTGCTAACGATATAAAAATATTTGGCTGAGTTTCACATTTTGAATATACACAAAGGCCTTTGCTATCTACCTGTCTACCTGAACCTATACATATTTATATTTTCACTAGCCAAGAGCGATTTCATTGTGTTATAATTGAGAGGAAATGTCTTATTAAAAATCAATAAATCGAAATTTTGTTTACTTATTTCCATAAAATATTTAACGAGTTGGCTATAGACACAGCTAATTAATGAGCATCATTTGGCATACTTCCGATAACAGCATGTGTATGCGCGTGTATGCGTGTGTGTGCGTGTATAACATGCTGATTTTGATGTTTAATTGACCCTTAACCCAAAGTTCAAGCCCGCATGGCGCTTGGAGATGGTTTATTCACCTGGACTGGCTCTTGTCTGGGTCAGAGACGGACTGAGGCGTTGTCTGTGCCTAATTTGTGTAACAAGGCACAAAAGCAGAATCCGAAAACAAAACAAAAACAAACAAAATTATTGACTTCCATATAAAATCACCTGTGGTGTCAATATTTCAACACTGCCAGCGGTGTTGATGCTCATCAGCTGAAGTGTCTCTGTTTTATGCTGCTCTTCTCTCTCTCTCTCTTTCTCCCTGTGTCCATCTCTCGCTATCTTTCGCCTGGCAATCTTTTGATTTATTGGTGAGTTTAATTAATCAACAAACTTATGAGTCAATATTTTGTTTAAACAATGAAACGATGGAGGCGATCGTCTGCCTAAAATGATTGCAAATTAATCATATGCCTTGGATCACGATCTCTCAAGCCCAACTGCTGCTGCTGCTGCTGATGATGACGAACTAACTGACAGTTGTTTGACATACCCCAGTCAGTGGCACCCCGGGCATAAAAACAATTAACTCAATCGAAATGCTAAAAAGAAAAAAAAAAAATTGAAGAACAAAAACCAGAGAAAAATATTCTGAATAAAATAAAAGTAGGTGCAGCTGGGATAGGAGCAGTTGAAGTTTAAATACTCTATGAAATTAAAGGATCGAAATTTTATATGATATTTTGAATCAGTTAGCAGAAGAAAATAAATTAATAATTAGCCATAAATTACTTAGCAAGTATTTTTAACCGAAAATATATATAGAATCATATAGTTTTATAAAGTTTATTAACTGGCGATTTTATTTTTAATTATAATTCATTATATAAAATACAAGGTATACCTAATTTTCATATTTAATCCTGAAGATATCTTGAATTAGACAACACTTTTCATACAAAAACAAAGTTTGTAGACAATATTTCCTATGACAGCTATATGATATAGCTTGCCAATTAGCTTTACTTTGCTCTTACTCTACTCATAATACTTAATTATTAATTACTTAATTTTATTATAATACCTCAAAAGCTGAGTTCGTATAGGTCAAAGCTGGAAATGTCCAAAAATTGTTATAGACTTTTTATACAAAATTTATTCAAATAATATATATATTTTTTTAAAGTTGCTTACAATAAGTTTATAGAGAACATGTTACATAATATCTGCACAGTTCATAGTATGCTTCGAAAGGGTATAAGATGAGGGAATGCTGATGAAGACCTGGCAAGTGGGTGCAGCATATGGCTGTAAAATGTGTAATGCAATTAAAAGGTAACATTTGATGTACCAATTTCCATTGAGTTGCTCGCATGCAACAGCAACAGCAACAGCAGCAACAGCAGCAACAGTTGCTGCCCAATTGGCAATGAGTAGTTGTCGCTGCTGTGTCTTTGGGGGCCGAGCTGTCAGTTGGCCTACTTGACATTTGGTACATTGTAAATGTTGACACTTTTACTCGCCCGGCAGCCACACACAGCGCACAGCGCCAGGGAATGGAATCGAAATGATCTTGTTACATTACATGAATGATCACCGCAAATTGGATGCAGCCAGTGGAATGAGGAAATGTCGCACCAGGCAGCAGCCACCAACACCACCACCACCACAACCACCACCACCGCCACTATCATTGGCACCTCACCTCACTTCAGTTCAGTTTCAGACAAACTTGACTGATGAGGCCCGCTTTATTTATAGTCAACGTGTCTCATAGTCGCAAGAGAGAGAGAGAGGGAGAGAGAGGAGAGAGGCGAACTGTGATCGTGAATGACTTACGGAGTGAATGAGTGAATGATGAGCAAATTTATCGCAGCATTGTGTCAACTTTGGTGTCTGTGTGGCCCACACAGCAGCTTCTACTCCTAATTCCCTTGGCTTGTTGCGCTGTCTGTCTGACACGGCGTGTTCTTCTGACAGTCGTTTAATTATTTGGCTTTGATTGTTAGCTTTGGCCCACAGTACACCATCTATGTATGTGTAAAAAGAGATAGCGAGATATTTAGATATATTTAAATTTATATATAAAACAATTCCATTCAAGTTTGTTGCGCCTATTTTGGTGGCATGTCTCGTGTCTTGTTCGCTTGTTCTGTCTGCATGTGTGTGTGTATGAGTGTGGCACATCATTGACACGATCCCAGCTGCTGTAAGTGGCTGCTGCTGTTCTGACATTTTACTTGGAATTATATTGGAAGCTTTTTCTGGCGTCAATTTTATATGCTGGAAAAGTTTTGTTTTTCATTTAATGAGCATCATAGAAATGAGATTGTCAAATGATGTTTGTAATAAATTGTCTGTGGATTTTCAGTTAAACTGCTTTTATGCTGAGCTTGCATTAAAGGATCCGAAATAGGTATTTCTACAATTTTAGGTCTGCAAAAGGGGGAAAGGGAAAGGGAGAGGGAAAGGGAAAGCTGAAAGAATAGGAGACGCATTACTGCATTGAAAGATTGAAATTAGCGTATGTGTACCACGGGGCATCTCAATGTGCTCATATAGATTCGTTCTCTAAAATATTTTTATGCATATACTCATTTACTTTTTCAGTTATTCGCAAAAAAAAAAAAGACAAAATTAATAAAAAACATGAAGTAAAAAAAAAAAAAATTTAATTAATATTGATTAATGAAGCATTTATTAATTATTAAAAAAGTATTTAATAAGTATTAAATTCTGACAACTTATAGTAAGTCTAAAATGTTTTACATAAAGCCTTAATATGTTGACTAAATTAAGAAATCGGTTATAAAGAAAACAGTTTGGATGAAAAAAATTAAAGGTTATGAATATAAATTTTAGATTTTATATTTTTCATTAATTTAATTAAACTAAATATTTTTTATTTATTTATTAACAAGTTAAAATTAATTTTAAATTAAATCTAACTAAAGGTACACTTTTTGTTTTTTTTTGTTTTTTTTTTTCTTTAATTAAATATATTTCTAGTTAATGCAATTAATATATTAAAATTTACATTAACTCCAATTTCTATATAAATTGAGTTCAGCTTTCAACCAAATTCCTCAATCACTCTTAACTCTTTTCTTTTGCCCCTAATTTTCTCACGCACAGCTTTACAATTGGCTGTGGGTTCAGCCCTGGTCGTCTGTCTTGGCAACTCCTTTTGCCGAAAAGTGAAACGAATAACAACAACAAAGCGCTTGAGCCGCGCCGACGCCCACAAAAATGCGCTTCCTTTTACGGTAGGCAAGAGGCAAGAGGCGAAAGGGTGAGGGCTAGCCCGGAGTACCGCCAGATACCGGGCAACTGGAACACAAATTAACACCGGAATTACTCGTACGTACGTATGCGCGGGGCTATTAGGCCAAAGCTCCACCTTCGAGTGATGCGCCGAGCATTTGAACTGAAGCCGACATTCAATTAGGCAGCCCACGAACAAAAACAAAACCAGAAAACATAACAAAAAGCCGCCTAATGTCCCACAAACTTGCAGCAAGTTGAAAGTTAATGAGACGACGATTGCGACTTGCCCCCGGCCAGACTCGGCTCAGACAGACTGTGAGTCATGCGCTTGGCCCGCCGAACACGTTAATTATGAATCTGCAACTAAATCATTACATTTTAAGCCAGTGTCAAAGGCACAGCTGGAGCTGAAGCTGGAGCTGGAGCTGATGCTGGAACTGGAACTGTAGAGCGAACTGGCTGTGGAGCTACATTGGCTGTGCTCGATTGATTAATCGCAAATGGCGCAAGAAACGAAATGTGAAAAGGGTTTCGCGCCGCATGTCCTAGCAGTTGTCGCATGCGCTGCACGCGTGCACTGAAAGAAATGATTAAGTCGTAATACTGGGAAATATTTCAAGGGAATTCTTTTAGCTTGAAGTGGAGAAGAAATTGAATTGAATATGATTATGAATAATATTATCATGGCTTTTTTTGTGTATATATATTTTTTTTGATTACTTATAAGACTTAAAGTGGATTACTTCTTCTGCTAGAAATATCATGTTAGTTTCCAACATTCCGTCGCTTATATCGCTTATAAATATTTTGACTGACATTTATCTGCCTCTCTCAAAGGGTCTATGAATAGTTTTTCATTTATAACGTATCCTCTTTGTTTTCAGTGTAATGTCTGCTCCCTATGCCAATTGGCTACCCGACCCCCTGTTAATTACCTAGTTTGTGTGGCAAGCTAGCTGGCTGAGCTGCCCGAGTGGACTGATCAGTGGGCAGGCGCGTGCTCAAGGCGTGAATACCAGCGTCAACAGGCTAGCACCTGAGCCCCAGGATCGACGCTAACTAAATTATTGCTGAAATATTTGCTGATTTATTGGCTGAGATACATTTGGCTGTTGTTGTTGTTGTTGCTGTTGTTGTTGTAGCATCACGCCATATGCGTGTTAGTTTGCTTGCAGCACGAGCACGTTGCAAGCTTGTTGCAATTAGTTTTTGCATCACCACCCAGCGAGTGTCTGTTGCTGCTGCAGCGGATGCTGCATATCAGCTTACGGCTCAACCTTGAACCGCCAACTGTACAGAGAGACAGGGAGAGAACGGAGAGTGACAGGGAGGGAGAGAGAGAGAGTGGAGTGCGAAGGGCACATTAAGTTGACTTGGCAGCTTCCAGTTGCAGCTGAGGCAAACTTCCGTGTAATTAAGTGGCATACACAATGGACCGCACCACCGGCCAGCCACTGCCAGCCAGCACAGCCAGCACCACCCATTGTGTTAGCAACAAGCGCAGCTCAACTTCAGATTCAACTTCAACTTCAACTTCAGTTTTCTTGCCAACAGACGCAGACGCTTCGTGAAGGCCCAGACAAGCGTATGCACATGATTTCAACAAGACGTGGCCAGTCGCCAGCCGGCGCCAGTTGGTTGGCAACAAAAAGATATCGCAAATATGATAAATTGGGCGCTAACTTTATTTATGCACCACACAGAGCCACACAGGCGAGAGCAGCGAAGCAAACCAGAATCAACTCTCGGTCGAGCTCTCGTTCGAGTTGTCTAAGCCAAACTTGCTGGCCTCGTTCGCCTGTAATTTGAAGCCATTTTGGTCAGCCAAATAAAGTTGTCAGCTGGCTCCTTCACACAAAATGCAAATGCAACTGCGAGTCAACCCCCAGCACAGGCCCCCACTCGAGCAACGAACTTGGACGTGGACTTGGTATCCACAATGGAGGCTGGAGCTAGATTAGTTTTTTTTTTTTTTTTTGTTTTTTTTTTTTTGTGCGACGTGTCTTTGCAAATTAGAGTATCGTGCAACGCGTTTGTTAGTCGCTGAAAAGTTTCTAAAATTTCAATGGCATTTAATTAAGGTTTCTTGACACGAAGAATGCATACCCTGTGCTGGAAGAAGAGAGTACTTGAAGGGATGTGACTAATGAAAGAAATATACAACTACAGCGGAATCCCGATAGTTCCAAATGGCAAGGAAATCAATTATATTTTTCGATTTATACAGAAATTCAAATTATCGAGAAATATTGAGAACGAATTTCTTTCAAGGACATAGAAATTTTTTCGATTTATCGCGATTTTCGATTTAGCGGAGTAAGAATATCGAGACTCGACTGTATATTTACATTAGATCATATATAAATTATATATATGTGGTTTACTCACCCAAGCAACATATTACTAACGAAGTTCAGCATATTGTCCTTGATTGTTATCTAGACAATTCAAGTTTCAGCTCCATCAATTTGTCGAGCTAAATTACACAGTATCTCATAGTCAATCAATTTCTAATAGCGCTCTTTGTTGCAGCCAGTTGCCACACAGCAGCCGAAACAGAAGCTGCGGAAGTCTTTAAAGCTAATGGAACGACTTCTTACGGGAACCAGGAGATACCAACAGCACCAGCAGCAGCAGCAAACACAACCAGATCCAGTTCCTCGCATATTCAATCAGAACTAGTTCGCGAGCTGATTGCAATATCGAGATAGTCTTGAAATGAGTTAGAAGAGGCAACATTAATAACTCCATCATGGTAATTTGTTTGGATGTCGCCTCGAAATGTGGGTCAAGCTCTAATTGCAGCTAATTTCAGATCATTTCCTAGGCAAAATACAGCTCTTGAGTCATGCGAAATAATAATTGTATATAGAAAGCAATAGGAAGTATAGACATAAATCACTCCGCTAGGGCTCTGTTAATTATATTGCTTTTATTAATTGATTCCACTGATAAATGATTTATTTTGTCTTAGTGCTAATCGTTATTCATTTTTATTTTTTTATTTTATATAATTGAGCTGAGAGTGCTCAATAAATTATCGGAGATATTGAATTTTTAATTCAAATGTTTTAACAGCCCATCAATTAGTGAATAAGTGAAGTGTGTTTGTATTGGGAAAATTTATAAAGGTGTTGATCAGAATTAGTTGGCGATTTCTGTATATTTAAATTACATGTTTTATTATAATAATATTTTATATAGATTTATTTATATTCATTCTATTCAGTAACAAACTTTTTACTATTTTTAGGTACTGTCAATTTAGTAATGTCTAATGATGGGGGATTAAAAAAACTTGGTATGTACTTTTATTAAATATTATTTTGTCTTTACTTATATAAAGATTTATTGGCTGATGAAATGTTTGAGGAACTGACTAATTCACATAAAAATCTGTGCTCTTCTTTATTTGTTCCAAAATAAAATATACTTAGAAAACAAAAAGATATTTCATATTTGTATTGTATTGTATTTAGTATACCATTTTTCATATACTTTATTTTATTTTATTTATTTTTTTTTTATTTTATTTTAAATATTTGTATGCATAGTATTTTATATTTCTATAAATTCATTACGTGTTTTCTCCCAGCTGGATAAGCAATTTATATATACATATACACATACATAAATAACTTAACAAACATCTCAATAGCTCATATAAAGAAAAAAATCCATAAATGTCAATGTCAAATGTCCATAACCCTATCCCAGAGCTGAGCAGCTGACGAATGTCAGTTACACTAGCTAGAACACAAATATATATACATATATGTATGTATATGTATTAAAAATAATCGATTGCTATAAAAATCGACCATTAACGCTGTTAATTTGCTTTGGCCCCCGCGACGGCGTTGATGGCAATGCATCGACAGTTGAGCAGTTGGCACAAGGCAAAAAAAAAAAAAAAATATATATATAGAAAAAGGGTGCAAAAGTCATAAAAATTAAAAGCAAATTACGCTGCAGCAACAAAAACGAGCTACAGTAATGATTATAGCAATAGCAACAACAACAACAATAACAACGTCAGCGCCAGTTAACTCGACAATATTAGCGCAGTGTTCGAACGGTTTTCGAATGGGCTCGTTCGATTGAGGAACGAGACCGGACCAGACCAGACCAGACCAAGCGCAACCTTTTGTCACTCTATATTGACGCACCTTATGCAGCCATGGCAACGTGGAGACGACGAGCACTTCCGTTTAGCATTGAAGCGCAACCGTTTCAATAACTTTTGCCCAGTCTCAAATACAATAAAAAAAATAGCTGAAAGAGTTGAACTCTATGGGCAAGAACAATTTGAGTGCCTAATGACGCAAAGTAATGAGAAGTTGACGTGGCATGCCCCCGCCCTAACACCAGAGGGGTACAGCTAGAGATGTACGGGATATGATTTATAAGGCACGATATAAACAATATATATGTGGATTTGGAGATGGTTGGTGAAAGTTGATAATATATGTAATAGTGAAAAATGTAATAATATATGAAAATATATTATATGGAAAGGATTCTGTAAAGAAATTAGACTCTAGAAATTAGGAATTATAAAAACTTAGATATGATAGTCTATTTAATAAAGTCTCATTTATTCAAGTAATGATTTTTAATCTTAAATAGGTTTTTTAAGAAGGCTGATTCGAAATTTTATAAGATTAAATATTAGATAGTATATAAAACCATTTTTAGGTATAACCACTTTAAGAAATCTTCAAATATTTTTTTTGTAAATAACTAATTATTTTATTTTTAGCTTTTATCGATATATTTAATAAGCATTTGTATGTAGCACCACTGACCAGTGGTAGCACGTTGCCATCTCTAAGTCAAGTGCGACCGTAACATATCAAGCCAAACCCCTTTTTTCGCGCTTGATGTGTCGTTGATTTGTTGTTGCTGTTGTTGTTGCTGCTGTTGTTGGCGCTGCTGTTGCTGGTGATGGGTGCTAAAAATCGTCACAGCTGTGCAACGTTTCGAATTGAATGACTTAATGTGCAACATTGTGTCATCAATATCCGTTCCATTCAGCTCTCTGTACGATTCTCACTACAGTTTCTGACCAACTGTCCGTGACAAAAGTGTGAATTACGCTTGAGCCTGAACGCCCACTTGTGTGTGCGCTGGGTCTCCAGACTATAAAAGCTTAACCCTCTTCAAAATTTCCATCAGTTCTTGCGCACTCTCCCTCTCTTTCTCTATATATCTCTCTCTTTTCAGTTCCACCCACTGTCAACGCAATCTGTTTGTGCCTGCATTGCCGTCTATTCGTCTTAGCCATTTGATTGCGTCTCTTTAATCCTTCACCTTCGCATCGCATATGACCGGCGATTTTTCGTCTGCTGTCTGCTCTGACATTTGACAGTCAGTCAGTGTCAAGTCATCAATATGTACTTAGTTTAAATGCCTCTTTGCCCTGGCCGGTCTCTATCCGGGCCACTCAACCTCTCACGTCTGTCTAGCTCGCACTCACTCCCTTGTGTCTGGCCTAATCCCTATGTAAATCTGTCAAATTAGATGCGATTAGTTCAAAGTGTCAAGTAGTTCTTAGCGCTGGTTCTCTTAAGATGCCGCCACTTCGGAATCGACTCTGAGTTGCCGACAATTGGTCGACTTTCGGTTGTCTTTGGATGTCGAGTTGTTGCTTGGGCATTTGCCTTAAATTTTAGTTTAAAGTGTGCCTTTAGCTGGGGCGATTTCTCCCAGTATTGAATAGAGTGTGATAGAAGCTGGAGTTGAGTATACTAATGAAGCAGTTAGTAACTCTTAAAGGTATATGAAAATGGAATAAGTTATGTGTAAAATGATTTGAGTATTCATATGAGCATATGGTCCCTTATAACAGAACATATTTGTTTATTCGATCTCTTATATAAACTAACAAATAGCACTAAGGTTTTAAATATCTTGACCGGTTCAGTTTTTATAGTGTTAACTTATTTCGCACACCTTATATAGCTTAGACACATTTAGTATTATATTGCTTTGATGCAATATAGGTATTCCTAAGTTCCATTTACTCCTTAAGAGTATGAATCCACGTAAATTTGGGTAAAATTCGATTTATATTAAGACTCAACTATAATTTTAGCTGGCAAGCTGGATGTTGGTCGTTGAACTTCCATGTTCTGCTATTGTTCTTTATGGTTCCATTTACATAATGGTTATGCAATACATCATTTTCAATGCCTTCCTCGAGCCTTTCAGACATAACAGTCTAACTGTTTCTTTCGCATCACACAGATATTCCTTTTTTATTGACCCTGCTTTCTCACGCCTGGCCAAAAGTGTGTCTCAATTTGCGCAGCTAATAAAATCTAAATTTCATTTAAATTAATTTACAAATTCCCACGTCAGTGCAGTCGAAACACAACTAGCTTTAGCTCTCTCTCTCTATATATGTCTAATGCCCAAGCAAATTGCGAGCGCAACGAATCGCTTAAAAAAAGCAGCCAAAAAATTGAAATCACACGACCTATGGAACAACGCAAGTTTTCAATTTAGCGGCAAGGACATTATCTAACGGCGTATGCTTACCAATTGGCAACGCCATACGGCGGCTCATCAGCATCAGCAACATCATCATCATCATCATCATCATCATCATCATCATCAGCCTCGTGGTCGTGGCCGTGGTCCACGCTTCTCTCTATCGCTCGTCGGCTATCGATATCATAATGACACTATCCGACGATGCGCAACTGTGACAAAATTAATTTTCAACTTGACTGCATCCGCTTAGGTTAGGTATAATGCCCAAAAAGGGGGCGGCACGGCGCGGCTCGGCACCCTCGCACCGGGCGCTGTTTGATGATGATAATGAGACCATAGATAACAACATTTGATGTCGCCGAATGTTACCCAAAAATAGTTGCGCGAATTTGTGCACAGCCAACGGGAGTGCGACATCCGCATTCGTTGTGCAAAGCACTCACAAGTCAACAGCAGCCAGTGAGCCACCACCCTTTGATGCCCCTGCTCCTTGCTTCTCCGTCCTTCCGACGGCGTCCTTCCTCCCTCTCATACCAGTTTTATTGCGGCCGTTGTGGCCGTTGGCTATCGGGGTAAATCAGAACGGGCCACGGGTCGGACAGCCAAACGCCACCGCACTGACAAATTGTTCCGCTAAATAAATCACGATTCATGATTATCGCCATGAAATCGAAATTTTCCGCTTTATTTTCCATGTCACGGGCACAAGTTATCTAATATGCTTTAAATGTGAAAACCCCTTCCCGGCGCCCGGCATTAGGATTGCGGCAGCTTAACGAGTAGCTGAATTATTGATTTAGGCTGGATTAGTATTAGGGCTTAGATGTTGAGAAATAAAACCAACACAACTAAGTGGATAATATTGGGAGTGTGTAGAGGACTGAATTGAGTTATTTAGTTGGGGAATGGGAGTGAGTGCCGAGAGTGTGAGAGAGAGGAATCTCTCAGTTGAGTTAGAATTTTGATGCAAAATAACATTTTGAGCTGTCTCTAGTAGGAGAATGGAGAAACATTTAGCTATTTAATATATGATCATTAAATAATAATTAGTATAATTAATGAAGACAGCTGCTTCTACAGAGATCTCTAGAAAGATATTGCTATAGTTTTGCCCAGGATTTTGCACCAAATGATAAATGTTTTTATTAAATAAGAAATAAGAAAATGTATGATATAGGGGTGTTTGAAGACGAGATAAGGGTTTCTAGAAATCTTTTTGGTTTAAATGTTTTAAGGAATTCAAAAATAAATTAAAGATTTTGGGTAGATATTTTGAAAACTAGATTTTGAATTAAAATTAAATTTTAAAAACTACAAAAATATGTGAAATAGTAAATATTTTTCGAAATAAATAACTAAGACATTAAAACTCAAAGTGAACAAAATATTAAAAAAATAAATAAATAAATAAATAAAAAATATTGTTGGCTAAAAATATATGAAACGAAAAGATTTCAATGTAATATTGAGATGAATAGAGAGATCTCATAATATATCTATTCTATCTAATTATATGTTCAGATTTTAGATTAAATTGAAGTAAAAAGAAATCTCAGGAAAACTCAAACTTAATATATATAAACGGAAATCATATGAAATAGAAATGTCAATAAAAAAATTTTGAATATTTCACCTAGCATCCGCAAATCTTCCCATGCCCAATTTCACGTTGATCTGATCCATGCCAAAGTTCGTTACTTTCTGTTCAAAGTCAATCTAGTCGCAATGCAAAGGTTCAACAAAGTCAGCTAATTTTGCTTGGGCATTGTCCAAAGTGCAAGATTTGGCCAGAGCTGCAATTAACTAGACCCTCAAGGTTAGCCTTAACAACCAAATCAAAATCAAATCAAATCAAGCTCGCAAACAACTGACAAATCCTGAGAAAGTCAGTAAGCCAGCAGCCCCGTCGCAGTCGCAACAATGCGCAATCAGCCACCCTTAAGGGCCGGGCCGAGCCGAGCCGAGGCGGGCCGAGGGGTGTGATGAAACCACAATGGCAAAAACAAGCCCTGTCATATTTGCTCATTTAACGGGCTGACACATCAATGTCAAACCAAAATCCAAGCTGAGGGAGATGGAAGAAAAAAATTAATATATGTATGTACACAAGTAAAAATGTGTCATTGTCATCAAATCGCAGTTTGAGAAAAAAAAAAAAACAAAACAAAACAAAAGCGCGCTAAAACATGACAGCTAATCTAATGGCAATTATGTGGTTGTCTAGGGTCGCTGTCGCTGTCGTTGTCTCTGTCCCTAGGCCCAACCACCGTGCATATGTGGAGAAACTCTCAATTTCTCTAATTGAAGTTAAGCATAACGAATGAGCGAGGTCCAACCACCAGCAAAACACTAGAAATCATAACAATTGAGACCAGCATCCGACGTCACCTCGATCATAGTTCAGTTTTGATTTTCTCTCTCTCTCTCTCTCTCTCCCTCTCTTTCTCTCTCTCGCATTGCTCTTTCGGATCTGTCAAAAGTGACATGACAAGCAGCGTATCAAACGGGGAATCAACAACAAGCAATCGCCGCAAAACAGTTGCTGTAATCAGCGCCTTCTAGGTGCGTGCGGGTGTCGTTGCCTTCAAGGGGCTGCGACTCGATGGGGGCGTGGCTAGCGGCTGGCTCTGTGGTGGCCATTTATGGAGTGATTTTCAGCATTTGACACTTGACATGCATATGAAAATTCTGACACGTCAACGCGCGGCGCTTTTTACACGCCAACGCACACAGAGCAGTAATAAATACCACACACACACACACACACACACACATATGTATATATGAGAGCGCTGCATTTGTAATTTGAAACGTAACTAATTCATTTCTAGCTCTGCTTTTATCTTGTAATGCCTAAGCAAAGCACAGTGGGTAGAGGTAATGGATATAGTATAGGTAAGGACTCATATCAAAAGCTTTGGTAGAGTAAAAAAAATTAATCAAAAGCGTGTATCAAGCAAATAATATGCAAATTCTATCAAATATTTATTCCAAGACATTTTCTTTAAACTAAAATTCTTTGCGGTGCTTGAAAGGCAATATTTTGCAACAGGATTTATCACTATTGGCACGATGATCAGTTTTTTTTTTTTTTTTTTTTTTTTTTTTTTTTACACAGAAATTCAAATTATCGAGAATTATTGAGAGCGCGAGGATGATTTAGCGGGTTATCGCGACTTGACTATATTATTAAATTAAAAGACTTTAAATCTGAAAACAATATATACAGAATATGATATACACTTAGAAGTGGTAAGTCTCACTTCTAAGATACTCTGATATATTATTGGACGCATTTTAAACCATCACTAACTTTGCATTCAGTTTCAAAATAAAATTATCCAATTCTACTTGAATACCAGATTTATATTCTGATACAGGACTGCCTTGGGTGTCATACTTGAAGTAAGCTGATGGCTCTAGTCCTATGATATTAAGTATTATAGATGATATTATCTATAATACTAGCTTTTATTAAATAATTTTATGTTTTTGCATATATTTCTATTGAATTAATAGAAAATTTATGCATAATCAGTTCTTTGACTAATAGAATATAAATATTTTTTTTTATATATATCAGTAATTGTGATTGTAATTAATTAGTTTTAAATTATAAACCATATCGAAATCAACTAAAACTTCACGAAAGTAGTTTTTTTTTTAATATAATTATTTTTTATTTTATTCATTTTTTATCTTATTTATCTGTTTATTTATTTATTTATCGTGTTCACAATTCCTTTCAAATGTCATCTCTCATTCAATTACCTTGACACCACTGTGCCACATTGATAAAAACATCCATAAGCATTCGATTAGAAATGCCCGTAGATGGAGGCGTGGCAGTTGCCAGCTAGACATCCGAAGAATTTTGATTGACACGTTTGACAAAAGTGGCGATTAAATGCGCTCACTCGCTGGGTCGGTCTCGCCTCTGATGTTGGGCATTAGCATTAGCCTGAGGCAATATTATTTCTTTATGAAGCATTTTTTGTTTCATACACCGAGCTATATATATATGTACATATACGCATGTATAGTTTGATATTGTGTAGCTGGTAATTTACCTATTTCAATATCGACTGATTGTGACAGACAGCGCGACGGCTGAGCATATCGACTGACAATTGTCGGCGGCATTCGCTTTGTGCAGCTTTTGCTCACTTTGCATATCAAAGAAATGTCTCTAGAAAGTGTCAAAGTGCTGCCACAAATTGATGACCATTGTGTGCCGTGGGTGGTCTGTGGTGGTCGTCCGTATAAGCCATCGATAAATTACCTTTATTGATTTGTGAGTGGCGCATACTGTGATGGTGGAAAAAAGTCGAGTAAGTCATGGAGATTGTAGGCGAAATGACAATGTATTTAGCAGGAAGTTATAAATGAAAGCCAGGAGAAGGCTCAAGATAGAATTCATATGTTTTTAGAGGAATCCGAGCTGAGATGCTCAGGAATCCATCAATCTATCAAGGCTGGAAAATAGTTTCTGAGTAAAATCTACTAAAGAAAACGTTTCTAAGCTTTCATCCCAATAGTAAAGGCTTAACACATTAAATTAAATTAAACAATGTCTTGTATGATGTTAATTACAGATTGTTAAAAGTGAATCATATTTATGTGTACCAGTCATTCATTATAGTTTAGTTCTTTAAGCTACATATCTATATAAGAATCTTCAGCCTACATACCTTGATAAACTCTAGCCTATATAATATAATAATAATGATAGCAATAATAAATATCATTCACGTTTCTTTTAGACATTACTCTTTGAATTGTCAGCAGTTCAGGCAGCTTTCTATGTGCAATGTATTTCCTTTTATTTAGTCGTAACCCATCCTAATCTTGGGCACTGAGCATTAGCCCAAGTGATGCTCCACAATGACAGCTCTTGGAGGCTGTCGCTACAAATGCCCGTTCAATTTGTTACAATCTGTTACACACTCTCAAGGAAACTCTCGTCTTGGCTGTCTCTGTTTTAAGAGACGACGACGACGGCGACGGCGACGGCGACTGTCGTGTCTGCCACAACTTGCTACGCATTCCAGAAGCTGAACAAAATCTCTACACCATGTTGGCGTTTATCGGCTGACTGCGCAACTGCTGTGAATGACATGGCCAGAAAGATAAAGAAAGGGTGAAGGGAGAGGGAGATGAAGAGAGAGGGAGAGAGAATGACGGACAGAGCTGGATACCCAGACAGAAATCCATTCATCAGTGGCAAATTTGTTGGTGGTATGAATCCATCATAAGGCGAGTGAAAGATCGTTTGTCGCTGATCATCAGCTTAAAAATCGCGCAAATGACGAGCGCAAGACATGGGCATGATCATGAGATCCCAGTTGAGAATTGAGAGTTGTGAATGTGAATGTGAATGTGAATGTGAATGTTATATGAGGCTGAGGTGGAACGCCGCTGTGGCTGTCTGGTGGGCACAGCAGTCAGTCCGACTGTCCGACCGTCAGACAGAGAGTCAGTTAGGCAGACAGCTTAGCTTAAGCTGACAACAACAACAACAATAAGAAGAAGAGTCTGGAGGAGAAGCAGCAGGAGGAGACAACAATGTGAGGAGGTGCTGCTCATGAGCTGTTTTTAACTGGTTTCTGAACCGCATAAGGGGCGTTCGAGTAGCCTAATGAGCAAACGGTCCTCTGAATTGACTGCGCTACGTCAAATCATGTGTGGTATATCTGTGTGGGCTGTTAATTGGCAGTAGAGCTGTGTAGTGTTGGAAAGTATTAAAGTCTATGGAAAGCGATCACAATAAGAATTTATTAGTTAAGGGAAAAAGAAAGGAGAATGGGGATAAATAGTATGAAAAAGAAGGGAACAAATACAAAGATATTACGAGAAAGAATAGAGGTAAATAGAGTGGGTGAGAGAGAGAGAGAGAGAGGCTGAGATAAAATGGAATTGGAGTGAAAAAATTGGAAAAAGCAAGAAAGAAACAAAAGAAAAAACATAGAGAAAGAAAGAGAGAAACAAAGAGAGAAATGAAGAATTAGTGCGACAAAGAGAAATTGAAAAATATCCAATATCGATCCCCTTATAAGTGGAGAATTTTTAGAGTTTAAGCAGTTAAATATATGTGAAAAATGTAGTGTTGCAAAACGTTTACCTTAAGAGTTTAACGTAAGAATATAGAATATATAATAGTGATGTATATAAAATGTAAATTCAAAACAAATATATAACTAATTTCTAGTGTTGGAAAGTGCATTTGCTAATCAATGGAATTCATCATTAGATATCTATCTCCCTATGCATATCTATTTCGAGAACATAAGATACACAAGTGCATTTAGAACGAATTTCTCAGCTAACTGGAGTTGCTTTTCTGAGCTTTCTTCACCTCAGTTTGTTTGCCTTAAGTAGCTCATTTTACATTCAGCTCGAATCGAATGCAGTTCTCCTAAGTCGAGAGACCCAGCATTCGCATTCGCATTCGGCCAGCTGCTGTTTCTGTTGCCATTTGTGCTACCATATTGGAATTCCCCCCAACTGGGCCGACCACAAATGATGTTGATTTTTATCAAAACTTATTGAGAAAACGTAATTTTTTTCAAGCTTTACATGTGGTGCGTGTGTGAGTGTGTGGCTTGGCTTGGCAGACCCTCAGCTCTGGGCCGGTGGCTAAGCTCGAAGCGTTTGTCAGTTAGTGGAGTATTTGAAAAATCAGCACAGCGAGCGATGCTATAAATAAATACAGCACCATACAATGTGCCTACAGTAAAAGAGTGAGAGAGAGAGAGAGAGAGAGAGAGAGAGAGAGGGAGAGTGGAGCAGTGTGTGGTGGTGCTGCTGCTGTTCACTGGTGTCTCTGCCCGGTGGGTTGTCCATCAATTTGCGACTGGCTGTGCGAATATTCAGCAAGTTTTATTTGGTAGCCTCGGCTGGTTGTCTGTCCGTTGTCTGTTGCATGTTGTTTGTTGTGTGGTCTCGCTCGCATTGGTGGTGCTGGTGGTGGTGCTGGTGTGGCAAGTAACTGCGCGTATAAATTTCCATTAACGATGCCATATATTCGAATTGATTTAAATGGACATCCATATGTCCCACAACCGCAATAATACGAGCGCCATAATTCACGCGATTGCGAGACAAAAAGCCAGACGCTGTCCGCTTTTTTTTAAGTGCCTTACTGAACTGCGGTGGTTCAGTGGTTGAGCTGACTGGTTGCAGCAGCAAAAGCAGCAGCGGCAGCTCTCTAACAAACTTCTAACCGTTAACAGCAGATTAATTTTCTAAGCAATTGTTGATCGAGCAGCCAGAAATGAAAACATTCTACACAACGATTTAAAATCGATTAACCCGATTCGTGTGCGGACATGCAACAGGTTGAGGGTATGCTTGCCCCACGGTGTCTTATTATCAAAAAAAAAAAAAAAAAAAAAAAAAAAAAAACGAAAAATATATATATTTTTATATACATATATATTGCGGCTTAAAACAAAGGCCAACGCTGCTGCAGAGGGCGGCCAAAATCCGGCTCTGCCGACAGAACATTCAGTCCGACAAACGCCTACCGCAAACATTTTTTTTCCACTCTGAGATACACTTTGTTGTTGTTGTTGTTTCTTTTTCTCGCTCACGAAAAAGAGGTGAGAAAATTGTTGATTAGCTTCCATGGAGGGCAGCCCCACAACGAACCAGCAGCAGTAGTTGCCTCTCACTCTTCTCCCCCCTCTCTATCTCTCTCTTTAGGTCTGCACAGCGATCTTGATGAAGATCAACATGCCATTGGTGGGCGTGGCTGCATATGACTTTGATATTTGTCGGCATTTCGCTTTGCGTTTTGCGGCACAGCCACTCACTGCATCATACGGAATGCTGAAAATAATATAACTATTAAAATAATGAAAGAATACGTCAAATGGAAGTGGATTGAATGAGACACGGGAATGCTCTAAAGTGTGTTATTATTATGAAGTATATATTATATATTATATATGTATTTATAGATGTTTAGAGACTGAACTATAAATGGAGTTATAGGTTATGCTTTTAGAACTTTTTTACAAGAAGAAACTTAGCTGAAATTGAGTAAAAATTCACACACAAAAATTACAAGAATTATCGCATAGTTTATATATGTCAGCATACAAAAGCTCATTGATACAAAACAAGCCAGGAAGAAAGACTTCAAAGCTTTTCAATGAATGTAGATTGTGTGACTACGAGTGCGAGCGAGGTGAAGGAAGAACTAACGGAGACAAAAGCTGCTTGATATATGTAAGTGTATCAAGAAGCACAAGCAGACAAAAGCTAATTGAAATATAAAAAGAAACTTTGTTTCATTATTAATTATGCTTAAATATTAAAAATTTTCGCAAGTAAATATATTTTTAATATTTATTATGTAATTTTATTCAATAAATATTTAGCAATGACAACCTGCATAGATTTGCCTATATAACCCAAGCGCCTGCAGTGTATAATTATGCGCTGTTGAACGCGTCGGCTGTTGCTTTTGCCTTCCACTGGCTGCCGCTTGATGCTGCCCACTATCACTTACTACACTCAACGCCCTGTTCTGATGCTCAGCAGCAGCCGCTGCAGAAGCATCAACTTGATTGTCCGCAGATGGAGTCCGTGGAGTCAAGGAGGCCAGAGAGCAAAGGGAGGGGAACGGTGTGGGTTCTGGAACGGTGCTCTTTGGGGCCTAATAATAAATACGAGCGCGTGCAAGCGCTCCCCCTTTGCCCTTGTCCAAGCTAGTGGCTTGGCCTCTTTGGTGGCAGCCGCTCTATAATTATCTCAAACTGAAATTAACCGTCGAAAGAGTTGGGAAATAAGATTATGCGCATCGCAACGCAACGCAACGCATCACATCGAATCGGATTGGATCGTATCGCATCGCATCGCAACGCATCGCAGCGAGGACCGCACGCTAACGCTGGTTCTGCATGTTAATGTCCGACGATCGACAGGTCGTACTAGACACCAAGAGCTGGCAGAGCTTGAGCTTCTGCTAATTTATTGCGCGTTAATATCGACAGGATGAGTTTCCAGCTACAAAGAGACTCGGGCAGTCGAGCTAATTGAAATGCCGCTGCCCGTTGCTCTTATCGCTAGCGTAACGCTTACACATGTTCCAGCCATGAGCTCATTAGCTGAATAACAGAATTACAAGTCATTACACACTCAACTGACTGACCAGCCGAGCAACTGAACTGACTGGAGGTTCTATTTGGAGCTCAAGACTGTTGGCAATTATAAATAAATTAACTATTGGCCAGTCCCAGACCCAAAAACAGAATTTATATAGATTGGTATCTAACCAACTAGTCCCTTGACTTGACATCATATGCTCGTGTTTGATTGATGGATTGCTCTACTTGTGTCCGAGAGGGAGAAAGAAAGAGCGAGAGTGAGAGGGGCGCCTCTCCTGCCGGGTCTATAGATATATATCATATCATTGACAGCTGATCAACTTTTGGCCGAACTAATAGAGCTGTTACACAGCCAGCTGAAGGAATTTCGAGTTGTTTAAGCTGTCAGGCAGTGTGAGACTGAAAATGAGAATTTGAGACTCAAAATATTGGCTAAAAGTGTATTAGGTATGATACATACAATGTGAGTCTCAAATTTATTGTTGAAATTATTCTTACTTAATATTACAAATATTATTCACATATATATATATACATATTTGTATATGAAGAGTATATAACAATATATATCTCTTTGTTTTTTTTTTTTTTCGCCCTGAACCTCATTGGATTTTGTTCAAAAAATTATATTATTTTTTTTTTAACTATGGCATACATTTTATGTTAAAAATGAGTTTAAGGTTGTTTTATATGTATTTAAAAAATATATATGTATACATTAAATTTTGCAGATATTCTTTCTATAAAATGTATAAATATAAATACATTTCAAATTAACAATTAATATTAACCAAATTAGAGTAGAGTACAAATGCACAAAAAAGTGCTATAGCATTTTCTCTTTGTTTATGAAGATAAATTTTTTTACACATTGATAAAAAAAAATAATAATAAAAATTTCATATTTTTATATTTAAGAAAAAAATTATAAAACTTTAACGTCAGGAGGCTAAGAACATATAAACGTAATAATATAAGTAAATTATATATAAATATGTATATATATGTATATACGAGAATTTTATATATAAGATATATATTATATATATCTTTAGAGTTTAAAGCTTTGAATCGCTGACTTTTAATCTCTCTTTACTAAACTATAAACCCTGCCCAACATGAAAATCTCAAACTAATGCTCTCCAATAGCAATAACTAATTTTTTTTTTTTTTTTTTTTTTTTTTTTTTTTTTTTTGACCACACTTCTAATTGCATTGCGAGCTTCATTTAGGTTTCTCGTTTGGCTATTCCCCTTGGAAATCCCTGTAATTGTCCGGCAAGTTATATGGAAAAATCTGTAAATTGTGTACTCAATTTAATTAAATATCAATTGCCATTTCAATTAGCTCAACAATTTGGCACGCATTTAATTGCGCCAAATCCCGCAATGCTGCAGTAAAGTGTATTAAAAACGTGGCAGCTAGGCACATAAAATCTCGCATTTCACCAAATTTAACATAAAAATTCGGGCTAAAAACAATGCGTGCGTGTAACTGACTCCCGCCTACCCCGTAACCCACCTTGCCCCAGTCAACCGCTCGAGCAACTCCCGGCGATGGCAGCGGCGGCTGGTCACATTAGACAGCCACGTGTCTGGGTCATTATGCTGAAAGTTACACGAACGTCGACGCTTACATTTTGACTGGTCTAAGCAAGTGAGATAGAGAGAGAGAGAGAGAGAGAGCGGGAGAGGTGGGCAGTGGGTGATGGGTGGGGCGGGGGCGCAGATGGCAAGGGAAGGTGAACCCAAAAGCTCAGCCTTGTAGCGCAATTTGTAGCTGTCAGTGGAAGACAGAGCGACAGACAGTCGCTTGACACGTGTGTGGCTCTGTGTGTGTGCGTGTGTGTGTGCGTGTAAGTGAGTGGGCGTGTGCTACATGGTAGGCGGAGGGTGTCAGTATTGTAGTTAGCTAATGTTGTTATACCTATTGTTGTTTCTATTGTCATTGTTGTTGCTGTTGTTGCTTGGGTCGATTGGCGATTATCGCCCTGCCCGGATTTGGCTTTGGCTTTCATTGTTGTTGTTGCTGTTGTTGTTGCTGGTGCTGCCTTAAAAATTCAAATCGGATTTGTGCATTGTGCGTATAAAATGCGGATTCAATTGAAAAACGAACTACGGGCAATGGATTGCGCTCTCTCTCTCTTCTCTTTTATTGCTCTCGCCCCTCTCTTCTCATTCTCGCCCCTCTCTAATGCTGCTAGTTAATTTTAATGGTCTATGAAAAGCGCAGATTTTGTGGATTAGCCGCTGCAAGAGCAACGAGCGACGGCGGCGGCGGCTTAGAAGTGAGACTAAGTGGCATGTGTTGCCAGTGTTGGATAACGTTGTAATTTAGAGAGTGTCAGATAGCTCCAGCTATGTGGAGGATAGTTGTAAAAGCACTCAGAAATTGAATATAGAGGATGATCATAAAATTACTGCGTGAGAGAGGAAATTGGAGTAAAGTTTCCATAAAATGAAAAGTTAAGCTTAAGTACATATGTATCTATATATGTAACCCATAAAGTGGCCCTGCAGTTTGTGCAGCAGGAAAAGGAGGACGGGAAAAGATAATTGAAAGTTAAATCAAACAAGTTTGAATATTTCGACCGCAGAATATTCGCTCACAGTTCAGAATAGAAACTAGAGATATGTATTCCAATACCAAATAATAATTTAGTATAGTATAGTATAGATATACAGTTTACCGATTTGTAAAATATCATGAGCTATTTTTGTAGAAGAAGCAAATTACCATTTCGGTTTTATAAAGTGATTGAAAAACACTTGAAATGTTTATAGATCGATAAAAAAGAAGTACGAAAATTGTCATTTGAAATCTCAACTGTGCCAATGATATAAAGTTTATAAACATTAAATTTTTCATTATAGTCAAATTTATATACAAATTGATATTAGAAGAGTCTTTCTTAGATATGTAATGGAGTAGTGCTCGAAATCTGAGCTGCAAATGAGATGTAGACAGTGAAGAAACTTGCTAATGAACTTCACTTCATTTTTCAGAAACTTCTTCTCACAATAGAACTTGACACCCTCTGCAGTGCGAACCGCTCTGCTGGCAGTGTCACAACAGAATATCTGTATATATTTAAGCATATCTATTCACATATAAATGTGCATAAATGTATTCCAGCTAACGAACCGAGACTTCCTAATCATATATCATCGACTCTCATATCGCTGACATTTGCGCTGGAGGCGCGTGTGTGTGAGGTCCCTGTCTGTCTGTCTGCCTCTGTCTGCTCTGCTTCTATCCTGTGCTGTCCTCTGCTGTCTGCTGTCTGCCCAGGAGTTGTTGGGAGCAACATACATATGTCACGAACATGTCAATTAGATGCCCAAACTTGGAGCAAATAGTGGCTAAGCGGGGGCTGATTTTTTAAAGCATTAAGAGCGACACACGTGGAAAGGAAGTGAGTGGGATAGGTGGGCGGGGGTGAGATGCGGGAGGGAGCAGAGGCATCAAAAACGTTGAAGTGTGAACAATTTGTAGTGCAGGATATATGGAGGCAGTTAATTAAGAGCCTATGCTAAAAGCGAAGCTGCACTGGGAGAAAAAGGAAGACATTTTTGGCACAATTTGAGCATTGAATGTGGACAAAAGAAGCGAAGCAAGAAAATTAAAAAATTCTATTAGAAAATCTAATAAATTTAATTATTATAAATTTAATTATACAATTGACAATAATAATATAATAAAATGTAGATAAGGAAAACTAAAATTAAATTCATAATCTTCTAAACAATATAAATTATATAATTTATAAATTTATTTTATATTTAAGAAGAAATAAAATATAAAACAGAATTAAACTAATAAAGAAAAAAATTAAAGAAGTCTTTTCAATATACAAATTACAAATAAAAAAATATTATTTTTTATATAATTCATTTACATAAGATTTATATATATATGAAATATTATTTCTAGTGTTTTGTTCACTCAATATTTGCTCTATATTTTTATACTTAATCAGACATAACAACGCACTTTTCTCTGAGTGCACTCGCCTAACTGCTCTCGCTCTCTCTCTCTCTCTCTCTCTCTCTCTCTCTCTCTATCTCTCTCTCTCTCTTTGCAGTTCCCTCTGCTCTTCCTGCAACACACATGGGCCACCCAGCTGGGGCATTGTTGTGATTTGCAGCTGACTTGCCTCATAATTATTTAAAATTAATGACAATATGAAAATGTGTGAGTGACTGCGTATGTGTGTGTGTGTGTGTATGTGCCGCTACTGTTTTTTTTTCTACCGCTCTCGGCCCGCGCACAGTGGCGCCATTTAAGCGCCCAGTCGCATAATTTATGAATTGTCAACTAAATTTGACATTTCAATGTGTGTGTGTGTGTGTGTGTGTGTGGCAGTGGCTGAGGCGGTGGCTGGAGAGGCAACAACAACTTTGGCGGCGTTCAATTTATATTTGTTTTTCGTTTGTGGCCTGTCGAAGTGTGAGAATTATGCGAGCGACAGCAGCAGCAGCAACAACAACAACAACAACAACCACCTACCACATGCAAATGATGTTGTTGTTGTTGTTGGAATGTCATAAATTTCGTTACGCTCATTAGCGTCGCAACTGCATATAAATCGGTGTTGCACTGCATAAAGCGAGCATCATCAGCTACAACTTGAAGCTTGAAGAGTTTTGGGAAGTGGAGCGAGAATATTTAGTGGATTTCAACATGCGTCAAACTTAAATAAAACCTATGAAAATTGATATTTACAAAGCGGTTTATACTTCGAGATGTTCTGTATACAACGTATGCAAAGTTGATTTGCAATTGGAAACATCAGTAAATGTTGTTATAAGAAAGTTAAAATGTCTCTGGACGAGATGAGATGAGTTCTTGAATAAAGTAGATGATAAATTTGAGTTTTAAGTCTTTCATGATGTCACTGTTCCTGGCAAATGGAATATCAAAATTAAACGTCTTATAATGATTAATTCAGTTGATTCAGATTCCCTTATGAGAATACTTTACATTTATTTTTTTATAATGCAGAAAATGGATTGATTATGATATACCTCACCTTTACCTTTACACTCAAGCAACTTCCTATAATCTTTAGTTACAAATATATAAATTGACTCTCAGCTGTTTCCTTTACATTTGAATTTGAAGTTTAGTTTCTATGTGTGTGTGTGTGTGTGTGTTTATAGATCTTTGTGTGTGGTCCCCACTCTAAAGAGAGTCTCCAAAGTTCTTCGTGCGCAAAACTTGTGACGTCTGTGTGCTGGGTAAAGTCAAATGAAAGCTGAATATTCATAATTAAAAGGGAAATCTGATATATTTGTTTGTGTGTCGCCTGTCAGTTGTCGCATTTCCACATAAATCAAAATTTATTTTGTTGAATTTGAAAGTTTTCTTGTCTAATTTTGCGCGATTAATCAACGCAATATATACGAACATCTTTAAATATATATAAATATCTTTATTTATAGTTCGCTTCTCTTGGCTCGGTGAGCAACACTTGTTTGCTCACCTTGCGCGGAACAGGTGCATTACATATATATTTTTTTGTGTGTTTAGAGTCGTATTTCTACAGCTCGAACGGCACATAAATATTCCAAGCTGCATTCATTTATCAATTAATCAATTTGTCTTTTTGCTCGCCTAGTTTAAACAAATATTTTGTAATTAATTAAACGTGCAACCGAACTATAATAATTTTGTTTTTATTCAGTCTTTAATGTCTGCTTCTGCTTTATCCTACATTTGATCTATTGCACACGCGCGCCCTACATTCAAACAGTGAGCGGCAACAGTCTGCGCCAATGCTTCCTTAGCTGGAAAAACACGGCGGGAGGCACGTTGCGACGGCCAGCCAAAGGTCAAGGGTGAGCCACGGCAGCGGCAGGTGCTGTGGGCAGCCAACAACGACATGTAAAGTCATCAACATGAAACAGGGGCATGCATTTCGAGGGATTGAGGGATCGCGGATGCTCACTCTTAATATTAAAGCATTGTATTGTTAAGTAAGGCTAGCTCTCTGAAGGCATTCCATGTTTTGGAGAGGGAATTATGAGCCTCTGACTAAAATTTAATTCTAATATGAAGAGTTACCTTTTATTTCATTGGGGATCAGCATAGAAATTTAAGTATATATAATATTCATAGAAGCTGAAAAATTAATTAAATTTATTTTTCTTTAATTATTATTATTATTAATTTTTTTAAATTTAATTTTATTAATTTTATTATTATTATTATCATTATTATTATTGTCATTATTATTATTATTTTTTGAATACCTAAAATGTATTTATTCACTAAAATGTATTTATTTATTAAAAATTTTTTTTTTTTTTTTTACAAATTTTTGGGATTTAAAAAAATATTATTTCTATAATTTTTTATATATTTTAATTTTAATATACATATTATAATTTTAATAAATGAGATTAGGAATTTTTGCATCCTTCCATATAAAAAGTAAATTGTAGCATTTATCATAAATAACTTTATTATAGTTTTTTTTCAGTGTAGCCTTTTTATAATCTTTTTTATAGTTGGTTTTTTTTTTTTACTATCAGCGACCACACAGAAAGCTTTGATGTGTGAAACGACTTGTCAATTGGTTGCAATGCAATGTAGAGAATGTGGCAACAACAAACACAGCCACAACAACAACATTAGCAGCATCTACGATTAACAGCCGCAGAAAAAACAAAAACAAAAACAACGGCAGAAAAAAAAGGTGAGTACAAATTTAGCGCGCGAGCCACCCAAGTGGTAAAAAGTGCCAATTCGTGAAATTTCACAAATGCCAATCGATGTGAATAATCAGCAGCGACAACAGCAGCGCAGCAGCAGCAGCAACACGACTTTGATGTAGCAAGTGAAATGTGTAAAAACCGCCCCGCCAAATAAAAAAGCTAAAAAGGCGAGAAGGGAGTAAGAGAGGAGAGAGGAGAGAGGAGGCGTAGACAAGACAACGCTGTTGAGTGACAAACAATTGCAAGTGAAAGGCGGGCGGAGTGGAGCGGCGGCAACACGAGCAATTCGCATTGGAAGTGCAGGAGATGCGTGAGCAGTTGCTGTTGTTGTTGTTGTTGTTGTTGTTGCCACAGCAGCCGTTGCTACATATAAAAGCAAAAGGAATGAGAAGAAAAAGAAATTTGTGCTGTTGCTTGTTTTTAATCACATTTTGTGTGGCTTTTGTCTCGTGCGACTTTTAATTAAGTTTATTGCCTGCAGCCAGGCAACTGTTACAGCCCTTTTACATCTCTCTCACTCCTTCCCACTCTCTCCCTCTAGCCCACTCTGTCTCTCTTTTACAGTAACAGCTTCTTTTGCGCCTCGGCAAAACTAATTTCTCAGACTAGCACACTCACACACACATTGAAATCCTTGACTCTCTCTCATTTATTTGAGTGCTGCAATTGTTAACAAGCTACGGACAAGTTGCAACTTGTCTGCCCACTCAGCGTATCCCCCTCGCACCCTGCCTCAGCCAACCTTCGCCTTCATTTGCACTACCATCTTGTTTTGTGTCTGAATGCCTCCTTTTTAACTCCTGTGTTTGCCACTCGTTCTCTTGCGTGCGCTCTCTCTTTCTCTCTCTCGCACTCACTCCCTTGCTGTAGTTAGAGCTTTCAACATTGTCTGCCATTTTTGCCAAGCAACGCCCTCAATCATCTGGCTGTTTAGCAAAGCACACACACATACACACACACACACAGGCGCGCTATTTCCCCTTTACACACACATACAAACTTTTTGCGCCTGTAGCCTGGAAAGTCCACTGGAATGCCGCTCACTTGCTCTCTTGCTCTCTCGCTCTCCTTGAGCTTGAGCCGCCCAAAATGGCTGCCTCTGTACGAAATTCACTCAAAACTAGTCGCTCGACTTTTTATTCGCTCTCTGCCGCTACCTCTGTCGCTGCCACTGCCGCTGCTGCTACTGCTGCTGCTGCTTCTGTTTCAACTGTCGTTGTTGTTGTTGTTGCTGTCGCTTTCATTTCATATTCGCCGCAACTGGCGGCCACATCAGGGGCAAGCCACACGCTCGCGCCTCTTCTCTCTCTCTCCCTTTCTCTTCTGTTTTTATTTTCTATTTTCAGCACACGTTTTCACTTTGATGTCCGTTCGCATATATTTCGCACCTGATTAACATTAAGTTTTATTCGTACATTATTATTATGATTTTCATTTTTTTTCCCGGCTTTTTTAAATGTTACGCCTCACATAATTCACAGACCATAAACAATATGTGGAAAAAAGCGAAGAAGCTTCTTAAAAAATAGAGATGTTTTCAGTTTATTTTTACCTGTTGCCATTCAAATTATTTGACAGCTCATCGAAATGTTAACATTAAGTTGATATACGATCAAATGTGTTGTCAAGGCGCAGAAAATTGTGGAAATTAGGTTAAAAAATCAGTTTAATAAGCTGCTGAAAAAAAGCGTTTTTATTATTAAAAAAAAAAAAAAAAAAAAAAATTATGAAGAAGAGGAATGCTGATGAAAGGTAATTGAGAAATGTGTAAGGATAGAGATGGAAAAAAAACATGAGGAAGATCCAACTCTTTAAAAATATATTATATAAGAATTTTATTTGGACAATTTATATTATATTTAATTATTTATTTTTATTTTCTATACATACATATTTATTTTCCAAATTCAGTTAACTTGCGTATTTAAATATTGTATATGCATTTATTAAAAGTATATTTCTCATGATTATATTTTAAATTAATTTGCGTATAAATTTTTATTAAAATTATTGTATTAAAATTCAATTTTTATATTATTTATTTAGTCCGCTTGTATTCATTTTAAATTCCATTTAAATATTCTGCTATAATTTAGTGTTATTTAACATCACATAATAAACATTCAATTGCTGTAGCATTTGCATAAGTCAAATGTGATTTAAACAGCGTTGACATATTATTACAAGCAATGCCAAAAGAGACCAAAAAAGAGCAAATGAAATGAAGCCAAAAGCTATTAAATTGGCAACGCCCACATAACGGAATGCAGAAGTCAGGCAGCTGCTCAGCAGCGAGCAGTTTGTATCTATAAGATACATTTCAACTGAGTCAGAGCTGTGACTCGCACATAAGTGTATGAGTGTGTGTGTGTGTGTATTTGTAATTAGTGGCAAAGCTGTGCAGCCTCCTGCGCCCCTTTGCCTACCACTCCCCCTCTCCTCTGCATGGTCCGCTTCATCTGCAGTTTTTGTCTGTCTGCCTTTTTGAGCATCGAGATATGCGAGCAAAAGATGAGCTACAAATTTCTCAAGTGTCAACACCAAAGTGAGCCATAGAGTTGAAGAGCGTCTATATGTGCGCTTATGTGTGTGTGTATGTGTGTTTGTATCTGTCAGATACTTTGCTGTGCGCATATACATCTCTGTTTTTGGCCATGAAATAATCATTTTTCATTGCAGACCGACAAACAGTGCATTTCGTTAATGCACACGCATAGACACACTCACACACACACACTTACACAGCACACTCACTGCTGTTATTAATAGTCATTAGCAAGTCGCCAGCTAATGATGAGAGTTTTGTCATCTAAAAGATACAAAATGCTCTACTGATCAATCAACAGTTAGCCCACATTTATATTCATATCTAAGATACACTTATATCACATTTGCACTTTTTGACAGTTGTGTCGAAAAGTTAATGAACCGCACAAATCAGACCAAAAATGGACTGTGAAACTCTTTTTGGACTTGTGAGTTCATTGAACGACGCGTCGTTTGCTCCGTGCACAAAATTGCCAACTAATTTGCACGGAAATTATATTTTATTTATTTGATATATGCACCGTGCTGAGCTGTTTCGCCTGGCCACGCCCCGCCCGTTCGCGTTCGCCTCGATCGGGCCTCAATAAGGAGCGCATATCCTTGGGCAACTTAAATTGCAGCGATAAGCTTTAAACTGCGCGTACTTCCGGCATGTTGCAGCGCCCCCCTTTGCCCACAGCACTGCTTTAGAATTTGCAAAGGCCAGAGGCGTATCGGAACGACTTTAATCAGGAGTACCCTATTGAGTGGGATGAGATTTGTCGTACATTTCGTTGTTGAAAATATTTGTAATAAAATTAAAATATTTATTTGTGATAAATGAAATTTTATATATGCTTGGAGTATAAAAAAAAAAAATTATTAAATAATTAATTATAATAAAATAATTAACCAATAATTATTTATTAAATTATATTATTATTGTAATAATTAAATTTATTAATTTTTTTTAAATTAATTTATTTTAAATACTTCAGTAAACTATTTTTTTTTTATTTTATATTTACATTTATTTAAATTATTATTTTAATAATTGTTTTAGTATTTATGTTTTAAGACTCATCTAAAATAATATTTGTAATTTATGAAATCGGATTTTATTTATATTTATTTATATACATATTTTTAAGCTGGTTTGAGTGATATTTTTTTAGCCAACCCCCCTTTCATTTTTCATCTACGCCTCTGTGCTTCTCGTATGCATACATACATACATATGCGGGCATGCAAGTATGGCCGGCATGGAAAGTGTTGGCAAGGATATGCTTAAACATGCAAATTTTCAATATGCAGACAAAACAGACTGCTCAGACCAGGAGAGAGAGAGTGAGAGAGATACAGGGCGTAGAGTGAATGAGATAGACTGTGTACATGCATGCCTGCACAGAAGAAAATTCTCAACGAGCGTAACGTAAAATGCATTTGGTTTACAAAAAGGGGGTTAACTGCAGCCCTCCCTCCCCTCCTCACCATTGCCTGCCCCACGCTGGCTGCGCTACTTTGTCTGCGTCCTGGCATTCGATGAAATTGCCGGATTGTGTTGAAGTGTGATGTAGGCATCGCTTGTTTGTGCCCTGGACACGACTCCTCGCGACGAGGCTATGCGATGCAATGCGATGCGATGCACTGTGCTGTGAGGCGATGCGAGGCGAGGCCCTTTGCCATAATTCTCGGATCACAAGTCGCGCTAGCAATATTTCCCACCCCGAAAACTTGACGAAATTAATTTCATAGCAATTTTCAGGCGGCGCTTGCTAAAAGTCTTTGCATATATAAACAAGATATACATATATGCATAAATATATGCATGTCAGAGCAAACATAATTAACTTTGAGTTGACTTTTTGGGCTGTTGCCTGTGCAGAGCTGCCATATTTGTATACCTTTTGAAGATGGCAGCCCATATAGGGCTACAGCTGGAAAGGCTAGTAATATGAGTATAGAGTTAATATACTAGAAAAAATTTTAATTTAGTATTTTAACTTCACTGGTCTCCCACTCTATAAATAGTATATATATATTTAAATTAAATAAATTAAAAAACAATCTAAAAAGTTTTTAAATACATAATGTCAAAGACTTTTTATACCAAATTTCACGATATATCAAAAATTTCTTTATGTTAAAAATTTGTTTGTAATCGAATCAATTTTTAAACTATATTTCCATTTATCAAGTAAACAAATTTTTTAAAACATATTTTTAATATAATTATATTATACTTATATATAACTGTTAACTTACTTCTCCTGTCTTACTTGTATACATCATCATATTCTTTCTTATCTTATCTTACAGGAGATACTTTAGTATCTTACGGATATATTTCTATTTCAACTGAACTCTAGTCTTATAAAATTTTACATGTGTAAACAACTTTTGATACTCTCTCACTCCGCGTCATCTCTTGCATTGGCATATGACTCATCAACTCTGCCTCTGCCTTCTCTTGTCTTTAGATACATTTCTAGTTATCTGATACTTTTTAGAGCTCACCCGCTGCCATCTCTAGGCGTTCCATAACACACGCCAAACACTTGTAATTCGTAGCATATCAAAAGCGAGAACCAACAAACAAGAAAATTGCCAAATCATGGTAGCATTACGATGGGGAGGAAAAACAGAAAAAGGTCTATAAGGAGTGTCCGAGAGAGTGAGAGGGAGAGGTGATAGAGGGGGGATAACATACTGAAGTGCAGTCGCTGCTCTAATGTAGATATATCTGGGTTTTTGACAAGCTGACGCTTGTTGCTTTTCATGTTGCTTTGATAAATTGAATAAACATTTTTATGGTATAATTAACTCATGTTCATGGCTAATGCGAATGCCACGCCCACAAAAAGAGACAGAGAGAGAGAGAGAGAGAGAGAGAGAGAAAGGAAGAACAAACCAAAGCTAAGCAATTAAAATGTTCACATTTCGAATGAGCTTTGTTGGCGTTGTTTATACTAGAATTTGATGACAGCATTTCTCTGGCTCTTTGATAGTATTTCCGTTGAATATTGATGTATATGTTTATATGTTTATATATGCACATATATTTAATTTTAGAAATTTATTAATTAAAAAGTCCAAATAACTTTCATATTAGAACTTTTGTAGAGCTTTTTTTGATTGATTTTTTTTTTTTTTTTAAATAGTATTGTCAGGTTTGGTCTCTATATTTCAAGCCTTAATATTATATTTTTACTATTCAGCTTATGTATTTATATAGTTATGTTTCATTCTATGATTGATTTTCTTAAGCTTTTAATTTATAAAACAATTCATACATTCTTTACCAAGTTCCTGTCTAAAAAATACTTCCAATTTTTATTTCATACCTTAAATTAATTATTTGGGCGCACTTTCCAAAAAAATTAAATATGAATAATATCGTGAAATCCCTGTCACATCATACAATTTATAAGGGATCCACCCTCACTACACTCACACACACACACACACATAGAGATATACAAAATAATAATTTAGATAAAAGTGTGCATAATTTTGATAAGGATATTTGTCTGACCAGGCGAGCGAGCCAGAGGAAATTTATATGCTCGCACCTAACTGCAAATTGTGTGTAATGAGCTGAGCGGCGTTTACCTTTGCCTTCACCTTTGCCTTTACCTCTGCCTTTACCTTTGCCGTTGCCTTTGCCGTTGTCTTTGCCTTTGCCTCTATCATGTTTATATAATTTTTTTCTTGCCACTCGGCTAATTTAGTGGCACCTTTTGCGTTGTCTAAGCCTGAAGAAGACATAAATTTGTTAGCGCCTGGCCTGGGTTTAGCTACCAATTTCCATGTCTCTTTTTTTTTTTTTTTTTTTTTTTTTTGAGGGTGTTTTATTATTTTTTTACTTCCTACTGTCTACCGGCCCCGTGTCCAGGCTTAGGCTTAAGGCATACATTACAAAAATTAGTCAACAACAACAACAAGAACACGAGAAAAGGTTGCCGACGGCTGAGAGATACGCCGGGCCAGAACATAGATCGGTCGCTTCAGATAAGTTCTATTTCATATTTATGTTGGAAATTAGGCAAATTTTTAGTGGCGAGATAATTTGTGTACGACTTTGTCGCAGTGAGTGAGAAAATTGCAGCTAATCTACGTTTATCTCAAATTGTGTGTGTGGGTGTGGCCATAAGGGAGGCAGGTATATTACGTGAATTCCATCAGATTTGCTGAGTTTAAAATAAATATCAATATTTTTTTCTTTCTGTATGTCAAATATGGTTGAATGGACTTTAATACTACTAGCTTTATATTATTAGAGAGGAAGCTATAGCTGGGAACTGGGAGGTTTCTCATGGGTGTAAGACGGCAGAGTCGAAAAAAAGTTGGTTTGTGTACATCAATATAAGCTAGAAGTTATATATAGCGGATAGTCCTTTTTTGTTCTTAATTTATTTAGTATTATTTTTAATTAAATTCCTTTTATTTGTACTCTCATAATGAATATTAAATTCTAAGTAATTTCTCCAATTTCAATCGTCGAATTACATTGAGATCTCATTGAATGTGATGTGGCTTAGCATCTTCGATCTTTCATGGGTCTCTATAGTCTCATGAAGTAGGAGTACGAGCAACATGCAAAATACTTTTCGAGCACACCTCGAAGTCAAAATAAATCGTGTTTAGATATATATAATTTAGCTTTCTTATAAAAGAATATTAGCCCAGAAATTATTAGCGAAAAATCAATTATCTATTGATCCAATTCAAATTATTTAACTAAAATCAATCTAATACTAAATAAATCTTTGATAAACCAACCTATGCCTATTTTCTCATATCGTTTCACATTCTGAGCATAATAATTAGCTTTAACTAACATTTCAATAAATACCGATTGATTGGCTTAACAAGCGCCGCTATCAGATTGTCTGGCAATTAAAATGTCTCAAACTAATAATTAACGAAATGCTAAGAATCCAATTAACACACTATCCATAAATACTTGATGAAAATGTGACACTTTCTCACAGTTTTCTAGCAATCGAGTTGAAATTGTGTTTTTCATTCTGCGAGGGCTAATTAAGACATTTGGAAAGTCAATTGAAGGCTTGGCTTTTGCTTGTTTGTTGGTTAAAAAATGATTTTATAATTGCGCGTTTCGAGTGTGTAATTATTAGTTAGTTATCGGTTAGGTCAGCTCAAACCGAGGGCTAACTAAACACTCGCCATTATATAAGCCATATTTAAGTGTTGCCGCAGTTACTCCGTTTTTGTTTCAGTTTCTGTTTGCCGGCTTCGTGGCCTATGCGCATAAAAATGAAGTTATTAAAATTCATATGCCATATGCCATATGCTGTATGCCTTATGCCAAAGGGCCGTCTACGAGCGTTTATGCTTCTCTTGTAATTATAAATGATTGACAGCACGCGTTTTAAAAATATATGTAACCAGAAATGTTGGCCCAGCCACAGCCTGGTGTAATTGTTTAATTGCTTAACAAATTGAAACAATTGTAAATATTATACATAAATTACAAGTCGCAACAACAGAAATTATGCAATTTGAACAATGTTTGCAAACATAGATTTTTATCGATTTTTAAATGTAGTTAATCATAAATAATTTAATAAATCATAATGAGGACGGTCGCATAGTAGAGATACATAAGCTCTCATATATTTTTAGCAGCTGGATAAATTTTTGAAATAAATTGAAATATATAATTTTTTCATTGTAATGCTTCATTCAAATTATTGTATATTTGCTTATTGATATTATAATTTTAAAAAATACATTTGTATTATTGAATTTTTATTGTTTTTTATCTTTTGCCATGTTTTTTTTTTTTTTTTTTTGGGTCGGTATATTAAATTTGTTTATTTATATTTATATCTTGTATTATATATATTATAAATTGATACTTTTTTATTGTGTATGTATATATATTGTATATGTTATTTGTTATTATTTAATTTTTTAAAATTTCGCTTAATTCAATTTTTAATTTTCATGCCGTAAACTTTAATTTGAACTAGTCCTAAAAATTGTTTGTTAAATTTTTATTATATAAAATTTATATTATTATTATATTATATTTATATTTATATTTTTCTTTTATTATTCATATTATTATTTGATATTTTTGGATTTTTTATGTTTGTTATTATTTAATTTCTTTTAAAAATTTATTATTTTTTAATTTTTTAACCGTAAGCTTTACATTTTCATATGTTTGACATTTTTGGCATTTAATTTTTTTTTAATAATTAATTTTTTTATTTATAGCTTTTAACTTACTTGATTCACTCTTCCCTTCAAACAAACCTTCTCAAACCACTTTGGGATTTTGCATTTCGCTGGCTTTATTCGGATCGCTTTATCTGCCTTAGCAACTAATTAAAAAGTGCATTAAAACATATTAATAACTAATGTCCGCACACCAGCAACACCAGTACAACAACAACAATTAACAATTAATAACAAATGTCCGTGTTGAAGACAGACATCATTAGAAATTGATGACGCATGTCGCGTGCAACTGCAACTGCAGCATGTACTAGCCCGCTCTATCTCTCACTCACTCTCTCTCTCTCTCTCACGCTTTGTCTATCTCTGCATGCAATGCTTAGCTGCTGGCAACCCTTTAACAATATATATATATATATATATTGACTGCCCTCCCTTCCCCGTCCCGCCGCCCAACGCTTCACAAACGACTCGAAAAGTGGAAATGATATGATAGGAGTATAAAACACGGACTTGTAATTAATTAGACTTTCATAAAGAGCACAAAATTCTATAAATTATATTCCATTTGGCGCGGCATAAATGTCAGAGGCACAAACCTGAGCTCCCTCTGCTGCTGCTGCTGCCCCGAGCTGCCTCTGTTGCCACGCGCGACTGCGCATCACGTGCGGCTGCATTTTGTTGCCGACTTCACATCATCATCATCATCGTCATCTTCATCATCATGAACAACATCATGAGCTCATCATCGCGATCATTTATTAATTGCTTAGATATTGTAGATGTGGAACTCGCAAACGAAAAACATGATTTTTTTTAACTTTTTTTTTATTTTGTTACTCTTTTGTGTTATAAATTGTTTATTATTATTTTTGCACATAATTTAAATGGTTTGTTTTCTCATTTCGCTTTTTGATTTTCAGCTTTTAAAAGAGGGGGAGAGGAAGTGGTTCGGGTGGCATTGAATAGTGTACATAAGCATTGGAGTTTGTTTTGTATTTTTTTTTTACAATAATTTGTTAGTTAGGAACAATTAGACACAACAACAAAATTATATATAATTTAAATAAAACAAGCGAAACTCTCCTTTGCACTAGTTCTAAGCCTAATTAAATTAACTAATACTGTTACACGGCTAAAACTAATAACTACACTAAATACAATAATATATATTTATATAAATACTATATATATGTATTTATATACTTATTTATAAAACAAGTTTATGCGCAGCAACTGTAAAGTGCTTCGAAATTGAAGGAAATTTCATACAAACTCAACGAATTTAAATTCTTTTGTATCAATATTTTCATTCAGATTTCGGTTCATTTCTCTTAAAAGTAAAAATTTTGGATTTTTAAAATTTCGAAATATTTGGAATATTATTTATCAAGTACGTATTAAACATTGAAATTAAGATTTTTTAAAATTTAAATTCAACTTGTGTTTTTTTTTTTACATATTTAGCATTTTAATAAAGATTTTATTAATTTCGTATTGACTAAAATTCTGATTTTATTATACATTTATATATTTTTTTGAGCTTCTTGGAAAATCTTAAAGACAGAAACTGCTTATTTTGTAATTATTGAAAATTAATTTTTAAAATATAATATATTGTTATTCAATACATATTGTTTATTGTTTTCAATACATTTTTTTTTAAGTCTGACTATTTTCCTTGTGAGAGCAGCCTGAATTTTATATACCGAACTTGGTTGTATTTAATTTAATTTATTTTTTTTTATCTATCTTGAAAGTTATAAAAAAATTCAAATAATTAGCTAACAATTTATTCAATCATATTTTTACAATAACCCTGTTTTGTATAAAAAATGAATTTATATTTAATGTTTGCTGGCTCGAAATTTATATAAAATTTTTGTTTAACATTTTGTTTTTATTTCTTAAAAATATTTAATATTTTTTTATTATTAGTTTTGTCATATATTTTGGTCATAAATCAAGCTATTTTATTCAAGTTTCAGCACAATTTTCTATGAATGTTTCAAATTGTCGATAGTGGAATGACTCAAAATACAAATTGTTTCGTGTTAAATACTTTGGCGCTTACTGCATTTCAAGTAAGTTTTTATTATTATTTTTTATTTATATTAGAATATTATTAGTTGCTTTTATATATTATAGGTCATACAAATTTGTTGCAAAAATCATATCTAAGATAATTTCTCAAATCATTTAGGGAAATTTCCATAAATCTCGAAACACGTCTCAGTTGCATGGCATAAACGAGCTGCTAAATTTGAGTGTTTGCCACATGTTGCTGCAACATGCTTAGCGCTGCACAGCTTTGAGTGATTACAGTATTTTGTTTTCTTTTTGCTTCCGTTTTGTTTTCTTGTTTTGTTTTTGGGTTATTTACAAACATGTTCGATCATTGCACATACATTTCGCATAGTAGTTTTCATTGTTTCTAGGGGCTCTCGGCGCGCAGCGAGGGCGAGGGGGAGCTGCCCGGCTGGCCGTGCTGCGGCACCTGATACGGACTGAAGCGTTGGGGATAGTGGCCCAGCTGCGTCTTGATGCGCAAATCCGGCGATGCTGAGCCGCATGATGATGTGGGCGTGGCGGGCGCTGGCGGTGCATTGGCAGTCGCTGCCGGCGGCGGTGGTGGGGGCGTACGGCTAGCGCCAGCCGCTGCCGCCGCTGCAGCGGCGAAGGCAGCCTGCTGATTGGCGCTGGCCAGAAAGCCGGCCGTTAGCTGCGGCCACTGCTGCTGCCACATGCCCAGCTGAAAGGCGCCCAGCGAGGCGCTCGGATGGGGCGGCGGCGGTGCTGGCGGTGCGGCGCGCTGATACAAATGGGGCAGCAACATTTCCGTATACGGCGAACGGCCGAACATTTGCAAATGCTGGCGCGCCTTCTCCAGCAGCGCCAGCGATGCGGCATCCGCCTCTTGGGGCGTCAGTTGGGCCATCAGCGGATCCGGAAAGAAGCGCAGCGGTGCGGCGCGCATGTGCTGATCGAAAAAGAACGAATCCATGGGATCTCTGCAAAGAACAAAGCCAACAGAATACACATGAATAAGAGAGAGAGAGAGAGAGAGGGAGAGAGAGACAGGGAGAGTAGGGGTTAAGCTAAACTTGTTGCAACACGGAGGCAAACGCCAAGCCAGCAATAACATAATTACGTTGAAAGTAACTGCCAATTGCCGACACTAAACAACGTCAGCAACAACAACAACAACAGCAAAAACAACAACAACAACATTCACTCATTATTTTCGTGTTTTCATTTCATGTACGAATCGGCTTCAAAGTTAAATGCGCCGATCTGTAATTTACGCCACTTAAGACGCCGCCGAGCCGGCTAAAAACATTGAATGTTGTTGTTGTTGTTGTTGCTGCTGCTGCTGCTGCCGTTGTCCATGCTGCTGGCTGCCTGCGTTTGCTGTCTTAATAGTACACGTAGCCGCCGCCTTGCAACACTTTTGAAGCTGCTGTCCGAAAAGAATGGGAAACGAAACAAAAAATACTTCCTAAAAGGCAGCTACCCTTTCCCCCGCTCAGGGCAGCGAATGCTGTTCGATTGTCCTGTGCAACCTGTGCGCAACATGCAACATGCAACGTGCAACATGCAACGTGCAACATGTTGCCAAGGCACAGCAGAGTTGCAACTGGGGAAGCCAAGTTTGAGCTCTGTTAATTAGCTGAAGCATATGAATTGAAATATGCATAAAAAGGCAATTGAATTGAACTGCGAAATCGAGACATTGGAGTGAAATGTTTGAGTGATTCAGGAGTTAGTGAAAGACGCTAAAGTAACTGGATCAACCTTGCCTTTAGTTAGAGTAGCTAGAGTAGTATATTCTGTATAGAGTCAACGACGATCTTGAATAAAATACTCAAGCTAAAAACTGACTTACGATATATATATATATATATCTATATATGTATAAATCTCTATATATCGATATATATATGTATATATGTACGTACCCACATATCTACATATACATATATCTATATAAAACATTCCTATCTCTCTCAGCTGTCGGCAGATCTTCTAAAGAACTCCCCGTTGCTCCAGTTTAAACATTTACTAATTGAAAAAGATTTTCTTTACTTGAGCTCTACGAGTGTTTCTTTGATTTGCCACTGGCTTTCACACATTTTCGCTAATCAGCGGCTTAGGCTTGAGCTACTGTGCGCTGGCTCAGTGAAAACCCTCGCCAAGGCGCATCAGCGCATCAGCAGAGGTTCATCGTAAATGAGGTCGTAAATCAGCAAGCAAGTCGCCATAAAAGTGCTCGGGGTCAACTATTGAACTATTTCAAGACCCACTACTGAGACGCCCCCGCTGCCTGTAGTTCTATTTATTAATAAAAAAGAAGAGAAGAAGAAGATGATGATGAAAACAACTCACCTATCAAAATCAGTCAGACGCGACGAATCGCGAAATCCTTTTGCGAACGGATTCGAGTCGATTTTCAATTTCGTAATCAATTGATTCTGATAGGCCGTCACGGCCGTGAATACCGTCTCCGGGAACACGAAGGTTTTATGATCCATATCCTGCAGCTCCTTGGGATTGCCGGGTATGCTCTGGCCATGGCTCAGCCGCACCAAGTGTATCCGCGGCTGATATCGATGCATTGAATTCAGCACGACCTGCAAGCAAGCGAACAACAAAAGCGGGAATTTTTTAGAGTTATTTTTGTCTCTCTCTCTCTCTCTCTCTTTCTCTTGTTGGCCTTATAAAAAATGTACAACAATAAAAAAAGTAGTCCGCGTTTGTTTTGACGCTTTTCCGGGGCAGCATCCTTTATGGCGGCGATAAAAACGGTGGCTGGCTCGTAAACAGAGCGTCCACACTTTCCATGTTATATGGCCGGGCATGATATAGGGCCAGAGAGTACTGCTATATACACACAGACACACACGTGTATATATGTATATGTGTGTGTATATAGGAGCCATGCATGCAGGGGAAGTTAGTTGGCTTTTGCATTTGCCACCAAATTGCCAACAATTTTCATTCATTTTTTGGAATTTACATATGCCAGCAGTAAGACAGACAGTAAGACCCTCTATTTGTCTCACTCTCTCTCTCTCTCTTTTAGTGCAGCTCTGACAATGGCAGACCAGTCGCTGCGGCTTTTTATATCCTTTTGTCTTCTAGCTAAATTATTCATAAATGTTTTGCGCCAGGATGCTTAAGGAAGTGCTGCTTGATAATATCTTGTGAATCTCGCGTGAATTTTCGCAGCTTTCCCTTTGCCTTGCACACGCTGAATATACTATCAGTGCTCACTGTAGTGTGACTCATGTGCGAGTTAAAAAAAGAAACATTATTTGCCTTGCAAATATTTACTATATTTGATATTGGTTTCAATTAGTGGCGAGTTTATTTAGGGATTCAATGGGAAGGTAGGCTATAGGATAATTTCTTAAAGTGCAGTTTTCATGATCATAATAATGCACTCAGATATTTAATCATTCACTACATCATGGGGTCCGTTAACTTCGTTTGTAATCATTTGTAATCACTTCATTTCAATCACTCTCACATGTATGTATATATGTATGCTATTCTGTATATATTCTTCACCTCGCTCACTTGCTCACCGTTTGTAAACTGTCTTTCTCTCTTTCTCTCTCTCTCTCTCTCTCTCTCTCTCTCTCTCTCTCTCTTGCTTACTATGTGTTAACTATCTTTCTCTCTCTTTCTCCCGCTCTCAACGTGCAAATTGTCTTTCTCTTCCTCTCCCTCTCCTGCTCTCTCTCTAGCTCTCTCTCTTTCACTCTATCCGTGACTTCCTCTCTCCCTCACACCCTCTCTCTCTCTTTCTCTCTACACACACTCTTGCTTCTCCTCTCTTGTCTCTCCCATTGCTAGAAGTTCACTTTCTATCCCATGCATTAAAGCCTTATAGCTCTTCGATTTGTGTTTTTTTCCGTCGCTTTGCTTCGTGTCGACGTGCGCTCTCCCAGCTGTCGCCGCAGTTAACCTTTGACCCAGCACACACACACACTTAAACACACAACATCGCTGCTGAAACTCACCTGTCCGCTTTTATCCATTTCGTTATTTGTCAGCTTCACCTTCTCGAAGGAGACGACCTGTTTGCGCAATGCCTCCGGGCTGATGGGGCTATCGGGATGGGCATAAATGCGTGCCGGCGGCGGTGGATCCGCCTTGCCGGCCACCAGCCAGGAGCTGCGATGATATGCATAGCGATAGCGTCTCGAGTCCAACGGCACAATGTCCAGCAGTACGGCATAGCGGTCCGGCGGTTGGATTTGCCGTAACGGACCCGAGAACGAGACACGCACAGTGGGGAACATGCGCCTGAAAGTAGACCAAAACACAAAGTGCCTTGAGGATAATGTAGGAAATTCAATACGCAAAAGAAAGAGAGGCAAGATATGCCAGCAACTAGAAAATAGAGAAAAACCTTAGCTTTTTTATTGCCATTCATTGTGTGGCACTAGAGCTGGGGGGGTTGGATTTGTTTCTGGGCGTTGTGTGTATGTAAATAAGACGCATATTTAATTTTATGACTTTTAGCACGTTTTTGACACATTTCCGCGACGAAGCAGACCTCATCAGAGTGCCCCAACTTCCAGAGGCCAAACAAACCACAAAAACAAAAACTCAACTCAGGCTGCGGCCAGGCAAAGTGTAAATGACGCTAATGACCCAGCCCAGTTCTTTTGTCATTTGTCTTTTAGGTTTCTCTTTATGTGACTGCCTGCAAAGGTGTGCGACAGAGTGTGTGTGTAAGTGAGTGTGTGTGTGTGTGTGTGTGTGTGTGTTAAGTTGAGTTGTAAACAAATGTTGCAACATTTGTCATATTAAACCAACTAATTAACAATACAGCAAATAGAGTTTTTGATAAGATATGAGTTGGATATGGACATGAAATGATAGTGGAAATATTTTATAGGCATTGCATATGCATTAAATGAAATTTAATGTAATGTGAAAATGAGGCGTTTGATAGTTTTAATAAGCAACTATCCTGATAGACTAATACTTGCTATTATTTCCTTATATATAAGTATATGAACATGTCATGTATCATCCAGTTATACTTCAGACCGCTTCAAGCGGTAAATTTAAAGTAAATTTATTACAATCTTAAAGCAGAGCATGTTTAGAGTGCGATAACACAAATGCTCTTACATCTTCCTCGTCGTTACATTTAATATATGTATAAATGTATTAATGCCTACTATAGTCATAATAATAAAATATATACAGTAAAATTCGACTATAATGACACTCAAGGGACAGTCGTTATAGCCGGAAGACGCTATAACCATATAGTTTTGCTCATAAGAGTACAGCCGCTATAGGAGTCGTCATAGCCGGATTCTAAAAAATTCTCAAATTTGTTTTAGATTGATTTATTATTATTATTTTAAATTTAAAATACTTAGTTAAAAACAATTTAATTGAACATGATGCTTCACGATTTGAAGCTTAAAGATTGAATTTTACAGATTTGCTTTAAATATATTATTGCAGAACTCTACAATATAAAAGTATTTTTATGAAATAGAGCGAGGAAACAGAAAATTATATAATAAATATGTATATGCCAACAAGTTTGTAGAAATCTAATAGAAATATAAGACCATGCGAAATACATTTTCAGCTCAGTTTTATTGAAGTTTGAGCAATAGACAAGTTATTTGTTGCTCGTTCCCATGTCAGGCTAGAATTTGTCTTTATAGTGCTTTAGCATATATTATATACCTATATTTTATACATGCATATAAATAGAATATATCTTTATAGTGCTTTAGCATATATTATATACCTATATATTATACATGCATATACACATATTTATCTATTTTTGAAGAGAATGCAATAAATCAGAGTCGAGCCCGTTCATCAGCTGTCGCATGCCAAAGAAAATCGTGCCGCAGACACAGGTTTATAGTGGAATAAAAACAAGATATATATGCATATATATAATTGATAATAATTTCAGTTATAATGTCAAAAAAACATAAATCGGAGGCGACTGCAGGCAGCGAGTGCTATGACATGTTGTATTGATAGAGAGCGGCGTGGGCGTGGCTGGTGGCGAGGGCGTATGTGTGCGTGTTGGCCGCCATGTTGTGGCAGACTAACGAGTGCGTGTGTGTGTGTGTGTGATGGTAATAACTGTCATTGCGACGGCAGTTGCAAGTCGACAGTCGTCAGTCGTCAGACGTCAGTCGGCATGTTGCATGCCACAATTAGCACCATTGTAGCGGATTGCTTATCGCTGCGATGCCATCAGCTGAGGCGATGCACTCGAGCCTGACGCGTTGGCAAATCTATCCAAGAGGAAGCAGAGAAATCAACAGCGCCAGCTAAGAAAACTTTCAAACACTTTTGATAGCTTGCTAATGTGTCCATAAATGTGTGAAAATGCCAAACGCAAAACGGGGAGCCAGCCGCACGCCCAGTTAACTGCCACGCCCAGCACGAACGCCGCAACCGCCCGCCTTTTGAACGCGCTGCGCCAGCGGAAATGTCGTAAATCATATTCCCAGCATTTACATACATTTTTATGAGCCAAACTCAGCGGCGAGTTGCCTGCAGGCCCTGCCCTGCCCAGTTCTGAGTGGGCGTGGCACACACACAGCGAGACAGAAAGAGAGAGAGAGAGAGAGAGAGAGACTTTTAGCTTTCTGCTCTGCATTATTATTTCGCTGCGTCTAAGTGTGGATTTTATGTATTTGTTTATGGGAAAATTAGGGAAATGGCTTTCGCTCATTTCCCAGTCGGAGTTTTTTGGCTTTAGGTGCCAAAGGTTACAATTATGAAGTTTACACACCATTTGCCATAGAGGGTTGCTCCAGCAATACTCCCGAATTCACTCTGGACTTTCAATTAGCTTGACCACAATTTCACACACACACACACATACTCTGTCTCTCTCTTTCTCTTTCTCCCTCTCACCGTTTCAGTTTGTTCCAATTAGTTGCCTCTTCTTTATATGTGGCGCATTTTATCCGTACTTCCGCCCCGGGGGGGCTATACGCATACATTATCAACACCTTAGTTCCAGCAAATTAAGCCGCCAGCTTTGAGTTAATAAATGCAACTAAATGCTAATTCTTGCTGCCCTCCTGCCCTCCTTTCTTTCATCGAGCAACCCCCAAGTTCAGTCCTAGACTAAGCAAAACTGAGCGATCTTATCGTCGCTTGTAAAAATATATGAAGCGCAGCTTAAACAGAAATGTCTGCCTCCCTCACTCACACTCTCATTTTAAGTCTAGCTCTTTCTTGTTTTATTATTTAATTAATTCATAATTTAATAGCTAAAAATACTAAGCAAAAGTCTGAAAATTCTGAACAAAAGAGACGACTACACAGGAAAAAATTTCGTTATTAAATTTAAGCAAAAACTAAACAATTAAAAATTAAAAAAAAAAAGTAAGAAGCTATTTTCGGTCTTGATTGATCTCGTCTTTATTGTCTTTATTGATCTCGATAATTATTTATCGATTTCGATAACCATTTATCGATATCTATGAAAAATGTGGAAGTATCATCCATATTTGCTTGAAACTTGACTTAATCAGCTGCCTGACAAAAGCTGAATTCTACGACACTCCTCGATAACCACTTATCGATTTCGATAACTACTTATCGATTTCGATAACTACTTATCGATTTCGATAACTATTTATCGATTTCGATAACTATTTATCGATTTCGATAACTATTTATCGTTTTCGATAACTATTTATTGATTTCGATCAATTTTTACTGGCATATATGAAGCATGTGGAAATATTGATCATATATGTTTGAAATTCTATTTAAGGCAGCTGCATGACAAAAGCTGAATACTACGACACTCATTGATAATTTATCGATTTCGATAACTATTTATCGGTTTCGATAACTAAGTATCGATTTCGATAACTATTTATCGGTTTCGATACATATTTACTGGCATATATGAAGCATGTGGAAATATTGATCATATATGTTTGAAATTCTATTTAAGGCAGCTGCATGACAAAAGCTGAATGCTACGACACTCATTGATAATTTATCTATTTCGATAACTATTTATCGATTTCGATAACTATTTATCGATTTCGATAACTAATTATTGATTTCGATAACTATTTACTGGCATATACGAAGCATGTGGAAATATTGATCATATTTGTTTGAAATTCTATTTAAGGCAGCTGCATGACAAAAGCTGATTGCTACGACACTCATTGATAATTTATCGATTTCGATAACTATTTATCGATTTCGATAACTATTTATCGATTTCGATAACTATTTATCGATTTCGATAAATTTTTACTGGCATATATGAAGCATGTGGAAATATTGATCATATTTGTTTGAAATTCTATTTAAGGCAGCTGCATGACAAAAGCTGAATGCTACGACACTCATTGATAATTTATCTATTTCGATAACTATTTATCGATTTCGATAACTATTTATCGATTTCGATAAATTTTTACTGGCATATATGAAGCATGTGGAAATATTGATCATATTTGTTTGAAATTCTATTTAAGGCAGCTGCATGACAAAAGCTGATTGCTACGACACTCATTGATAATTTATCGATTTCGATAACTATTTATCGATTTCGATAACTATTTATCGATTTCGATAACTATTTATCGATTTCGATAACTATTTATCGATTTCGATAACTATTTATCGATTTCGATAACTAATTATCGATTACGATAACTATTTATCGATTTCGATAAATTTTTACTGGCATATATGAAGCATGTGGAAATATTGATCATATTTGTTTGAAATTCTATTTAAGGCAGCTGCATGACAAAAGCTGAATGCTACGACACTCATTGATAATTTATCTATTTCGATAACTATTTATCGGTTTCGATAACTATTTATCGGTTTCGATAACTATTTATCGGTTTCGATAACTATTTATCGGTTTCGATAACTATTTATCGGTTTCGATAACTATTTATCGGTTTCGATAACTATTTATCGGTTTCGATAACTAAGTATCGATTTCGATATTTATATATCGACATCCATGAAACATGTGGAATTTTGATCATATTTGTTTGAAACGTGAGGCACGGCAGCAGCATGACAAAAGCTGAATGCTACAACACTCCTTGATAATAATTTATCTATGTCGATATCTATTTAGCAATTTTGATAACTATTTATCAAATTCGATAACTATCTATCGACATCTATGAAACATGTGGAAATGTTGATCATATTTGCTTGAAACTTGAGTTAAGGCAGCTGCGTGACAAAAGCTGAATGATACGACACTCCATGGAAGGTGCATTAATGAAACTTGTGGAAATTTAATTATACTTTGCTCGTTAAGAAAAAAAAGGATGCCTCCAAAACTATGGGCCAACTCTTCTAGTGAATGTGGCAAAAACTAGAGTGAAGGCAGCTGCATGACAAAAGCTGAATGCTACGAGACTCTATGTAAGGTACATCAATGTCAAAGACTGAATACTATGATGCTTGTGGAAAAATTTATCCTCATTGCTCACGAAATAGAAAACATTATCATATGATTCACAGATATATACATATATGATCCTTATTTATGTCTTCTAGCGAATTTATGGCAGAAACAAATGCGTTGAGACTGCATGACAGAAGCTGAATGATATGACACTCGATGGATGAAACTTGTGGAATTATTAAGAATTATTAAGAAACTGTGCTCAACTCTTCTAATGAATGTTATAAAAATAAAACGTAAAAGTTGAAATAGAGCAGCTGCATGATTAAAGCTGAATGCTATTAGACTCGATACGCGGACATTTGAAAAAAAAAATATTGAACTAGCTCTTATATCTTCTGAGATCGACGCTTTCAAACGTATGGACAGACGGACGGACGGGCGGACGGACAGACAGACGGCTGGATAGGGCTAAATCGACTCAGCTCGTCGCCCTGATCAAGAATATATATACTTCAGGGGTCTGCCACGCCACCTTTTGTCTGTTACAAACATTTCAACAAAACCATTATTCCCTAATTCTCATTTTTAATGGGCTCTGGGTATAAAAGTAATATTAAATACATATATTACAACATACATCTATTCAAAACTAAGATTCGGAAATCTGAAAGAGTAAAATAAATAATTAAATGAATTTTTAGGTTTGATTTTTCTTGTCAGCAAAATTAAAATTCAAAGTTTCTTAGATTTAAAAGCTAAACAACTTAAAAATCTACAGTTAACAAATAATAATAATAATTTAGACTTTCATTTATGTATTTTTTGTTGAAGCAAAGCAAAGCAAAAAAAATGTTCATAAATTGAAATACATAAAATTTATACTATATAGTTATAATTTTCTTAAACAGCCGTATGTATTCCTAATTTATTTCAGTGTACCCACTAGGCTATTTGGGGTCCGCTATTAACTGCCTCTTAAAAATGCCCACAGATCCTGCACCTTTCTGTTGGGTCTTAACTTGTTTCATTGCTGTTGTTGTTGTTGTTGCTGTTGTCCTTTGGGCCGAATGATAAATGTTCGCTCACTTCGTACAGCTGCTCGCGGCAGACAATCAAATGTTAATGAAGTTGTACGTAAAATTTGTTCGAAATAAATTAATATGCGAGCGGTATCAAGTTGACCCAGAGTCGCGCTTTGTTTATTGAGTTCGGTCTTAAAGCATGCAAATCGCAATTGATACGCACCTTGGCAGGGGCTACTGTCCGCTCGATTAGAACTGTGCGGAACCGACTCTGTATGGCAGCAATTGCCTAACAAGCGTGAAGAGTTGTCGCTAAAATATTGACAAACATTTGCCGTTGACTACCAGCTGAGCTACCTCTCTCCCTCTACCTCTGCCTCACACCCTCTCTCTCTCTCTCTCTCTCTCTCTCTCTCTCTCTCTCTCTCTCTCTATGTATGTGTAGCTCTCAGTTGCCGCCCGCTGACTTGGCTGGGACAATTAGGCCGCCTGCTTGCTTGCCTTTCTCTACCATTGCAACCGCCAATTGCTGTTGGTTTCTGTTAACCGCTGACAGTGCGTGACAAAATCTACAAAAACCACGTGACATTTTATCTCAATGACCGCAACAACAGCTCTCAAAAGGCAGACAACTCGGTCAACAGGTAAAACTCTCGACCCGGCTCGATCCTTTTTGGCCCAGTACGCAATGCATCATAAATCATTTTCGATTTGCTCTTCGGGTTGAGATGCTGAGTTTCTTTTAGCTTCTCTTTATTTAGATTTATTTATGTGGCAACCTCTCTCTCTCTGGAGGGATCTGGGGATCTAGTATATATAGATATAGTATATACAGTCGAGTCTCGGTAATTCGTACCGCTAAACGAAAATCGGGATAAATCTAAAAATTCTTTTTCAGTTGCTGTGTAAATCGAAAAAAAGAAAACTGATCCGCTTGCCATTTGGAATTATCAGGATTCTACTGTATATAACGGAATTACTTTAAGTGGACCAACATCTATCATCTATCATCATCTATAATTCCGTTACTCAACTACCAACTCTACTTCAACCTTGCTAATTGTCTGTGTTTTAAGCCTCATGTAAAACAAGTCTATCTAGATATACAAGTCTCTTCTATATATATTATAAATATGGTAATAAGCGAACAGCTGCTGAAACGCGGCGCAACTCAGCTTTTAAGGACGAATGTATTAGGTATATATTTAAGCAATTTAAAAGATATCACTCAAAGGAACACAGCCCGCAATTGTGAATGGCAATTCGCAGCAGTTGCTGGTGTTGCTGGCAGCCAAACGATGTGCTGACATAGATCTATATCAGGGGTAAAAAAAATGTAAAAAAAAGGAGTAATAATACTTTTGGGGGCGTTGCCCGGCCCGCACAAATGTAAATAAACAAGCGGCATGGAGGTGCTTTGCGCTAATTACAGGGCGCACGGCTCGGCGACAGAGGCAGTTGGAGTCCTAGTCAGAGTCGAAATGAATACCAAAAACAAAAACAAAACGGGATTCGTAAGGACAAAGGACATGCAAATGTGTTGTTAGCGCGACAATCGGCAGCTATTACATTGCAATTTATACTTTGTGGCGCTATCAGGACCTCTGCGGATGAATCGAAAGCCAGCGAAAGGAGTAAATTTGTTAATGTGTCGCAAATGCGCTTAGCGGGAGGGGAGGGGGGCGTGCCAGGAGGCGGAAATATACAGGTATCCCATATTGAAAGGGGAAAAGGAAAAAAAACTAAAGCCAAAAGCCAAGCAAACAAAAGTTGCCAAGCACAACTCACACACACATACACACACGTTAGAGGAGGCGGAAGAAGAGGCAGCAGAGGTTAGCACATTCAGTTCCTAACTACCAGCTAGCGACTAATGCGCCTTTCGCATGTCATCAGCCAGAGCTTTGAGCACTGAAAACTGAGACTCAAAGCAACAGCAGCAGCGACAAAGGCTCGAATTTATGTTTCATGCATGATATACCCTACTAAGCATAATATAAGTGCTAAGGGGTATATATGCATGGCAGGTGAAAATGGAACACAGAAATTCTTGTAATAACTCATTAAAATACTTTTATACAGGCAAGTGAATGTTGCTTTATAGAAAACGTATTCCCGCACTTGAATAAAATTAGAAATTGTATTTAGATAGTATTAAACTATATATATTAAAAAAATATATATATATATATAAAAATAAAAATAAAAATATGAAAACATAATAAAATTTTTTATTTATTTTACTTTTTATTATTATTATTATTATTTTTTTAAATAGATTTCGATTTTATTCCGATCTGTCGCGCTTTACTTATTATAACATTTTACAGAATTTATTTAAAAAAAAAAAAAAAAAAAAAAAAAAAAAAAAAAAATTAAAGCTCTAATAAGTCTAGTCAAAAATAAAATTTATTTATATCAATTTAACTATTTAATGATCATTTGCGAATCTTTTTCATTGAATCCTAACAAATATACTAAAAATTAAAAAAAAAAAAAAAAAAACTTTATCAATACATTTTCGACATTATTACAGGGTATTCTGTAGTCGCGCAATGGCCTACTTCTATTATGCACTCGCATTTGGCATTTCACATTTCGCATTTTACACGACATTCGCACGAAAATCGTCAAGCAATAATTTTGTATTTTTTTTTAGTTTTTTTTTTTCACTGAAGTCAACTTTGTTGAGTTGCGAATGAAAAGTCGTTTAAGCAAATGCTGAATGTGAGTGAGTGAAAGAGAGGACTGGGGAGAGTATACATATGTATGTATGTATGTGTATGTGTGTATTGACTACAAAACAGCTGACAAGAAACAGCCGCCAGTTCGGCTGCCCCTGCCTTTGTTTTTGTCTTCTTCTCTTTGGCTTTTCGGGGGAAGGGGCGTGGGCCTCGCGGCCTGTTGCTAATCGAAAATCGAAAATCGACGGCACATTATTTCGATGCCTTGTCAATCAAATTGAGGGGCACCCAACAGCCGAGCAGGAGGCATCGATGGGTGGTGGTGGTGCTGGTGGTGTCGGTGGTGCTGGCGGCGGCGGCATTCGTAATGAGAAACTAACCAAAAAGCTGCTGATATTTCGCAGTTAACTTGAGCGGGGCGTAAATGTAAATGGCGAATATGATTGTGAATGTGAATACCACCAGGCACGCCACGCCCCGCACCACCTACCCCGTTAACCAGCCCCACCGTCTGCGACAGACAGAGTGAAAGGCGTTTGTGGAGTTTATTGATTGTTCAAGTTTTCAAGTTTGAGTTCGCATTCAGGATGAGTTTTTTGTTTTTTGTTTTCGAGTTTGAGTTCGAGTGTCTGATTAGCGTCGATTGATGATGAGGCCCGAAATTGTTTTATGCCACTGGGCGACATGTGGCCCAGAGGCGACTAATCGGTGGACTGAGTTGGCTATCAAAGCTCAAATTATGAGCGATGGCAGATGAGAAATTCGCTAAAAGCCAAATATTTAACTGGAAATGTAAAGACAAGTAGCAGAGATATATGTAAATAAATATAGTAAGAAAGAGGTAAAAAGTGAGAAAGAGGGAGAGATAAAGTGAGAGATGTCTGAGAGAGATGATATAAAAAAGACAAGTAGGAGAGCCTGTATATATAGGAGGAGGAAGGCGAAATGTGGGTGAGACAAAGAAATAATGTCAGAGAGAGAAAGAGAGAGAGAGAGAGAGAGAACGAAATAGAGAGAGAGAGGGAGCAACTAATGGTATGAAATGAGGGTGATATAAAACGAAAGAGAAATGCAAATGCGAATTATGGAATGGAGTGGAAATATCAGTTCGATTTTCCACTTCATGAAATGTAAATTAAAATATTTCATTTAACTAAAATAATTATGTTTATACTCAAGCTAGCACAGTTTCTGCATCTATTCTTTGTCCTCTTTATAATTCACTTGTTGGATGCCAACTTAATTACTAGCAGCAATTTCTATGGAGCACATCTTAACTTGGCCAATTCACGCGCCTCGGGCAGCTGCTGTCAAGTGCCTCGACTTGACTTGCCTGAGACTTCCACGCAGAGAAACAAAGCACAAGAAGAAGAAGAAAAAGGAAGCTTCTCACTCACCTGCCCGTTTTGGTGATGATCATTTCGGTGCCGAGCTCGTGAAACTTATCCCAGAGCTCTTTAGTCTCCAGATGGCATTGCACGGGCAAGAGATCGTCGCAATTGCAGGAGCCCAAGATTTTGGGCGTTGGCAGCTGTTGGCGAGAGTGAGAGAGAGAGAGAGAGATAGGGAGAGCAAGTTTAGTTGTTGCGTCTAGTTTTAGCGTTTAGATTTCTCTCTTTTTTTTTTTGGTGCTAACTTTGTGGCGTGGCGTTACCTGCGCAGGCTCCTCGGGGGACAGGCGCTCGTCCTCGCTGGGGCTGTGCGCTGCGCGGGCGGGTGGCGGTGAGGGCGTGGCAGTGGTGGCAGCTGCAGCCGTTGGTGTGGATGTGGCACGCCCTCGATGGCTGCTTGATTTGCTGTGATTGTTGTTGTTGTTGTGCTGCTGTTGTTGTTGTTGCTGTCGCTGCTTGTTGGCTGTTGCATGAGCCTGTTGGCGCTGCTGCTGCTGTTGTTGTTGTTGTTGCTGTTGCTGCTGTTGTGCAACACGCAATGCATGACGCGCATGCTGCTGCGCCGCTGCTGCTGCGGCTGCTGCTGTCGCTGCCGTCGCTGCCGCGGCCGCTGCTGCTGCTGCCGCCGTTGGCGTTTCGCTGTCGCTGCAGTCAACCACATCAACGTCAACATCATCGTCCGCATCCTGCGTCGAATAGCGCTCCACAGATAATGGACCTAAAAGAGCAACAGAGAGAGAGAGAGGGAGAGCGTGTGTGAGTTTAAAGAGAGATGTCTAGGCGGCAACAACATGTTGCATGCAACATGCAGATTTTTTTGCGCAGATATGAGACACACAAATTCAATTATTTACTCGGCGATTTCATATGTTAATTTGCTTGTTGTTGCTGCTGTTGTTGTTGTTGCTTTAATCAAATGCACTGAGCGAGGGCTGGCCGAAGGGGCTCAACAGCTGCCAATTACGGCATCTAAATAGTTTTGTGCATGCATACAAATCGATAAATATCTCTGAATGCATATAGATACATGTGTGTGTGTGTGTGTGTGTGTGTGTGTGTGTGTGTGTGTGCGTGTGTGTGTGTGTGTGTGTGCATGCTCATATCATGACATGCAGCGCACCCTAGCCACGCCCCCTTTACAGCTGCTGCCCACCCCACACCACCCCACCCCACTTTGGCATTCAAATAGGCTTTGATTATTTTATTGCCGCGCACATTTGCCGCAATTATCAAGTCATCAACGTTGCACTGTCATCAATATGCAATTTGTGGCATAAACAACAGCAGCAGCAACAACAACAATAAAAAATACAGACAATAATATCATTGGCAACTGTGCAACATGGCTGTGGGTGTCAATAGCTCGGCTAATGGAGCCACGAGTCTTGGCCAACTCGATGCGTTAATTAGCATTAAGTAATGCATATTTATTTCTGCTAATTATTTATATTGATGGAAAACATTAATTCCACGAAAATCATAATTATAATTATAAAAAATACTAATTAAAAAATAATAAAATATATGTATATAAATATTACATAATAATAATGACATAATATTAATAATATTTAAATAATAAGATATAATGTATATCCTTTGTTTGATTGATTATCTAAAGCGGAAAATATGATTTATAATTAATATATAGAAATATTACTCAAATATATTTTTATTGTCTCACAAAGCTATTTATATTAAAAATAAAATTAATAAAAAATTAAAATGTGCTTTTGTAAAAAATGGAAGCAAGTAAAATATAGTTAATTTAAGAATATGGTGTACAAAATAACATAAAGACATTATATAAAAATAAATATAAATAAAAACATACAGAAATATTGCAAATATATTGAAACTAACTTAACTATATAAAACAAATCATGTTGAAATTAATCTATTATATTTGTAAATCACTATATGAATATATGTAGAATATATCGCCAAAAATTTTAAAGATTTTTTAGCTTTCAGTTTATGCAATAGACACGCCAAAATATTCCATTCAAATAAAATATATCAGCAATATCTGCTGTCTCTCTCTCACTCTCATTAACTGCTATTTAAATCTTAATCTTTTATCTACCTTTAATTAAAGTTTTCTTATGCAAAGTAGAGCTACAAATATATCCCTTTAAATGAAAATAGTTTGTTATTTATTTTTCAAATTGCTCAATTTAAATGGAAATCAATTTCTAGCTATAAAAAATCATATTTTTATATCAATTCAAACACAAAACCAGCTTGAAGTCATATTTTTTATGAACTGAATTAATTCGATGATGTCTAACGGCATTTAGCGCATGCCAAATCGTATTCAATGTTAAGATTCGATTTTTATTTCTAAATCGAAAAAATCTTTAAATTCTGCACAAAGATATTTGTGATAACTCTTTCTTCTTCTTCTTCTTTGATTGAATTAATAAATACATTTTTATGCAGCTGCTGACTTGAAAAAATAAATAAAAAAAACCTATCGTAAAAACGTCTTTATAAATAAGCCCCGCGAGGCTCATAAATGCAAACAACAAATTTTTTGGAATTCTCAAAAGCGTTTTTAGCACCTTTGAAATTGTTGAAATGCTCATAAAAACTAAATAATTTATAAAGCTGATTAAAAGCATTAAAGAAAGAGCGAATGACAAAAGAGAAATATTTGTGTAGCTTTTAAAAATTTTAATTATTGCTTAAATATTACTGAATACCTAGGCTAGAAACTATTTTTATAGAATATGCGAATGAATAGCGTAATCTATATAAATATTGATCTATATTATTTATCTAGCTCTGTTATTTAGAAAGCTGAAAAAATAAAAATATTTAGTTGTATATGGATTATATAGAGACATATTGTTAAGAGCTTAATTGCATTCAATTATAACAGTTTATTTGCCTTTTATATTTCCCCTTTTAAGGACACAAAATTTATATCTAAAGCTAATCCCAACAATTTGTTTATAGTTGAGATTATAACAGATCACACAAAAAATATAAATAACTAAAATTTTATAAAATTAAATGAAATAATTTTTATTTATTTATTTATTTTGTATATACATTAGAAAATATGTATATTAAATTTGTCTATTTCGATTATAAAAACTATAAATATTAATTCTGCTAAAAGAATTTCTTCTGGATTTTTTTCAGATTCCTAATATTTTGTTGAAGTTCTTTGGCGGTTGTTTCATATATGACTATACCCAGCGGTAAGCTTTATATTAAAGACTTATTTTATAATAACAATAAATTCTTCTTCTTCTCTTTTCATCTCTTATGTATTTGAAAATAAATTTATTTATTTTATTTCTATATACTTTTATAATTTCAATCAATTCTATATAACAATCCCATTTTTCAGTTTTTTTTTTTTCTGAAATAGTTAACAGAAATTTCGATTTTGTTATGGTCTTGATTTTCTCAGTCAATATAAAAAATTTAATATGCTGGAAATATGTGATATATATGTATATATTGACTGCCTGAAATAAAATTTAGCTTCTCATTTGATGTGATTTGATTTGAACAGTTGGAGATAAGGATAATATAAGATATAAAAGATATCAAATATTTATATACTCTATATAATCAAGTAAAATATCCCTAGCTATCTATTCTTATATAATCTACTACTCATCTAGTCTACCTAATTTGATAATTATATTATTATATATATACTATATTATAAATATACTATAGCTTAGTTTTAGTATGTAATGTATAGAGCATCTATCCTATATCTCAACTCTATTTATCTACTTTATCTAAACATGCCCAAAGTTTTCTTCCCTAGACTCGCAATATTTATCTAGTTTGTGAATTTTCAATCTTCTAATAAGCATTTCCACTTAACTACAGAGAAATACTCGATATATATGTGTATAAAGATGCGCCTATAGTAGAATCGCTATATTCATGTTAGTCTCAATTACTTTAGCTACTCACTCAGACTCCTTTCCGATGGCTCGCGGCTGTTGGAGGGGGCGGGGTTTCCGCCTCTCGCCATAATCGCGGCAATTGAGAAATCCGTGGCAAAGGAAATATTATGCTGATGATGCTGATGATTATTCAGATGATGATGATGATGATGGCTGTTGTTGTTGCTGATGTTGCTGATGTTGCTATTGCCATTGGCAATTGTTGCTGCGGCGGCAGCTGCTGCTGCAGCAGTTGCCGCAATTTGTTGCTGCAACTTGACTTTAAAACTTTGCGGCGCTGTTGGCGACGGCGACGTCGGCTGCGGCTTGGCATTCGCCGGCTGATTGCTAAGCAGCATAATATTTCTATTGTAATTCTTCAATATAATCAACAAAATTATTTCAATCAATTTTACAATTCAATTTGTTAACAATTCTCAATCAACACATTTCACATGAAGCATTTTGAGTGTGTCAAGTTTTATTATTTTTTTTTTTTATTTTTATTATACGCGCGCGTTTTTGTATTTTTGATTTGTTTTGTATTTGAAATATTTTATTGTATTTCGTTTCTTTGGGTTTTTCGTGTTTTTGCGCTTTGCCGTGAAAACCGCTTTACAGTCGCACAGCTGACCATTGAATGAATTTGTGGCAACTGCGATTTGCTTTTTGCCATGTAAACGCATTCGCAACAAGCCGAAGTCGACTCTGGCTCCACCGCCCTGCCCTGCCCTGGTGCTGCTCTGGCCCCCTCCCCTAACTCGTGCACACAGCTGACGATCTCTTACGGCGAAAAGTTTTCAACACCACGTAACGCGCTTACGTGACGCGCGTTACGGCAAACAACTTAACGAACTAACGTGTGAGAGGCTGCGTCTAAGGCACTAGTTGTGTTGTTGTTGTTGTTGTTGTTGCAGTTGTTTGAGCTGTTGATGCTGCTGCTGCTGCTGCTGTTGTTATTGTTGCTTAGTTGTCCGGCTATGCGCGGCTAGCGCAAAATACCTGACAGCACTGAGGCGCCGCAATTTTACGCAGCTCGCGCAAAAGCGCCAAAAAGTTTTGTGGGAAAGCGCTCACGTAAGCTTCGCACGCAACGTAAAGCGGTTAACCGCAAGAGACAGACAGACGAGCAGCGCGGCAGCAGCAGCAGGAGCAGCAACACCAACAGCAGCAATCAGCGTTGTGCGTGCAAGCGAGACAGCAATATGCATAGACCACATGTGTGTGCGTGTGTAGCGCATTCCAATGCAGCGACGCGGCAGCGACGCGTCGCCTCACATAATTCATGCTCAGTTTTGAGTTTTCCAATAGGAACGCTAAATTCCCATACACTCAGCTGAGTGCGCACTGTCGCACAAGCGTGCAAGCGAGATGGCTGCTGGCGCTGCTGAGCGCATTCGAGTGAGCGCTTCGCTGTGTGGCTGGCTGTGCGCTTCGTGTTGTCTCGCTTTGGCGAGCGCAAACAAGTTCATAAATTCGTCATTTTGTTTTTTCGGGCTGTTGACAGTTGGTCTGCTTAGTATTTGTTGTTATTGTTGTTGTGCTGTGAGTGTTTGTGTGAGTGTGTTGGCAGGGGTGTGTTTTGTACATTTCGTCGGCTATTTACAAATATTTTTTCTGCTGTTCCGTGCATGAGTGATTTTTCGTGTGGCGTTCCATTGCCAAAGCGTGCGAGTTGTTTCACACGAAACTCACCACGTTTCATGTTCAATGTTTTGAGTGAGTTCCTTTCGTTGGTGTGCGCTTCAACTGAGTGAGTGACTCTGAGTAAATGAGCTGTTTATTATATGCGAGATTTTGAAGCAATTTGAAATGAGTGGGAATTAAATGGAATGCGTTTTGCTTAATAGAAATGTGAGAGATATTTTATTTAAAAATGCTAAAACTAAACATTTTATTATTTTATATTTTTAAATATATTATTTTTTATTAGCTCCGATTTTTTATATTACAAAAAGAAATGTGTCTCACATCGTTTATCTGAAAAAATGTCGCGCCCTTCGCATCGAATATCATAATTGAATATCTGAGCTACCCACAGCAACACACTCACACACACCCTGCATATGTAAATGTACTTTTTTTTTTAAATTTAAATGTTTGCTCAAAGGAAATAACAACAAAATACGACGAATGGCGTGTGAACGCAGCGGCAAATACACGCACGCACACACACACGCACACAAACACACACACAGACATTTGCATGCGTGTGTGCATGTGCTCATATGTATATTTTTCACAATTCGTCAGCTGCGTCTCTGCGGCTGCCGCCATACCCCAACCCATACCCAACCCATTCCATTTCGTTTCGTTTCACCCACCTCCTGTTGTCTGCTGCGTTTTCGTGGTTGCGACTAATGGCCACAGAAGGACTCGTTGTCAGTGGAGGGGGTAGAGCGGCTCCTTCCATTTTTTCTCTCTTATTTATTTGTTTTTGTTTATTTGCATTGCGATTGCTCGCGAGTCGGCGACAATTTTTCAATGATTTGTTTCCTCATTTGCATAGGCTAACATATTTTCTAGTCTTTCTCATTTTCCATTTTATTCCGCATACGTTGTTTTTAGCATTTGTCTGCTACTTTCATGGGGCAGCGAGGGGTTGATTTGAAAAATTGTCAAATAGTGTGTTTGAACTTCGTTTATTTTTGAACAATTTCATTTGTTTAAATGGTTAAATGGGTGTGATTTAATTAATTGGCATCAATTTTTAGCCAAACATGAGTCCGAGGAAAGCTTTTAGCTTTATAAGAAAAATTAAATTTTTGGCATAACATTTAATTCAATTTTTTGGTAGAGTTTAAATGTGCTCATATAAAAAAAAATCCATTAAAGAGATAAACAAAATCATAGATTTAGATTTATTTATCTAGTTCAAGAAACATATAATAATAATTGTTTATTATTTAAATTTGTATTTTTGAGGTTGTGAAATGATTGAAATTGACCTCTCAAAAAAAAAAAAAAAAAAAAAAAAAAAACCTTTAATAAATTCTATATTACTTAATACATTAAATATATTTTGGCATCATGACATCTTTCGCTGTTTACATCTACTTTTCTCATAAACTTTATTTTGTATTGATATCAAGCTCAGGCTGATCAAAATTCTTAATACTATTTTTGTATTGTAAAAAATTTTAACTTTAATTTTGGCAAAAATAAAAAAAAATAAAAAAAATTGTACAGTACAGTTCAAATATTTGTATGTATATATATATAATACAATGTAAGAAATCGGCTAGATTTTGTTCAGCTTCATAAAGAGTTAACATCTTTTAGATATATAGACTATATATAGCCGAGCTAGCTTTCATTTAGCTCTTGGCTTCCAGAATTTCCAGCTGTGCTCTATTACTATTTCTATTACATCTATCTTACATCAATCTTTAATGGTTGAGGTACTCGCATATCAATCTCAGCTTCCTTGCCTACTCTCTCTCTTTCTCTCTCTCTCTCTCTATCTACCTCTTTATATTTATATATATTATTTACTAAATTTGTTTGTTTTTCTGTTGCGCTAAATCAAAATCTGTTTACATTTGCCATGCGTGCCGCAATCTGTGGCAATATGAAATGGGCCGCGCAGCGGCTTAGACTTTCCCCATTTTGGACACTCGACGCAATTCAATTGCAAAAACCAATTCCCAGCATGAAAAAATACAAAAATAAGAAAAATATTTTGCGCACAAATTCGAAATTCTTTTTGCGGTTTTTCTGTTTACGCTTTGACAGGATTACGGACTAAAGTCGAAGGCTGCAGATGGAATGCGATTTTCTGTTGCTGTTGTTGTTGTTGCTGTTGTTGTTGTTTGTCATTTTATGCCATTAGTTTTTATATATATGTATATAGAACACAGAGAATTCACTATTTTTTGCGCTTACGTGCGCTAAATGGCCAATAAGCAACAGCAACAGCTACAACAACAGCAACAGGAGTAAAATGGAAAAACTAAGCCGGCAGGATTCGTGTGTGTGTGTGTGTTTGTGTTGGCTGCAGCATGTGGCAGCCATATTGCTGCACTAGATTTATCAATTTTATTGCCAGAAAAAAGGGGAAAAAGGTAGCTACTAACAGCATGTGCCATGCTCTGCGCCCCTTATAGGGCGTGGCAAGCGTAAAAGCAAACCAAAAACTTTTCATAATTGCAAGCAATTGAATTTTATATGCCTTGGCCTTGAGTAGGCAACGCGTGGCACACGCACACACAATCTGCAGGTGTGTGTGTGTGGGTGAGTGTTCCTAGTCAAGGACAAGCCAGATTCAAGCCAGTTCAGCTGCGCAGCTGCTCAATTATCCTTGTGCGCGCTTTGCCACGGCAATTCCATTGCAAATCAATTAACAGCTGCTGCTAAAAAAAAAAAAAAGCTGGAACTGGAACTGGAACTGGAGCTGGAGCTGCGTTGCACTTGCACCTTGTGGCACGCTGCACACACTTGCCTAATTTGATTTCATTACCGCGCCCACAACTAAATCAAAGGCAAAGCCAAATGCAGCGGAAGGCGGAGCTGTGGCCGAGCTTAATGCGAAAATTAATCGTAGCGAAATATCGCAAGCGAGTCGCATTGCACTGAGCGAAAAGCGAGGGTAGCAATGTACGCAAATAAATATTATTATAAAACATTATATATTATTATGTTAAATATAATTTTGCAAATGCATTTTAATTAGGTTTTTCATCGATAACATTAAAATCGAAATAATTATCGACTTGATTTACATTTAAGTAAAATATATAAAACTATATATATATATATACTTAAATGTAAATCAAGTCGATAATTATTTCGATTTTAATGTTATCGATGAAAAACCTAATTAAAATGCATTTGCAAAATTATATTATAATATAATTTATATATATATACATGTGTGAATAATTCTATACAAAGAAAGCTCGAGTTATTAAACTAAGATTGGCATAAAAATTGAAGCCGTAGAGTCGGATTTTTTTTTTTTTTTTAAATTTAATATACCATATACACAATATTCAGAAGCTGTCATTTCGCTCAGTGTACATATCGAGATTTCGTTACGGCTACGGCTCCGGCTACATTTGCAGCTTCCAGCTGAAGGAAACGCCTATGCCTCCTGCTCCTGCTCAGCTGCGGCTAGTGTGGCAAAGCGAGCAGCAGAAGAAGCCGCAGAAGTAGTAGAAGAAGAAGAAGAAGCAATAGCAGCAGCAGCAGCAGCATCATTCGTACTACCGAAAGCGTTGAAAACACTTTGTCGGCTCACAGATGCGTTGATAATATGCTAAAATTGCTGATGATGCACGCCCACAGGTGTTGCGGCCACTCTGAGATAGAGATGGAGATGGAGTTGGAGTTGGAGATGGAGTGGGAGATAGAGATGCAAATGGCCGATGCAGTCGAAGATGGAGATGCATAAGCAGATGCGGCAGATGCAGATATGTGTATTGGTTAGAAGGCAGCAGCGATGGGGTGGCTGGCGGTTTCCTGCCAGGAGAGCGAGGAGAATGGGGCGGGGGACGGAGGAGCAGAGACTCCGTGGTAATTGCCACATGAAATGCAGCGGCGAGATTAACGATGCCACATCCTGTGGCACAACCGTTTTGCTGTCCAAATTTATGAGCTCCAGCTCTAGCGGCAATTGCGGCAATTGCGGCAATTAACAAGCTAAACAAGGCGGCTAAACGGCTAGATCAAAGCAAAATGCAGCGGCAACAGCAACGGGAAACTGGAAACGGATTTAGAACTGGCATCAGCTGTGCCGTAAAGAAATATGACTAAATTGATATGAGAATTGTATTCCAGCTTCCACGACATCAGGGAGTTAATAATGAATGACAAATAGACAATTAATAAGCAGCACTTTGATTAAAAAAAAATTATACAAAAAATAATTGAAATAATGAGATGTAGTAAATTATTTTAACAAATATATATTTATTATCAAACAAAAAAAAATTTAAAAAAGTAAATAATTAAATTAAATTTACAAAAGAAACCAATCAAAGCAAGTAAATAAAATTAAATGATAGTGAACAAAAAAAAAATACAAAAACTAATTATATCAGCAAAAAGTTTTTGCCAAAAACTAATAAAAAAAATTTATAAATTAACAAAAATAATAATAAAATTAATAAATCAAACAAAAATTAAAAATTAAAAAAATAAAATAAATAAATTAAAATAAAACAAAATTGTTAAAAATAGAATTATTGGTATAAATAAGAACATTGAATGAGCCGGTCATTTCAAAAAGCAATTCTCATTTCACTTAACTAAATAAAAATTAACGAACAAATTTATAATAAATTTTATTAGTAATTCCATTCGTACTAAATGATTATAATCTAAATATCGTTTAAAACATTCAGAAAATCTCAAAGCAATAAAATTTGTTTTAAAAGCATACCAAATTTATTTGACATTAATTTAACTTTGCGCTGTACAAATGTTATATAAATAAATTTTATACCGGATGGTTTGAGCTCCAACGAGATCAATCCATATATTTGCATATTTACATATACATATATAACTAATCTACTAGTCTAACTCTCTATTTGGCAAATCTATTACTTGGAATCTTTTTAAGCGCCGTTCGCTGTTATTTGGGTTGTCGAGGAGTCCAGAGGCTAGAACATTGCAGTGGTCATGTAGCCTATTGAAATACCTCTCTGCGGTTTTTTGTATTTCCTCTTTGATAAGAGGAAGTTTGAGGTCTTTATGGATGTCAAAGTTTGTCATATATTTCTTTTGCAGCTCAAATAAAAGAAACTAAATTGAAATCAACATAACTGTTACCTGTTTTTCTAATCTCCATTTCTGTCTGCCAGAATGGAACAACTCTCACCACCCACTCCGATTGAGCGGTCAAGTCGACAGTTTTGTCAACAGCGCTGGGAAAGTTGCAAAACAATAGAAGACCAGACTCAATGTCTTGAGAGACAGACCAAGATAGAGCGAGAGAGAAAGAGAGAGGGGGAGTGAGGAAGAGGCATTCCATTGAAGTGAGCAAACTGGCAAACAGGTTGCAATCAAATCGAGAGAAAATACAAAAATGAAATGAAATAAAATAAAATCTGTTGTCATTGCTGCTGTCAAATGCCAAGCGGCTCACACCTTGCGGCAGAGCTCCTTTGTTATAGTCGCAGCTCGATGTGATTAATGCGATTTATATCAGAGCCTTTTGAGAAAGGACAACAGGTTGACACCAGAAATAAAAGGAGAAGAATGCAAGAGGAAGGCTCGAAAACAATAGACAAACTGGCAGCAGAGCGCGCTGTTCACACTGTTTGGCCAAAGGTGTAAAAGGCAACGTGCTGCGATGATTATCTAAATACAATATAAATAAAAAACATGATTTTAGTCGCACGAAATAGGGGCTGCTGCGACGCTGATTTGTCTGGCATCTTTCATATGCGCTTCCTGGAAGACAACTCTGGCTTTGGCTCTACTCCAAGTCATGTCCGAGTGCTGCTGTCTTTTTTTCCTCGTTCTTTATTTACCAGGAACCAATCAATGTCTGGCATTTGCCATGCACTTGCCATGCATGGCAATTAATCACAAGGCGTTGCTGCCGCCACCGTTTGATGGCCGCGCTGCACGCTCCGCAATATTGAGCAAACGTCGCCATCTTTCGGCCACACACACACTCACTGGCACACACACATTCGCACACCTGCATGTTCGACCTCGACAATTGCATGGCAGTGGACGCTGAACACACGCGTTGACATGCAGCACGCGATCCGGATATATCCATAGAATGCGCCACACATGGACGCCATCATCATCGACATCGCCGTCGTCGTCGTCGAATGGCACCCAAAACCTGTCAATGGCAAATTACATGGCCTGGGTGGTGGCAGCAACTGCACTCTAGGGCCCAGCGCTCACATGCGACAAAAGATGCAATCAACTCGAATATCAGTGGGCTTAAAATGATTATTAACTATAAGTATACCCTGTACTGGAGCTGCACGAACTGCAAGTCAATTGATGAGATACGAAAAATCAACTGAGCTGATTCGAGTTTATTAAGATGATAGATTATTGATAAATGACTTTAAAGATATAAATAAAGATTATCTTTAACTTTATAAAGATTAATGACTTTAAAGATGTTGAATAAAGATTATCGTTGTAGATCTTTTATAAGCATTATTGACTTTAAAGATGTTAAATAAAGATTATCTTTATCTTTTATAAACATATCTATTCATATTAGCCTCCAGCTAAATTGTTGCAAAATCTGTTTTACTTACCATTGGGCTTTAAATTAATTTCATTTTTTATTTTGCATTACAAAAAATTGTTTTTATCATTAAAGGCATTTTTTTATAGAATGTTTTTTTTTTTTTTTATATAATTTTTTATATATTTTTTTTATAAAAATATTTACATTAACTTCCCAGTTTTAAGACTCTTTCATCACGTCATAAAAGTACATTTTTCACAAATATATGTTTAAATATATTTATATGACACTCCTTTTATCTATAATTTTGCATTTAAATATAGAACCTCCTCGCACTCACCACATTTACAGGGTATATGCGAATGGGCAAACCTACGCTATTGCAGTTAGTCAAATAGCTCAATTGGAGGGCGGCTGGACACGCCCACAGCGAGCAGGTGCAGCACCTGCAATTAGCTGCAGCCAAGTTCGTGTCGCGACATTTTCATCAACTATGGCAAAATAGAAAAGAAAAAAAACAAAAAAAAAAAAAAACAACGAAGCTCTAAACTTTGGCAAATTCACGCGAGCCATTGCTATAGGCCAGACGTTATATAGAGGGTAGATTTAGGCTGTGTAGGTGTCTGTGTGAGTGTGTGTATTTGCGATCTGAGCTGTTGTCGTGGCAATTATATGAATTTGAGCGGCATTACGTGCATCGCAATGGAAACCATTGAAAATTCTGAAATTTACGCCCAGCAAGTGAAAATGTCGCCAATTTTATAGCCTTTGGGCAAATCGTTGTTGTTGTTGTTGCTGCTGCTGCATTGTATATAATTAGAGCGCCAAGTGTTTGCATTTTGATTCAGGTTTAAAAAATATATATATGTATATAATTATATAGCTATTACGATCGGCAGTTGTCATGCGATGGCAACGGAGCTCAGTGTAAATGTGCGATATGAAATGGAAATTAAAATGAGATTTATACAATCCGCTCGTATATAGGACAATTATAATATACATATGTACTTTTGTCTGGTTTTAGTTGAATACTAGTTAGTCACTAACTAATTGAGAAGCTGCCATCGAATGTGGCGAGAGATGAGCAATGAATCGGGAGATAGGCAAGTAATTGAGGTAAAATGAGTTGAAAACTGGGGGCACTCAAGCAACGAGCTAAGCAGATCAGCTTCAATTTATAAACCACGTATTCTATTGTATCTATTTAGAGTATGTTTTACTGTACGTAATAGAGTTTGTATAAAAATATATTTAGGATTGTAGGTTTGGTTTAGCACACTGCCTAATTTAAATAAAGCTTAGATTTTAATTGGGTAAACTGTCTATGCATACGCACTAATCTGAAGATTCAAATAAATATACAACAAATAAAATTAGGCAAAATAAAAAAAAAGTTCAAAAAATTTATATTTTTGATTAAATAGAAAATTATTATTTTTTTCTTCTTTTTTTCTTTGTAAGTAAATCAATGACAGACTGTACAAACATTGAAATAAATTAAGATTAAAATATATATATTTTCTTTTTTTTTTAATTTTTAATTTAATATAAATATTTTTTAATTGCATAGAAAAGACGATTAATATCAAATTACATCCTACAATTTATTTGTTTTTAAGTAAAAAAAAAAAATAATGAAAAAGTAAAACAACTCAAACAAAGCAAATTAGATTAATAATTAAATTTAAATTTATTTTTATTTAATAAATTGATTGCTGAATTTATTGAGGAAACAACATTAAAGGTTTATCTAAAAGGCGTCAAAGCGAACTTTTCTTTTGCCTCAATGAAAGGGGATTTAGTATAAATTCAGGTGTCAATCCAGCAAGCATTTCACCCATCCTCCCTCTGTCACATTCAACATGTCTGTCTACTTGGGTCAACTTCAAAATATGATTCATTTGAGCGTAATCGAATTAGCGCACTAGAGTGAGTGGTGCCACATGACTGTGGCGTCACTCCAGCCAATTGATGTTTTCATCCGCTGGCTCTTCCCTTACTGCTGCTACCTTAGGGCTTCTGCCTGGCTTGGCCAAATTGAAGCCGCGAAGCTGTCGCGAAAAGTGCGCGAGACGCTTAGACAGCTGCCAATGCCAGAAGTTTTCACTTTGTGCGGTCAGAACTAATGCCGGCGCGTCGCTGTTGCCCTAATGACATGTCTGGCCATGTTGAAGGAGCTGCCGCCCACGCTTACGCCCCACACGCTGTCTGGGGGCGTGTTGCCTTGCATGTTGCTCTGCCTTTTGACGTGTTTATATTTGTGGCAGTTGCAATGTGATTGATGCCCGCCGCCAGCTGTGGCGCTGCGGCGCTGCAACGGCTCCCCAGTTGCTGCCACATTAAGTTGTAAAGTCATTTTGGAGACAGTTTTATGGGCAAACAGCAGTGGCAGGAGCAGCACATGCTGTGCACCAGTGGCTTATGGGGCATGCCCACCTACAGCTTAATCATGGCCCTTTGGCTTGGCTTGGCCTTGCTTGGGTTGGGTTGGGCCTTCAACTATTTTGGCGGAAACTAATTTGAAGTTCGGGCAGTGGCTGGGAGCTTGGCAATTTCATTTACAAATATGGCAGGCAAATGCAAATGTCATGGCTTTCGATGAAGTTGCCACATGTCTCCGACACCGCCCTCTCACCCCCTCCCACTTTACCTCTCTCTCTCTCTCTCTCTCTCTTGCTTAGTCCCCTTCTTTTTGGTTGTATGACATGTCTCGTCCTTTGTTTGTTTGCATTTCGTTATTGTCTCCATAGCACACAGAAATCATTGTCATTTCCACACGCAAAAGTCATTTGGCACATGTGACACCCTTTTCTGGCTTAAATTGCTTTGGTTTTTAGCCTCTCTGTGAATAGAGATAGATACAGAAATAGAGATAGGGATAGAGATATCCTGATATCCTTTCAAACCGTGGCAACATTTGCACTTGCATTTGTAGTCAATATTACACGCTGGCAAAATATTTGTTTAAATTAAGCGTTCAGCCCTTGTCTATCTATGCCTCTCTCACTCTCACTCTCTCTTTCTATTTCCATATCTCGTTCCCTTTATCTTTTACCCTTTTTTTCTTTTTGTTGTTTCGTTGCTCTGCAGTCAGCCTGTGCTCAATCAACGTCCATTGGCATCGGCTATTTGACTGCTAACTGCTTTTTCTTAACGCCTCGCTGCACTTTTATTAAGCCCAATCGCAAGTTGTTCTGCGTAGCAAAATATTAGATTGTCAATTCGTAAATTGCAGTGTGCGAAGCATAAAGAAGCGTGTCAGTGTTGCCAAAGGCATAAAAAAAAACAGTAGCAGAGCATCCAGTGTTGATAACAATGGAAATGTGCAGCCTAAACAAATTTTTAAAGCTTCGTTACGAATTCTTAATTCATCGAAAAAAAAAATTTTTAATAAATAGAACTTTCAAATTTGGAATTGAAAATTTACTATTATTTAAGAGATAAATTCTTAAGTGGTATCATGAGAATTTAAAAAAATGCCGACTTATTTCAAAGGCCACATAAACTGAAAAATATGTTAGTCCTACGAATTTCCTGATAGAATGAATTCTTAACAACATTATGTACTTTAATAATAATATTTATAATATTGTAATTAATATTTATATATTAATATATATTTAAAAAAAAAAACCCTAAATAAAATGCAGCTCAAAAATTTATAAAAATTGTTTTTATATAGCCCCGACCATTTAAAAATTCATTTAATTTTATAACAGACAATTTATTTAATTTCTTCGATTGTTTATCATGAAATTTAATTATAAACAAATTCACTATAATTATAAACAAATTCACTATATTATTAATTAGAAATTGCTAATTCAACAATAACTTGTAATACATTTTAATATGAATTTTAGCATAGCTTATGCTTATCTAAGATTCAAACAAATAGTTCCCTGCTGACATTCTCAACCTTTTATTTCACAAATTTCAATTCGAGATAAATTCAAATAGGAACAGATAAATCCGGTATTCAATCAGTTGACCAGCAAAATACAAATCTGATTTGCTCTATAATTTAATAGATTGCATTTATCTATATAAAAAATGAAATAATATGCAAAGAAACTGAAAGTTTTATTTTTTGTGCTACGAAAACGTTTTGGTCGTAAACTGAAAACTTTGGTAAATGCTTATCTGGCAAAGCCGCAGCGCCTGGATATGGATGTGGATATGCAAAAGAGCGGACAGCAAACGGACTTTACCGCAACTTAATGTGATTTGCTATTTATGGCAGTTGTTGCTGCTGCTGTTGTTGTTGTCCATGGAAAAGGACATCTAGTCCAACATATGAAGTTGCGTAAAAGTTTTGCCAACCCATACAGAAAATACACATGGTATGTAAATCCTGAAGAGATAAGGCGTCGGAATAGCACAATGACAGCCGCAGGAATTGACCAAATGGCCGGGCAGCACAGGACAACCAGCACAGCAGCAAAAAAAAAAAAAAAGACATATAATATGGAGAAAGAGAAGGAGGAGGACTAAGGTTGCCACAGAATGAACGTGAATCTGAGATACACGTAAAGTAATTTCATAAGTTTAGCAAATCACGAACCCAAGCAACAAACAACAGAGGAGCTACTTCTTTTTTGCGCAAGTTTCGAACAGTCCTGCGGCTGCTTATTGGTCCTGACATAAGGACACATGTGCTATGGACAACCCAGCCCTGCTCCTGCTACCCCCCCACACTCACTTAACATAAAAAGGTAAAGAACAACAAAAAAAGAGGCGAAGGTATGCAGCAAAAAGCCAGAGGAAACTTTTGTTTTATTAGTTTTTCATGCTGGCAAATGTCTTGCTTGCTTTATTATTAGAGCAACCGAATGCAGAGAGGGAGACAGAGAGAGAGAGAGAGAGGCGAGTCTGCAGGACATTTCCATGACTTGCAAGTTTTGTGCTGACCAATGTCATAATGGATAAATAGCTGGCGGTTGGCAGGCGTGGCAGTAGCATATTTTCTGGGACATCCTGTCATGCGTTCAATTTCCAAATGGCTTCGCATAATTTGCAAAAGAGACAGCAAACAAGGCGGCACAGCGCAAACGAGTGAGAGAAAAAGAGAGAGAGAGTGAGAGTTGGAGCAGCATAAACCAAGTCAAGTCCAAGTTTGAGGCTCGCAATTTGTGCTCAAAACTGCGTACGAAATCCATTTCAAAATTAGTTTTTTTTTTCTCCTTGTTTATCTTCTCTTTAGATTTGTTTGTTTTCTGTCTCTTTTTTTTTTTTGTGTGCTTTGCTTTATGGGATATTTACCTGATTTGATTAAATTTCGGCACACGCCGTTGAATCGTCCATTATGGAGCTGCCGGAGCGCATTTGTGGCCTGCGTTCCCTGAGGAATCTCTTTTCCCTTTGTTCTTGAGGGACTGCAGGCATAGCTCCAGCTCTAAGGCTGTTTGCATTTGCCATTCGAGCTGCCAGCTAGCTAATTGCTGTTGGTAAATGCCGCAAGTTCACTGGAAAATCGTGTTTAGCTAAGGTATTATATTAGAAATGATAGTTAAGTTAGGACTTTTGAATTTGTTATATATTTTTTAGGAAAGGGTTTTTTTAATCAATCAATTTTAAAATGGGTTTTAAAATTTGTTATAATAAATTATAATTAGTTCTTTAAAATTAATACAAATTATATCAAATTAATAAAAGTGTTAAATATTTAGCTTAAAAAAATTCTTTTGTTTAATTTTATAAGATTTTTATAATTTTTAAAAAATTATTTTAAGTTAATGTAATAATAAGAATAACCTTTTTTTTGTATTTCAGAAATGTATATATTTACTTATTGTATTGTATTGTAGTCTTATTTTCCTATTTATTTATTTTAAAAAAATATAATTAATTTTACGTTTTGTTCTATTATTATTATTTTTTTTTTTTTAATAAATCTAATTTTAAATGTGAATTAATTTTTTACAATATCTTTAAATTACAATATTGATTTTGTTTTCATTTTTTTTTTTTTCAGAACATTATAAATAATAATACATTTTTCAAGATTTTAAATTACGATATTCATTTTATTTTCATACATTTTTTTCAGAAAATTGTATTATTATATCGATTGAATTATTGACTTAATTATTGATGACTGTCAACTCAGTAAAGATTTAATAGACCAAAGTAAGTTATGTACTATATGTATTATATTTTATATTGTATTTTATATTTTGCTCAAACTACTCTAAATATACTTGATATACCATGTGAATATCAACAGCTTTGTTTGACTTCATCGTCAAGCACTGAATCTAAGCCTCTTAATTCTATTTAGACTATATCTAGACATTTGAACATAAATCATAATTCCTAAAATGTATACTAAAGTGTGGGCTCAACAATCCATACGAATGCACAAGCTACGCACGCCTAAACCTAACTAAAAGTTGTCTTGACTCGTCTTAGCTTCTGCTTATTTATGACACTCGAACTGATTGGCTGCTGCTGTTGCTGCTGCTGCTTGGTTTGGCTGCGTTCATCAGAAGCGCCAGAAGAGCTCGCAGCAAAAGTTAACAAATTCACGCCAAGTCACCTTAAAATCAGCAACAGACCACCCAAATTGGCCAGCGTGAGCCAGTGAGCCAGAGCGACTCTGTCTGGCCTCAGCTACGGCTTTGGCTCCGGTTAAGCCAACAGGCTGCCATATAAAGCCACACGACATGCCACGACTGCTGTCTCTGGTTTCTTTCTCTCTCTCTCTCTCTCTCTCATTTCGAGAGACTTGGCATATTCATATATCAGTTTCATTTGCATTCGTCATGGCTGCTTAATGAGTCGCAAGTCCAAGTTTGAGTTGAGTGAACGACGACGCTGACATTGCCATATAAAAGATGCCAAGACATATTCACATATATGGCCATATATATGTCTGTCTGTCTGCCCGCCTGCCTGCCTGTCTGTCTGTCCAGCTGTCTGGCAGGCTTATAATCTTTTTTTAATCATTTCATATTTTGGCTTGCTTTTTGCACGTTGCCTTTTTGTTAACGCTTTGCCAGCCAGTTGGCAGTTGGCAGCTGGCAGCTGGAAGCTGGAAGCTACAAGCTGATGCTGCGTTGATTGACGTCTTACAATTTGTGAATGCCTATGTATATGCCTGTGTGTATGTATATAAATATGCGTATGACCTCCCACTCGATTGATCGCCGCACAACAGTTGCTTGACTTTTCTCTGCGCAGCGTCTTCTACCACTTTTCACGCATGATATATATATATATGGGTATATGCCACGAAATACCTTTTAATTCTCGCTTAATCACTGTCCGGCAAACGGTATTCCTGCCTGCTGTTGGCTGTTGGCTGTTGGCCAGCTCGCGGGCTAAGTTGACAGGCGCAGTTCAGGATGTTGCACCCAGATAAAAGAAAATGTATACTAACTTGGCTTATTAATATCCAGCGTTAAGGCCTACCCATGTCCATGTCCATGTCAAATGAAAATTTCATGCACCTTCAAGTGAGCTGGCCAAGACATGAGAGCCCTGAATGACGGCCCCTCTTCTTTTACTTTGGCTCTTGACAAATTAGCCTCATTTGTTCGGTCAAAACAAACGCCAACTGGGCAGGACAATGCGATAAAGATCGTTTAGAACGGCGAAGGGATCGACGGTAAAGTCGAAGCTGTAACTGAATTCAAAGCGTATCTCATTTACTTAATACAAAAGATGAGTGTCTGTGTGTGTGTGTGGGAGCTACTGTTTAATATGCGCTTAGGACTCAAATTTGGGTTTTGAATTTCATTCGCGTGGGCCCCAAAATGTTTGATGCAGGAAATGTGCTTTAGTTACGTATGTAGCTGTCTTGCAGTAGTTGATGCCATAAATCTTATTGAATTGTAAATTAGATCTCATTAATCTCTTTCAGCGATCCTTAATGGCATTCATTAACAAGTAGTTAGAGTAGAGTAGAGTTAGAGTAAAGTTGGAGTAGAGTTAAAGTTGAGTTGGAGTAGAGTTAGAATGAATGAATTGTATTTAATATATAATACATAAATGAAAATACTTATTAATATTGGATATTACAAATTTGACCTACATTGAGATACAGTTAGGCACATTAAAGCCCATGTGACTCCTGCTTCCTCTGCCATGTTCCAATTACTGCTTAAAATGTTCTCCTTATTATTAGTTGCTCTATACGAAACGGGCGTAAGTAATGTAATGTTTTATTATTTATTCATATATATTTTATACTACTTCTATTTAAATATATAGGAAAAATATTATGATATTTATTATTTATTTAATTTTTTCATTTACAATTTTCTTATATCTTGTTTATTATTGAACACATTTAATAATATGTTATACATTTTTCTTTTATTCCTTTGTCTTCTATATCCTTGCATACTTTCAAATATCTCCAATATCATCAGTCCTTATATTTCTAACTTTACGTTAATAGAAGTTGGCATTCTATCAATCGGTTCAAACTCATGCCAGCATATGAGCATATCAGCTTCGACTTGCACTTCCAGCATATGAGCATATCAGCTTCGACTTGCACTTCCTCTTCCATAAGTTGCCGTCGAGCTGCTGCAAACGCCCAGATCATTAAGTAATCTATAGGCAACACACACACACATACACACACTCCTCTATCAAGTCACCTAGATCGTGCCAAGAGCCATCAATTGTCTCTTATTCACATGGTTGTATGATAAATGAGAAACCTTCTGGAAGGCGAACGGGGGGCAGAGTTTGTTTGCTGAAGTGCGATTGCCCATTCCCTATTGCCCATTGTCCATTGTTGTCAAGGACCACAATGGGAGGGCTGGTCAAATGATTTTCAGCTTTTCAGCGAATACGGCAAACGGACTGACTTTTGCCAGTTTAACACCTTTTCGATGGTCTCTTCTGTTGTTGGCCAAAAACATATTTGGGCAGTTTTATGGACAGAGGCGCATTTGACACATTTGGCAAGCTGTGTCAATACGAGAGCACACAACGGCCGCAAACAAGTTTCACGTGAAATGCCAAAAAAGGGAATACAAATATGCCCGCAATGCCAGATCCTTCTATTTACACTAATGAGCAAATGTAATAAAATCGAATCGCACAAAAGGCGACGAGCCATGAGCATTGCTGCAATTGTTGAGCTCAATTGTTGCCCAACCACATGAAATGCCAACACACACAGCAAGAGCTGGAGCGGGGCAGAGGGTGATTGAGAGGGCTGCTGTGATCTACCCTCTCTCTCTCTCTCTCTCTCTCTCTCTCTCTCTTTTTTTTCGATCTGCCATGTGTCTTGCTCTCATTTACCCAAAAATGTTTATGTTCTCGCTTGATTTGTAAAGTTGCCCATAAATTATAAATCTCACTCCATCTCTCTCTCTTCCTCTCTTTACACTTACCTCCCTTCCTGCTGCTATACAATCATCCAGCATCTGCTTTAATTAACCTGGCATTATATTCTCTCCTGTCACAACTCTCGGCTCGCCTTGCTTCGCCTGGCTTCCTCTCTGACCAGCTTGTTGCTGCAGCGCCTGCGGCCTGAGCTCCTCTAGCTGCCTCTTCCCATCCAAGTGGAGCAACTGTCTCGCCTTGGTTGCCTCTTACCTAATTATTTATGCGTTGACTTTTGCCTATAGTTATATACATCGCACATTACGCTGATTAGCGTGCTGAACTGCTAGCATTAAAACTGCTGCTTGATCAAGTTACGTGCAAATTAGAAATGGTCGAAGCTTCCATACTCTAGTTGAGAATTAAATTAAATTATTGAAATGTGCTGAATATGGAAATAATTTTAGTCCTTCAATCGGAAATTATCTATATAAAGTCGACTCTAAAAATGATATGAAGTTTCCTTCAGTACTGAAATGATTCAGTTCTTCACATAAAATGAATAAATATGCTTCAGAGTGTAATGAATGATAAATATAGATATTATTAGTTTTTATAAAGCTATTTTAATTAAGGAAATAAAGCAAAGAATAATGTATTCTAAAAAAAATAAAAACCTAAGTAGACCAAGAAATGGAATACACTATAAATTAATTACAGAACCAAATGAAGATTAGTATACCATTTTTACAATTTTTTGAAATTAAAAAGAAATAGTAGTAATATTATTAAATATTTGAAAATGTTTATTCCTAAATATATAACATAAATATATAAAAATAGTAGTACTAATATTTAATATTTGAAAATTATTATTTCTAAATATATAACTCTATATCATTCTTCAATATTTATACTAATCTCTTCCCAGTCAAATGCAAATTTTTGCAGGGTATTTACACAGTCAGCCTCAAATGAATTCCAATGAATAGTTGAGTTGAGATATAGCAGTGCAGTTTAGGGGCCTGGCGGTACGGTTACGTTTGGATTAAACATATTTTGCATTTAATTTGCCATAATTATAGCGGCGGCAGCATGGAGTGAGAAGCGAGGAGAGAGGCGAAACGCTGCCGGTTGATGGCGCCAAATGAAGTTGTAAATGAAGCTGGCGGCAGTTGCATTCTCTGCATGGCATTTGTGGTTGCAGCTGTGCGCTAGTGGTGTTGGTGGTGTTAGTGGTGTCGGTGGTGCAGCGGACATGCTGGTGGTCACGCTGGTGCAGCTATAAAATTCTAAGCTCACATTTAACAGTTTCGAGCTTTGTTGCGTCTCATCCTTCGGCTCGGACAATTTTCGATTATTAATTTGCCTTCATTTTGTGAGTATTTGAGATTTCGTTGTTGTTTGCTCAAATTAATGTCTTCCAATTAATTTGTGGCACTAAACGTTTCTCCATTTCAGCTTTTGTTTTGCTGTTTATGGGTATTTCCATAATTTATGTGTTAGTTATGGTCGCCGTTTTTGGACCAGCATTTAAGTGTGTGGGCTTTAGATTTATTTTCTCATGGCATTCGTTATGCTTGTGTAAATGTGAGCAGAGTTAATACGTTTTTTTAGAGTGCGCCACAGGTGAGGGTGTCGCATAGTAAATGTAGAGTAAATATGGCGTGTTTGTAGATAAGTAAATATAGCTTAGATCGAGGCTAGACTATGTCAAGAGCTATGGAAATATATATATATATATATATATATATATATATATATATATATATATATATATATATATGACAACTTGATGGCAAAATTAGCTGATTTGTTTTATTTTATTATTTCACATTCTCTTTCCTATCACATCCTTAACATGATCTAACTCTGACTTTACATACTCCATTGAAGATCTGCAATCTGGCATAAAAACCTCTCTTGAATGAATTTTGATCAGATATCTTTGCCCATCTCTGCTTATTAGAGTGCATTCCCAAGTCTTTGGTCTTATGCACAGCTAACTATTGTGCAATAAACTTATCAAAGTGCCTTCTATTCTCAACACATAAATTTGCAGCTTTTGCATTGCTAGCTCGACAATACAATAAAACTGGCCCGCAATTAGCTGAGTTTGCAGTGCAATTGCCGCTCTAATTGCATGGCATTGCCACTGACACCAACATATGGCAACGCCAGCCACAGCTAAGATGCACTTATTTTGCAAATTGCGCCGCATTGGCAACTTCCTCGAAGCCGCTCAAGCGTGCTCCATTAGTTCTTTTATATGTGCTTTATATGACTTTAAGTAGTAACTGCTCTCTCTCTCTCTCCTTCTCACTCTCTCTCTTCTCTCTTTCTGTTGGTCTGTAGATTTGTGTGTCATAATTTTGTACGCTAAGTTGGCAACAATTTGCACAGTGAACACTTTGATATTTTTGCCGTATTCGATGCGTGTTTTGGGTCTCCTTTTGTTTTGTTGTTGTTGTTGTTGTTTCTTTGCTTTTTTATATTTTAATTGCAGCAGCTTTTCAATGGAAATGCAGCTAATTACGTACACGCAAAGGCCGGTAAAAATTGTTAATAATTAACAGGTTTTCACAAATGGCACCGCACACAGGCGCACGCAGCTCGAATGGGGCATATGTGACAGCGTAAATCTCTTGGTCGAACTTCCCTCTCTCTCACTCCCCCTCTCTCTGCCTCTCTCTGTTTTCTTTTGTTGGTTTCTTCTACAATTGACGCCATTTGAGTGTTGAAAAATGCAGTTTTGTATTCGCAATGGTAAAGTGAATTCACACGAATGCAACACTCGCTATTCATGAATAATTGCCGACGCGTAATAAAGAGCCAAAGTGCTGAAATTACAGTTTGCCAAGTTGTTTTTTCTTTTTACTCTCATTATTTTTTGTGTGTGTAAATTGAAGCTGATGCGAAAATTGGCAGCTTGAAATGCAATTAAAAGTGAGGCAAATGCAAAAGGCGTATTATTAATGCTTTCTCTAGCCGCAGATTATTGCAGGCAATGAATGGATTTTTATATTCATATGTATGCAGATATGGCTGAATATGCTATAAAAATTACAATTTTATAGCAAAGGCCAAATGCATATTTATGGGTTTGAATAGCGGCATAAGATCAGCGAAACGAGTGCAAGTGTATTATGCAATACAAAAGAAAATATGAAGGAAAAGGAGGAGAAAAATGACTATGCAATGAGATTAGGAATAAGAATGAGAATTAGAGCTAGAATAAAGCTTTTATAGAGACTAGGAAATGAAATAGTAAAGCCATAAAATGATATTCAGAGGATAGAACACAGAATTAAAGATACGAAAATATTCATATAGTTGGGAAATATTATTAATATATTTTATATATTATTTGAACTTATTTTTTATTCATTTTTTAACTATTTTAAATTTGTAATTATTAATCTATTTAAGATATTGACAAAAATCGAGTCACCTTAAAGATAAACAATTGTAAAATATATTATATGACAAAAGCATTTAGGGATACGTTAAAGGCATTGTGAAGCTAAATGAAAATTAATATATTAATTAACTATTAAGTATTTATTAACACTTTTTGCAGTTTTAGATTGTATTAGTAGAAAGTAAAAAGATTGCGGATCTGATACTAGGACGAATTTCAAGAAATATCTCTTAAGAACTATGCAACTACTCTGATTGTTAACCTTACGATAGTTCTGTATGCTTGAGAATGTCTATACATAGATAATAATAGCTCTTTGCATATAAGAATATGGAACATATTTTAAATAAGAAGAAAAATATATATTTCAATTGTGGAGTCTTTTCTGTGGTTAATCAGGTGGACAGATTGTCTTTCTATACATATGATAGATACTGACAGAGATATCGACTTATTTCCTTGATCTGTTCAATTTTATAATGGTATTATTCACTCCTCAATATTACTCCAAGAATTTCCATTGGTAGTTAGATTTCGGTGTACAACAATGAGCTGATCTAGTCAGAATTTAAGCCATTTGCTCATTTGAAATTGTGAGAACTTATATAAACTTTTGTATTCTTAATATCGCCAAACATTTGCATATCTAAGCTTAGGATACCTCCTAGTCAATTCTCTGGTTACCTCTCCTTCCCTTTCTCTCTCTCATTCTCTTTCCCTATCTCTCTCTCTCTCTTTTTCTCTCTCTCTCTCTCTCCCTATCTCTCTTTCTCTCTCTCTCTCTCTCTCCCTATCTCTCTCTCTTTCTCTCTCTCCCTATCAGTTTATACCTCTTCTACCACCTCCGTTCACATCTTTGCGCATAAACACATTGTGGCCATATTTTGTTCGCAGCAAATTGAGCGGAATCTGCTTCAGCTGCTCCACCGTTGCGCTTTAGTTTGGGGCAATTTAGATGGAACAGCTGCGTCTCTCGCTCAACTTGCAAGTGGCAAGTTCCATCTGCAACATGCCACATCATCCACGAGGCCAAAGACAACAACACATCGAAGCGCCATAAGCTGCGCCTGTCCAAAGGCCAACCGCAGCAGCAGGAGTTGAAGTAGGCAAAACTTTGAGCCAGACGAAAGTGGGGGAGGAACCCAAAACTGGGGGAGGGGGAACAAAAAGAAATACAAATAATAAAGTTCGCTTGTCAGTTTAGCAGCCATTTTGCGGTTCCTGCCGGACGAGCCACCCTGTCAATGTGAGGTGGGCGAAAGGAACTCAACATTCTTGAAGCCACAATTGTCTGGGATCCACTGTGGCTCACCTTGTTGCGGCATAAACTTTTTTATGGCACCCACTCTGCCGCTGCCGCTGCCGCTGCTGCTGCGATGATAAATCTGCCTCAATTTGCCATATCGTGGGCGTGGCCCACTTGCATTACCTTTAACAGTGTCAGCCACCACACCCCACCTTGAGCTTCATCAAAGGCAAGTTTCATGTCAATTTGTTCTTCTTGTGGGTTAGTTGTGGAGTGGCTTAAGCTTGATTTAGCTCTCATTACGTGCGGCAGGCCAAAGTGCGCTGCGGTGGGGCGGGGCCGTCTTCTGCCTGGATTTGCTTTATTACAGTTTAATTAAATTTCTGTGCCCAGCTTCTTCCGCTGCTGCTGCTGCCTTTGCTGCTGCTTCTTCCTCTTCTTCAGCTTCAGCGAAACGACTCAATTACGCAGTTAATCGTAAAAAAATCCTTGCACTGATTTGTTGCAGCTGAAACCGAACCGAAAACCCACCCTGAAGCCTGCACCCCCACGCACGCACCCACCTCTGCACCCCTCTTAAGCCACCCCACCTCAGCGGAGCGTGTGTTTGTGCCATCGCATGTTTGGGCCATAAAAACTCAGTGTCCTGGCTATTATTGGCAAGTGGACTATCGTCCTGGCTCTGGCTCTGGCTCTGTTCGCTGTTTATCCTGCGTGGCCTCAGGTGCGCACGCGGTCGAGTTGATCCATTTATGGCCTTTTGCTTCGCCTTTCTTTCATTTTTTTTCTTGCTGTTGATGTTTTTTTCTGCTCCTCTCTCGATTTTGTTTTTTTTTTTTTTTTTTTGTATACATCATTTAAGGGATATGGCGACTAAGATGCTACATGACCACAATGAATGAGCTCGTCCGCCTCGCCCTCGCCTATTAATTTGCTGCTGCGCAAGCTGCCTTTAGATTTACGACCAAATCTCATACAAAATGCATTCGGGCCAAAACCCTTTTGTTAATCAAATCTCACGTTGGCTCCCTTTTAATGGCAGTCCGTTCAGCATCGGTTTGATGACTTTTTGCGTCTGCTGGCAATTAGTACTAGCTATCCGAAAGCAGTCATAAAAACTGCGCCTCCGATTGAGCTTCACTATTCAGTCCTCAGCTGCCGTCTCCTGCTCGACGCGCTCGAAAGTATGCTACAGTTCTGGCTTAGCTGCGAGTCCTTCGGCTGGCTAATGCCAGTTAATGCCCGCATTGGAAAATTGTTTGCTTAGCATTTGAGCCATTTTAATTTGCTTATGCAAATTACGCGAGTTGTTTACTTTTTGACACATGCGACGACCGCAGCGCAGCGAGAAAGAGCTCGGTCCTCCTGTTTACCTATGCAAATGAGGCAAGCGACATGTCTAATCCTTCGGTAGGTCTGCTTCAATTATGAAACTATGCAAATACAACCGAGCTGAACGGCGTGCAAATGTGACAGACTTTCGGCATTAAAATATTTGACATTTGCGCTGCGTTTTTTGCATATTGAATAGGCTAAATGAAATGACGGGTTTGAGTTGAGTTGCAAGTTGATAGGTTATGATATATATATTATGGAAATCGTAAACAGCTAAAATTATTATATATATAATATAGAGAACTATGTAGAGTAGATAAAAGTTGATAGATTTTTATTAAATATAAGGTGTTTTATAAATATATTAAATAATAATAATTAGTATTATGTGTAATAGTAAAATGTTGATAGGCGTTCAATAATATATATAAGGCATAATTAATATTAAAAGTTGATGGGTTTCATATAAGTAAGTATTAAATGTGTTGTACATATGCTAAATACTCCGGAGTAATACTATAGATGATTAATACTATATATGACTTTGCTTCAGAGTTTAATAATTAAACGTTCAAGGATTTCATAAAATACCGAAAATACTAAAAAAAATGAATTTACTATCCCAAAAGCCAATTCTCGTCTATATAACAAAAAGTTGTTGATACCAAAATTAAATTTGTTGTTTTCCAAGGAATCAGTAGTAACATTAGGCAAATTAATGGAGAAGAAAATATTAGCCAAAACTGTTTAGGGATTGTGGTATTTATATATTTATATTTATGGTATTTATATATTCGAATATTCCATTCCACTGACGCAAATAAAAATAAATCGAGCGCTTCTTATTTCTAATTCAAAGAGTTTCTATTTTATATTGCAACATGATGAGAGTGCGCTTATATGATCGCTCTTAGTTATAATTTTGTTAAAAACCATATTGATAATTCATTTAAATACTGTAATACGCGTATATTATTATTATTATATTATTATAATAATAATAATAAAAAAAAAATATATATTTTTTATTAATTTAAAAATAAATTTTTTAAACAAATTTTAGTTTTTAAGAGAAAGTTTTAGTTAATACCTAGTTTATAATATTAACATATTAATTATTAGTTATTTAGTGATTCATTATATTAATATTTATATTTTATATTATATTTATATTTATCTATTAATATGCTCTCAGCTAGCCAGTTAAAGGTCTAGAATATTTGCCTTATTCACTTGAAAATCTTTCCTGTATAGCTCAGCTCTGATCCAACGAGACAAGTCTCAAGCATTGTCTTCCTCAATTAAGAGAGCAGAGCTGACGAATGAATGCACAAAGAATAAGTAAATCGTATGCTTGCTAGCTGCCCTTTGGGCCAACAATCGTGTTCGCTAATAAACCAAGTTAAGAAAACTGCAATGCAACGACAAACACAGCAACAACAATATTGAACAAAAGCTAAAGTCCGATTGGAGCATGCAACGAGCTGTTGTTGGCTGCAACAATAGTCAATAAAACATGCGGCAAATCATGTTTATCGCATTGATTTATGCATTTTTAATGTGTTGCTCGGCTGCTTATCAGCCCACTTTCACTGGGTAAGCCAGTGCCCAATGCCAATACTCGATACTCAATACTCAATACTCAATAGTGAATACTGAATGCTGAATGTTGAATACCCAGAGAAGAGCCATAACCCAAGACGTTCCATTGTTGCTGGGGGCTACGTTAATTTTTAAATCTCACCGCCTGATTAGTTTGCTTTTCGGCCGCAATGCCGCAGTGCGCCATCTTGATTAGGCCGAAGACGGAGCTGGAGCCGAAGCTGGAGTCGGAATTGTGGCCAACTTGGCTGTGTGCTCTGGCCAAAACAGTTGAGGATCAAAGTGAGCCGCCGTTGCCGCTGCCTTTTGTCTTATTAATAATTCACATTAACGCTTGCGAGTGCGGCCCGGTTGCCGCCTGCTGCTGCCAGCAACAGCTTTGCCTTTGCCAGAGTTGCCAGCCCACTGAAAATTATCACAAACGGCGCATCGCACAAGTCGTTTTTGGCGCTGCTTATAAATATATATATACACCTTTTTCTTTTTTTTTTTAATATTTTTTCCTAATTCTTTTTCGGCATGTTTTTGACATAAATGCCGAAAGCGCACGAAAGCCGACTTCAATGAAGAAAAAATTATATATATATATATATATATATATATATATATATATATAAGATATGGCCAAAGAGTCGCTCGCTTCTTGGCCAATAAATAAGGTGTGAAATAGCCAAGTGGGCCGAACATGCAGCTCGATTCAGCTCGCTGCGATGATGTGCGCCAGATATGCGCCGCATGGGCAGCTAATGTTGCGGCCTTTTAATTGGTGTGAGTAGCCAGGGTTCCAATGGGGCATAAGTCTGGATCGAATAGAGCTCGCTTGGGTCTGAAGCAGGCGCTGTGAATGGTAATTAGAGTGGATAGAGATCTGGCATAATTATATTATTGAACTGACACTAAAGTTGAGGCTATCGATGACTTAATAAGGCATATAAGGCTGGAGGAATTTGGGAATTTATTGCTAAATCTAGATATTTATTATCAATGGTTTATTCAAGATCTGCCAAAACAGCTTGATATGGATAATAATTATATTTAATGAAATTTTAATAATTAAATAATTTTAATTAATTTTGATTTGATCTCTACAGAGAAAATTATTCGTTACATCTTGACTGGCATCACTTCGTTGTTTCAGGCAAATAGCTCTGATGAAAATTACAAACTTTCAATAGATTTCCAAATTCATATGCTGAATAGGAAGAATATGTTTAGAACAATTTGCTTGATTCGTATATCAACTCTATAAAAGGAATTAGTCCCGTAATATTTTGTTTCATTTGTTTTATTTCGAGTAGATATTTTATTCAAATGTCAATTTTATATTTGTTCCTCACTCAGCATAGTAATTAGACTTATAAATCTAATTTAAAAAAATAAAAAAAAAAATTCAAATAAATATAATCTATAATCATAATAATATAAATCATATCATATAAATCATATGCTACCTACGTACCCTTAAACACAACTTTCTTTAGGACAAGATAAATTCAGGGCTCTTAAATCTAGTCTAGCTCCAGCTGTCAACTAAAAACATTAAACAACTAATCTATCTTCCTTGTAGCACAGTGTAATTTCTGTCTTGAGTTTGATGTTTGGCATCTGCTGCATTTTGCGCAGACTTTTGCTTCACTAGTCCACACACAAACACATACACACACACACCCACTGGCCACGTCATCGAATATGGAAAACACTGAGGAAAATAAAGCACTTGATAGTCAAGTGTCTGTATGAAAAGCACTCGAAACATTTGAACCAGCCTGGCGCGCAAATAAATTGAAAACTCGTTAAAAATCCATAATGCTTCTGGCCCCATGTGAGACGCCGCGAGGCCACTCAAGCAGGAGGCAGCCACAGAGGCGTAGGTGGCGTAAGGGCTGCCAGTGCGGGTATGTGTGGGGGGCGACTGGGGGGTGGGCTAGGTGTGGCCCATTGTCTTGCAGCCGAGTTTTTCCAAACATTTTTGCTGTGTGTTGCTTGGACAGTCATAAATCTGGCAAGTGGCGGCATTTTGGCTTGCACTTTGGCTTAATTAATAATTTTATAGCATTTTAATGGCCAAAGATTCCAGCAGCAACAGCAGCAACAACAACGATAACAACAACAACAACTACAGCAACTGCTAGTCGAGCGTATTAATCAACTAGCTTGATCCATGCACAGTTTTGAAGTACTGCTCGCTGCTGGCTTTCCACTCTAGTGGGCCGTCCGCAGTCCCAGAATCCATTGATCTGGGCGACGAACGTGGCCAACGAGCTTTTGGCCATTGGCCATTCTCGACGCGTTTATCAGCGATAAATCTCTTTGTGTTTGGAGCGCGCGCGCCGGCGCAGCTGAATTGAATTGAATTGAATTAAATTTTAATTAATTTTATCTGCACTTTATATACAGCCAACCAAGCACCTACCCCCACATCCCCATTTCAGCTCCTCTCTCTCAGAGATCTCCTTCACTCCTATGAAACATTGTACTGGGGCATAAAATTGTTGCCGTCGTCGTTTCGTTGTTTGCGGTAATTGTGGAAAATTGAAAATTATACACCAATGGCGCCCCCTTGGCTCCCTCGCCATCTGGCAGCTCCTTCGGCGTTTCCCTTTCAGCTTTTTGGCTTCTCTTTGATCTGTGATCTTTTCATGTGCGACGACCCCGCATCGGAATTTCTTTAAGCAAATCGACGCCATGTTTAAGCATTTTGCCAGTAAATTTCAAAAGAAATTGATAAAAAATTTTCAGTTTAGCTTTTTTCCTCTTTTTTTGGCTTTGGTCAATTTTCGTGTTTTTGTTTTCTTTTCAATGGCAAAAATTTGCGTAAACTTTTTACGACTTTTGATTTAACGACTTCTCCCTTATGGCTGTGCGGCTTTTGGCTTTTGGCCTTGTTGCTGTGGTTGTTGTTGCTGTTGCTGTTGCTGTTGTTGGCATTTTCTGAGTCAGTCGCATGCGTCAGTCCGAGTCTCGGACCACTATGCAATTTGTGAATACTTTTTGAGTACTTTTCCATTTGGTATTCGAAATATTGATGCGCGTCGCTCTTCCGGAATTAAGACATGACCATGATAAGTACTTATGATAGAGATTGAGATTGTGCATTAAAACTGATGTAGAAATTGAGAAAAAATAGATCGTATTTTATAGGACTTATTGGCAATTGCTTATGAAAGACGTTTTGTAGAATAGCATATGGTATTTCGTAGATATTTCGTGTATAACAGGAAACCTCTATAAAAAGTAAGACAACTTTTAAAGGCCTAGCTAAATATGTAGCTATTGTACAAGTATTTTGTATAAAAAATATATTTTCAAATTTTGTTCATGTTTAATATATTATATTATTCTATTATTTAAAAAAAAAACAATAAATTTTTCTAAAAATTTTTGTTTTATCATATTTTTATGTTTTCCCAAAATAAATTTTATATTCATATATAAAATGTTTATAAGTATTTAAAATTAAATTCATAGAACTATGGAATCTTTTTAAGAAGACACTAAAATTCGATTAGGTCCTCTAGTGATATACATACACATATATATAATATATCTAATCTCTTAAATTTGTCCATTGCTGTTTCATATCTCTTTAGAATTCGACATTTCAATTAAGTTTTATGAGCAGCGACTCAAGCTACTTGCAGCATTCTTCAGTTAAACTATAATTCACTTAAATGTAAAAAAAAAAGACTCACATAGGTCAAATTTTTTATAAAAATCTCATTAACATAAAAACTTCCAGCTCCCACAGAAATCTAGTCTGGCAGTCAGCTCTAGTCTAAACTAGTCTTTCCATTCAGCTAAGGCTAAATTTCATTTAAATGTCAAATGTTCAGTGTTTAGATTTCGATATCGATGGAAATACACAAATCAGACGAAACCCAAACAGAACATTTATATACTGGAATAGTAAGCATTAAAGTCTATAGAGATTGAGATTGTATGTGTGTATATCGGAAATAATATTAGATTTCTCGTTCGCTTGGCGAATACGTCAAATTTGCGCCTAAATTGTCAATGTGACACTGGCCAATGTCACGCCCCCCACTCGCAACACTGCCCAACCCCTGGCACCCCACCCTGCCCCTGGCACTGCCCAATGCCCAGTCGGAAACACACATGAAAAGTACCGCTAATTGTCAAAAATTGTTGAACATTTTATATGTTCGTGTGCGTGCGGCATTATCTCCGTCCGTATCGATAAAAGGGGTGCAGAGCGGGGTAGGGGGCGGGGCAACGGGCAGTTTGACTAGCAATCAATTGGCCGACATAAAATAAACGTTTTCGCTTTGATTTCAACTGATTTTCGGAATGAATATTGCGTGACAGTTTGTTGAATAATTTACGAATTTGCTTCAATTCCGAGTAAAACTTTTCATGGCAAAAGTTTTGGTCTGTTTTTTTTTTTCCCCCAGTTTTTGTTAACCGTTTTCGATTGTCTCTGTTTTTTGGGTGTATTTTTTTCACGCGCACCTAAACACACGCAACAATTTGGGCGCCTAATTGCGCGCGTAACTGTGGATCAGGTGTGCCCGGGTGAGTGGGCGGGGCGGGTGCTGGGTGCCCATTTACATAAATGTAGAAATAATTAAACATGACACAAAAACAAAAAGTAAAACTTTTCACGTGGCGAGAAATTGTGCGCAATTAGTTGGTTTAAATGCCGCATAAATGTGGCAAGGCCCCTCCTAGAGAGGAGGCAAATCTTGTCAATTGTGCGTCAAATGCAAATACAAAAACACAACAACAAAATGGCGTCCAATTGAGGGAGTCCGCATGCGCATGCGCAACTGTTCCACATGAAATCTGATGTTGCCTAAAAAGAGAAATGACTATAATGAACGGTTCCGACGCACCGACGATCGTAATCTGCGCTTAATATTATTTACAGTAGTAATCTACGCAAGGTGCAGGGCATGCACGGGGCCCGGGACACCCGAAAATGATGAAATGATGAGCCGCATTCCACGGGGCTACCTGAAATAATTGCCAGCCACGTAGCAGCAACACCAACGGGAGCAGCAACAGCAACGGCGGCAACAGCAGCAGCTGCGGAAGGAACAAACTTTGAGTTGGCTGAGCGCTGGCTCTAAGGGAAATAATTTGGCGTTGATTGCCATGTACGCGCTCATGTGGTCAACACCCAAATTTGACACCAAACGCAGCCTTGCTGATCAACGGCCAGTGATAAGCGTGATAAGGGCCCCCAGACACGCCAAAGAAGTAGCCAAATTGTGCTCAAATTGTCTGCCCCTGGATGGATATTATGTTGTAATATGTGAATGTGCAAGGCAGCGACGCGACAGTGACAGCGACAGCTCAAGGGCTGAGACACGGCACGAACCTTGGTATTAAAATGCAGATTATGTGAATTATGCGAGGCAATTATTTTGGGTAATCGTTCCTCTGCTGTTCTTTTGGGTTACATATTATCAGATGCGATGCATGGCCGGGAAATTGCAGAGGACAGGCCTATAAAGTTTTAATATTTAATGTAAATTGTATTTAAATATTTACTTGTAGTGTGAAAGTGTAGACCAGCCTGTAAAACGTTTAAGAATACTTAAGGAAGAGAAAGGGAGAGAATGTCGAAAGAGTATGGAAAGAATTGACAGATCATAGATGCTGAAACCGATATAGAGAGGCCGAAAAACGACTTGGGAAAGTCGCGGACAAAGAAAAAAGTAGAGAGATACCAGGAAGTGAGCATACGGAAGAGAGAGGGACTGGAGACGACTCATTCTTATGAAAGAGACAGAGATTCATAGAAATACTGCGCAAATACAGAGAACGTTGCAAAGCGCATAAGAAAAAGAGAGAGAGAGAGAGAGAGAGATAAGTATGCAGAAATATGCGAGAGATTGAATAAAATACATGAATGAGTGACAGAGAGAGAGAGAGAGAGAGAGAGAGAAGGAGAGATGGAGCAACAGATGCAGAGTGAGCTGGAAAGAGTTGAGATATGAGTGGAGAGAACGGGAAAGAGTTGAGATATGAGTGGAGAGAACGGGAGGTAGTGAGAATTGAGCAACTTAAGAAGGTTAAAGTCAAAAGTTTCCATATCATTCAAATCCAGCTGAGAATTAATTCTATATTATACCATTTTCTTAGTTCACTGGCCCAGAAATGGGAAAAACAAGTAAGCCATATTCTTCCTTCCTCATGTTTACTCATACTCTAGCCAGGGCACGCTCGCCCACAACTCACACGCTAAACACACTCAAAGGATGTCTTCCTCGGCCTAATCACACCCCTCTCCTCCTCCTCCTCTCTCTCTCTCTCTCTCTCTCTCTCTCTCTCTCTCTCTTTCTCTCTGTATTATTGTAACTTACTTTATTTGTGGGCACTTGCTACTTGTTTCATTGAGCAGATATGACCCGTGGGACTTGAGCGGCAGCGGCAGCAATCACAGAGTCTGTCAAAATGGAATGTGGAAACCGCAGCGAACAATAAAAATTCCAAGTTAAAAGCCAAATTGAGCGGGCACAGTAGCCACTGGGTACCGTTAGCGAATGGCTAGAGAGCCTACATGTGCCGTTATTTCTGCTAATTTAGCGGCCAAAGAACAAACGCAGCCCAGCTACAGCAACAGCAACAGGAGAGCGCTAAATAACAACAAGTAAGGAGCCCAACGGGTCAAAGGACCTAAAGGGCCGCAGTCGAGCCGAGAGCAGCCCTAACTCTAGCAATTGCCAGAGGCTGCAGCAGACAATGTGGCAGCAACAACAATAACAACAACAGGATAAGGTCATTAATAAGCCAAAAGCCATAAGTAAATATCCTTAAAGGATATGGGATATGGCCTGAGCTGCTATAAACACGACTTGCTTATGGCCTGGCAATATTTATGCATATTCGCTGCGCATAAAAACTGTTGTATGTGTGCGTGTGTCTATGTGTGTGCCTTTTCTGTATCTTGTTTGCATTGCAGCCTGTCACTGGCGGACAACAGGAGACAAAGCGGCGTCGTTTTGTTTGCACACACAGAGCGCAAACAGAGAGAACGAAATCCGACTTTCAATATGCAGTCTGAAGATGCAGCATCCTGCATCTCTCGGTCCTGGCCGTGGCAACTGTCTCAAGCGGTGCACAGCTGGATCCTGTGGAGACCACATGTTGACATTATTTGCCGTCTTGCCGCTTTGCCGCCTTGCCGCTTGCCACGCTCTGTCCCAGAAACAGGTGTGAAGTGCGGCATGTGGGTGCAGCAGTCACAGCCTCAGCCTTTTGCCCTTCCTCTTCCTCTTCTCTGTTGCTCAGCAAGCAACAACAAACAGAAAACACATTAATTTTAAATATTATTTTGGCAGATTTTTATTCTTTCCGCTCAGTTCTTGTTGTCCTCGAGTTTAATAAATGAAATTTGCAGCGCCTTTGTTCAACGTTTTGTTATTCGCATCGTCGCATCTTTCGACAAATCGAACCCAATTTCGCTGCGTCATTTGACGTTAATTTATTTGCACGAAGAAAAGAATGAAAACATGAAAAAACATATTCGTACAATAAACAACTTAAGCTGTGAAAGGATTAACTCTGAAAGTATCCGTAAACACGAATGAATAAGTAGAAGAATTAATTTCTTATGAAGTTAGCTAAATAAACGAAGTTTAATAGAGAAAAATATATATATATTTTTTTTTTATTTTTTATTTAGTTGAAAGTTTGACTATTAAACAAGTATGAGATTAATGTTATCATTTATTGATTGATAAGATCTAATTTTCATAGTAGAATAATATCTTAGAATGAAACCATATGAGATGAGATATGAGATGTAAGAGTCATTGAACTCTTAGCTCCTGTTTCAATGGAGTTGAGTTAACAGCTTTATAAAATATAAACATTCATCTGTTATATTCCAATAATTAAAAGTAAATAAATTTTAAAATATGCCTATATGAGATATTTAACTGAAAAACTTTTGCAAATGGGCAACAACATTTTAATCTGGATTCTTAGCTTTATATATAGATTACAGTCTCAGCTACATCTTAAACGTAGCTTACAAGTTTTTCATCACTCTCACTTAACTTTATAGTAAAATATACATAAGCATAAGACATATCTTTAACATAACATATGATCTCGCTTGACATATCTTTATAAATGTATCTTTTTACCTCCGCATTCCGCACACATCACATACATCTCATGTATGTGTATGCGTGTGTATGTCTGAGCAAGATTTGTGAATTGTGAAACAATAACAAATGACACTTTTAATCATTGCATATTAACAAAGTTAAACCTTGGCCACGCTGCCTGCCGACCCGCACTCCGTCTACAAATTGTATCTGAAGTATTTTGTAGATAATTGATGGGCGCAGAGCGCGAACTGTGCCGCCTAAAAAATAACTCATTAACTAAATCCGCTTTTAATAAATGCAAAGCAGCAAGCCAAAGTCAAGCAGCCCCATAGGCTGACCGCCCCTCCACAGCAGCCCCGCCCGACCCCTTTGAGGCGCAATCCCATCGACCAGGAAATTAATCAACCTGACGGAACGCGACGTTGTTGATGATATTGGGCGACTGATGCTGACATTGATGCTGCTGCCACAAGCAGCCCAATACAATCAGTCAGCCAGACTCGCAGCCAGACGGCAGCAGCAACCGTATCCAACTGTGCGGCATCAATCTGTGGCTGTGGCAAGAGCCAAAGCCAAAGTCTTGGCTCCAAATGCGCATTTAGCTCAGCTTGTTGCGGCCGAGTGACATGCGTGGAATGTGGCCCCAAAAAATGAAGGAGGAGGAGATGGAGAAGCAGGGGCAGGAGGAGTAACAACGAATGTCTAGAATCAGAAGCGTTGACATGACAACTTGAGATGCACAGCCAAGATAAGCGCCAACAACAACAGCAACACTAACAACGGCAGCCGCATGCCACATGCAACTTTCTAAGCATGTGGCACGAGCATGAAAAACCTTTTTAATGCGCTTTTTCGTTTGTCTTGTCTCGCTGCAAGTACTTACACCAATTGTATTGCCCAACATATTTCTACCTCTGTTGGCTTGAAGTCACGCTGCTGCGCCTGCCCCCTGACCCCTGGACACCCGCTCTTAGCTGCTTTTCACGCATTTCTGTTGTTGACTCGTGCGCTTAATTTTCAACAATTTGTTTTATGAAAATGCAATGCATTTCTAATGAAAATTGCCCTGGGCTGGCTGGTTGCATATCGTTTCGGTATGGGCGCTTTGTCATTGATTGATTGGCTTGTACAAATCTGTATAAGAAACAACCAAACAAGAGCTTTTCACTCTCGTGTCAAGTTAGATATGCCGGTAGATCAGGTGATGTGCGAGGAGATGACCTGTAAATAGATGAGTGAGGTGGAATTTTAGAGATATGTAGAGCGTATAAAATATATAGAAAAAATATTTACAAAAATATAGAATATAAAGAATATAATATGTATATATAAAGGAATTATAATAATACATAATTGTGGACTCAAATATTTAGAATATATGTAAAATATAATATAAATATATTAATATAAATATTGAATACATTGTATCCTATATGAATATTGAATATATTGAACAGTTTTTGAATAAAAACAAGTTCGGGTACATTAAAACATTCAAAGCTCTATTACTATCCAGCTAGAATGTCATATATCTATTTACCATGTCTTCACTCTTGCTCCTCTCCAATCCACTCACATTCTGCTACAATGTCTACCCACATCAGACACTTCAATATTTACAGGGTATACAAAGTGTATAGCAAGTCGTCGTCGTGTTGCGCTTGTAACGCATTTCGTAAGCTCACTTTTGTGGATCTTTGGTCTGGCGTAAATGATGCTGACAACGCATTTGATTAACACGATTAATTGCTGATAAAAATGTCTGACAGTTTGTTGCCGTTGAGGCCTGCAGCCACGCCTCCATCTCCGCCCTCGACTGCTTAACTGAAATGTAAATGAAAGCACAAATAATACGATATGAAAATATGCTCATAAATGCATATTAATTGAAATATAATTTATTTATGCACTGCAGCTCTTCTTCTTCCACCTCTTGCTGTTGCTGCTGTTCGTTTCACTCGTTTCAATTATTTATGAAAAATGCATTTCTCAACGTGCGCCATCGCATAAATTCATCAATTGCAGCTGCAACATTTACTGTCATTTGTCCAGTTCCATCTTGGCCATCAGGCTCCATTGGCTACTGTACTGTAGGTGGCGCCACCCCATGGCGTTTGCCAGCCCGCCGGCTCCAGCGTCCAGCCCAATCTGTGGGCATCAAACGGTGGCAGGCAGCAGCTGTCAACTGTCGCACACGACTTGTCCTTGTCAGTCAATGGCTGCCACACAGCCACAGCCACATTTCCATGCCGCATGCCGCATGCCACATCCTGCTGCCCGATGTCTGCCTGATCCCTGCGAACCTTTTGAGCATTTTCTATATTAAACTTCACATTTTTTGACGTATGCAGCTGCAATTGGTATGCAAATTGCTGGCGGCACGTTAGTCCCACAGCGCAGATTGTGCTGCGCCGCAGATTGCGGCATCTTCATATATGCTCCGGCCACATATTACGTGTGCCGTGAATACCCCGGGGTCTTAAATGACAATAAGATGCGCTGGAATTAAAACTCATTTTTTGGACAGCGGCATAATAATAAATTTAGATCGTTAGCAAAATCGAAAATATGCTGAAAATTATGAAGAGAAATGTTAAAGAAATTCCAAATATTGTATTTTAGAAAATTAATTTGAAATTGAAGTAGTTTTTGAATAACTTGAGGGATTTGTCAATTAGAAATCAAAGTGATTAAATAGGTTAGCTGAAAAGCTTAGATTGAACTCATTTTCTTCGGCTGAAAAGTGCTTCATAATGGAAAATAATGTGAGCTGAATAGGATAGGATGTAGATAGTAACACTATGAGTTTATATTTATTATTACCGATTCTGAATGGTCCTTCAAAAGGTTAACTAGACTTATTTTCCAATCCATTGATACTCATTCCACGCGAATGCGCTTTAATAGATTTACTTTTTCTTTTGTGTACAAAACACACAAAACATTTGTTGTAATTTGTGTTTGGCAAATATTTAATAAAAAAGTATCATAAGTTAATTTTCCCATGTCCTAATGCTCTTTTAAATTATTTTGGTAAGATTATTTAATTTTATACAAAATATATCAACAATTCTACAAAATTTGTATTTTTGAAAACCATGGAAAATTTTACAAATTTAAAACAGTTGAATAGATGTTACTCTATGCTCATCCTTGCTCTGTTTCTCTCTGGGTTCTCCGTTTATGACAGCATCATATAATTTCATATTTGTTAAAGGGATTAGTGTACAAGCGCCTCAAAACAAAACACGCAGCACGCCACACACACACACACACACACAGCTGTAAAGATGCCTTTGAACAATGCATTGGAAGCTGAGAGGCGAGCAAAAACCAATCTTACGCTTAAAAAACAGAAGAAGCCTCGGCTACACTTAGAGACAGAAACACACAGGTCGAGAGGGGCTCGGAGATACAGATACATTACGCACTGGTGAGCCGGATTGAGCTGAGCTGGCAGAGGCAGCGGCAGCGGCCGAGGCAGAGACACATGTGGCATCGTTTTACATTTTGTGAGATGCGTGCAAAGAAAACGAAATGTAAAAATTGAGCATAAAGCGTGCTTAATTGCTAAAGAAAGTTCCATTTCCAATTCGATTCCATTTCCCTGACAGTGCAACGGAGGATCAGCACAGATCAGACGCTGGAGAAGCATACAAAATTGTGGAGAATGACAAAGGACACGCCCATCTCGATCGCAAGTGCGCGAGGCGTGAAGTAGGAAAAATAAAACGAGAAAAGTGTGAAAAACCACACGCATAATTTTTTAGTTCTATGTCATTTCTTTTCTCTTGTTGTTGTTGTTGTTGTTGTTAATCCTATTTTCTAGGTCTGTGGTAATTTTAGTAAAATTAATTGCATTGCACTAAGAAAAAATAGAAAAATTGAAAATGTTCAGCTTCAGTGGCAGCCGCATGAAAATTGATACGAATTGTGTTATCTGTGGATGCGGAAAGAGTTCGAAATGTGTTTTCCAGTGCCAGAAATGAGTTCTAATTGTGTCTAATGTTCTAGATATGCATAATGAGTATGTATGGAAGGATAATAAGTTGTCTAATAATTTTTTAGAAGAGGAGATTGATTTTACTGTTTATGAATATATTCTGTTATGAATTGAAGGTATATTGATGGGACCATGTAACGAAAATTTAAGTTATACATGATGTAAGATGTTATTGAGTCTATTATCATTTTTATCTCTCAGTATTTTGAGGTTTTATACTTATAATCAGTGTGAATTAAATTTGTGGCTATATTATTACTCGATAAGCTAAATAGAATATATTGTAAGTAATTTGTTTATTTATGTCGGTATTCGAAAGATATTCTTATATCACATAATATAAATAAAGAAAATATTCAACAAATTGTTAAAACATATTTGACCGATATCAGTAATTCTTAATTCCATATCTTCAATATATTATACCTATTTAATATAGAAATTTTAAGATTTATCTTTATAAACAATATATTTGTATTGATATATAGTATTAGTTTTTCAATGTTAATTAAAATATCAATATTATATTATCCAATGATCTATAGATATCATCTTGAATAAAATAGATTTAATTAATTGTTAATTCATTTTTATTTGCATTTGTTTTTCCATTTTTTAATTTTCTGACTTAAGAATTACCATTTAATATGAAAATAGTTCTTAATTTATTTTATAAATTATGTATTTCATTTTTGTCTTAACTCAGACTTTCCTCTCATCATAATCGCCCATTATTAGGCTAAATGAAACCGGATTTAATAGTCTTCTTCTTCTCGGGAAGTTACACGCTTTGCAGCCATTTTTGTCGTTTAGGTGGGCTCCCATCGAGCGGGAGGGCGTTGCTTGGCGTTTTCAGCTCTTCAGCTGCTCAGCTTTTTAGCCAGCCTCCTGCTCATTGGCACTGATTCGTTCAGCTGGCCAAAAGTGGCTTATGCTCGTTGTTGTTGTTGTTGTTGTTAACTCGTTTGCCGTTTAAAGTAAACTGGTTTGCAGTTGACTCTTCTTTTGGCCGTGGCATCAGCAGCTCTTTAGCGCTCGTTCCACAAACTTAAGTGTTGGACCAGTCGCCGCTGCCTGCCTGCCTGCCCACCCTCTTGGCAGCCCCCTTGAGGGCTTTGAGCCGAACCAGATTCAACCAACTATATGTACACTTTGAGTGAATCTTTTATGGCACTGCCTACTTTGTCTTCTGACTCTGGAGGGCCGGTTTTCGAAGAGGATCTTGAACAGAATCTTGTTCTGAGTGAAAAGAAAGACTCGAGTTTGGCAAATCTGCGATATGCGCAAAGAACCGACGGCATTTGAAAAACTCTTGGTCAGAATAATGTGGATATATGTGTAGGTTATATGATTATTTTATATATGTATATACATACAGATCTGTAAAGATCCGACTAAATGAAATGTGTAGAAAATTGAACTCCACACAAATTCTTCGTCTTTGGCAAGTCGGTTTTCTTTAGCTTTAAAAATCTATTCGACTTTATAGATGAACCAAAAGTTGTAGGTAATAATGAATGAATGAATGTATAATGACTGAACATGTATAATGAAGAAATAATCATTTTCGTTTTATAGGAATATTGAAATTCGATTCATTCACTAAAGAGAAGACACGCTTAGCCAGATAAATATTATGAAAGGTTCTCTTATTATGTTAAACTGTTTATATCTTCACTACTTCTAACATAAAATTCTCATTGTACTATCTAATAATTCCCTTTGTATGCCCGAAATCCTATACAGAAACATGGGCCATTGTGACGCCTTTGGCCGCTATTTGCATTTGGGGTCTATGCACAAATATGGCCAGCAATTTGCCATGTAAAATCGATAATCATTCACAGCATTCATGTGTAAAGCTTTTGTGGCACGCCCCCAAAACGCCCACACAGGCACACACCTGAGCGAGACGTGTTGTAAACAAAATGATTTGCCATAAAATTATCATAATGCTGCCACGAAATGCGCCAACAACATGTTGTCAACGGCCGGAGTCGCAACGACAATGGAGCGCGAGCAAACACACACATACACACACGTATATATATGTACGTGTAGATATACATGTTTGTGTGTGTGTATAGACATTTACAGCCCAAAATTGACGAGCGGCAAAATGTAATTTCTGTGCCCACTGGCGTTGCTTCTTCTGCTTCCTCTTCTTCGTTTTGTGTAGCTCACAAACACCAATCAAAATGTCCATAAAGTTGATTTTGTTGTTGTTGCTTTACTTAGGGGGAGCCTACACAACTGAACTTTGTGATGCCGAAATTGGTGGCGAGAGCCTAACCCAGCTAACCCCGCAGTTGGCCAAAACACCTCTCAGCTGAGCGCCCAGCTAACCTCCTAACTCACCTCCTAGCTAACCTGTCAGCTCACCTGTAATTCGGAGCCAGAAAGAATTCAAATGCTTCGTGGGCATTGACAGTGAGAGCCGCGGGTCAGTTTTGTAATAAAAGTGATTTTTATTTGATTATATTTTGATTACGCGTTCTGCGTGTCCCCACCACAGCCACGCCCCGAACGGCCCGGACAGAGCGGCCCTAATCGATTTATGTGAGGGCTGTAATTATGCGCAAATGTGAAGAGAAAAATTTACATGCAAATCAGCTCGGAGCTTGGCAATGAGCTTTCGGCTGCCCAGTTGACCAGTTATCGCCATTTCATGCTCTGTTTGAAGTCTGCATATGTGTGAGTGTCGTGTGTGTGTGTATGTTCCCAACACACAGATACACTGAGGTGTGCCGCATGCAACATCAAAGTTAAAATTAAATGCGCGGTAATTTGGCAAAAGGCTCAAAGGATGCCGTTGCCGACGTGAAGATGGCCAAAGAGAAGGTGGCAGGGGGGTTGAGGTTGTTTAGGGGGCTGCATGAGGAAGTGCTGTGGCGATTGCCTTTGCCATTTGCCGACGAGCGTGTGTTTCGCACAGGTTTTCTTGCGCTGCGCCAGCAAATTGTGTTTTGATTGAAGTACGAGCTGGAGCGAGGGGCGATGCAAGAGTTGGTGTCGAGTGTGTGCCGAACAAAAGTGGAGCGAAATTGTTGCATAAAACTTCATTTGATAATTTAAATTATGCGTTGCATTCGCCGGCCAATTTGCGGTCAACAATTTTGATAACTTTGTTGCAAGAGCCCAAAAAATAAGAAGAGGCTGAAGTTAAGAAATGAAAAAAGCTACGAATTCAGTTGGAATATTAAACTGAAAAAGTTCAAGTAAATCAAATAAAGAGCAGAGCTGAACTAAATACAGCAAATATATATATTTAAATTATATACAAAAAATATTTTTTTTTCTATATATTTTCAAAGCTTTTTTCTAGATTAGAGAAATGAAATATATCTTAGAATAGACTCTATTATTTAATGTATTTTATTATTTATCATCTGTATACATCTTGTAAGTGAAATATCCCTTTTATATAGTTTATAGATAACTCAATAATGTAGTTGAATCGGCTTTCGACACAACAATTCCCAATCGGGTGTTGCGTGCTCTTTGAGCCAATCATTGACATCAGTCAGACCGCAAAATGTGCTGCAGGGTTGAGTGCAAAGCAATCAGCAAGTAGAGCTGCCGACAGGGTTGCCACACTTAACAAAGTTGTCACTGGCAGGCAAGGCATTGCCCAATGTGGAAGGATTACGGCACGCGTTGGTTGTGCGGTTGGGATTTACCTAACAATCTTGTCAGGGAAAATATTTGTAGAGGGCAAAATTGTATTTAATTTTTCAAATTACTCAAATAAATTTCAGTGTGTAACTTTGAGAATACATAAAATTATTTTTCTATAAAAATATATATTTATAGTTTTCAATTACAAATTAAATAGATCATAATTTTAAAATAATATTTTAAATATGCAGATTTGCATTCATATTAAAATATATAAAGATATAAATTAAAAGAAAACAGCTAAACTCATGTACAATATGGTAGTTTTTAGAGATCTTAATAGCTAGATAGTTAGATCAATAAATTCAATTTGAACTCAAATATTTATCGAAAGACTTGTAAAAAAAAAGTCTTGAAAATATGTTCCAATATGCCTTCTGCAAGTTCTTTCTCATTTGATGAGTAAAATTGATCACAATTCCTTTGACATTATTTCATTTTCATATCAGTTCATCATTTATATTCAGAAATTGTATTAAGCAAGTTCTAAGCTAGGCTTAAATTCAATAAGTCTACATCTACCATCGCCATTCACATTCTGGTCAGCAATATCAAAGTCTTCATAGGCCAACGCTTTGTGGCAAATGCCTCAGTTAAGCCGCTCTGTAATGCCCGTAATACCCATTACCCCATCCTTGTCTGGTCTGTCAGCTTAGGCAAAGTGCGTTCGTCATGCGATTTGTGCATTTGGCTAATAAATGCGTTAATCTAGACTAGACGCCTAACTAACTAACTGACGGGCAGCTAGTCAGAGGACCACACCGCGTTCTCCATTAGAGTGGAGAGTGGAGGGGCAGCTCTCGGCTGTCAGGTTAAATGGCCGCCCAAAGGCCATTGGAGCTGCATGGGAAGTGTGTGCGAGGACTCCCCGAGGTGTGAAATCAACGTAACTGAGCAGCCATGCAATGGACGCGGAGAATGCGGCCAGTGGCCAGGACTGAACTCTTCATATAATGTCCTGTTGTGCAACATTTTATACAAATGATTTAGCATTTGCCCCGAGCTGCTGTGAGCAGTTGCTGCTGTTGTTGTTGTTGCAGTTGTAGTTGCTGTTGCAACTTGGAGCTTGCTGCTTATATATACACATAAAATCGTGTGACATATCCGCAATTTTTTAAGCCGCGTTCAAGTGTCAAAATCGACGCCCACCCGCTGAGACGCCCAACTGCTGGCAGTTCGCTGGAAGCAGTGCTACACAGTTGCCAGCCTCATTGTGCGAATGTGTGTGCGAGTGTGCGTGTGGGTGTGCTTTGGCTGCTGCATTCAGATTCGTGGAATCAAGCGATGACAAAAGCTTTCAGTATTCTCTCGCCTCCCGGCTCAGCCTCCATTGAGTATTTTTCGTATTTTGTTTTTGTTTCATGTTTTTCCATTTCGAAATTTATTTCTAATAATTTGTCTGCGAATTCAGCGGCCGAAAATTGCCCACGAGCAACTAATTGCTGTCGATTAAGTAGCGCCCGCTGACAACTTATTTATGATTATATAATTTTATGCCATTTATCGGGCTAGACCGTCAACTACGGCCCATTATCTGTCTGGCTCTCTAAATGCGTTAATGAATTATGGCTGATATTTGCATATTGGTAATATAATTGCCGTTGTTGCTTTCAATTTGATGTGATCGCATTTCCTGTTTTGATTTGAAATTTTTATTAATATTCTGATTTAATTCTTTGTTTTTATCTAGATAATTTTAGAATTGGCAAAACTTTGTTTTAATCTTACAAATTTATCTTTTATTTATTTTGTTATATTTTTCAATATTAATAAACATTTAATAACAAAAAATTTTTTAAATATATATATTAAAAACAAAAATTCAGCTGGCTAAAAAAAAAATAAATAAAATTTTTTATAATTAAATTAATAGGAATTTTATGAATGGTCTGCTTTATTATAATTGAATTATAACTATTTATATTATTTTTTTTATTATTAATTTGCATTCAATTAAAAAAAATATATTTTTTAAACCTCGAACTTCAACTTGGAAAAAAAAATATTAAAATTTTTAATAACTGAAATATAAATAAATTAATTTGCCTTTTATGAATTATCTGCTTTATTATAATTGAATTATTATTATTTAATTTATTTATTTTTTTTATTATTAGTTTGCATTCATTTAAAAATAAAATAATATTTTTTTAAATTTTAATTCAACTAGGTAAAAAAAAATATTAAAATTTTTTATAATTGAATTATAATTAAATTAATTGGCATATATGAATTCCCTGCTTTAATTGTAAGTCAAATCTCTCTCCAGGCAGGCCAACCAATTGGCCAATGCTTAACTTTGTGTGGCCCTGCAGACAGCCAAAGCTGGCTCCGCTAGACTTGGCTTGGGCATCCTGCCAGGCCTTGGCCAGGTGTGCGGCTCAGTTTGTTGTGAGGGCGGGCTGGAGCGGTGCAGCTGGAGCGCACGCAGAAGCAGCCACAGCGACAGGCTTCAGCTCGCTCGAGAGTCTTGGCGGTTGCGGCTGTGGCTGCTGGGAATTCTTTTGTTCTATGCCGTCAACACTAAATACTCACGTCAGCCAATAAATCCACTTCAACTGTGGCAAGTCGCAATCTTCAACGCCAGATCGCCAGATTGAGATCGAGTGAGAGAGACAGAGAGAGATGTGAGCCACGCTCTCTCAGTCGCTCTCCCTCCCTCTCTCTGTTTCTCTCTCTCTCTCTCCCTGGCTTTTCGCACAGATTCCGCCAGCCGGTTGGGCAGCTTTTGTCCGGTTCCCTTTAGGTGTCAAAAGCAATAAAACGCCGGCCTGTAATCAACGCGATCCTAAATAGGTGTACAAATTACACCAAAGTCCTTAATTATAGCGAAACCGCCAGAGACTCTAAACCACAAAACGCTTTTATCACGGGCGCAACAGTGGTGCTGGTGATGCTGACTTTCAGTCTGCGGTTGTTCACTATGCTTCTTCTTATTTACACTCGCCGTATTTCGACTATGCTGTGCATGTGCATGTGTGTGTGTGTGTGTGTGTGTTTGTGTGTGATCTCATAGTAAGCTCGCAACTATTAAGAATTTGGCACGGTCCCAAGGCGCTGCTGCTGCTGCCGTGGCATATAACTTACACCCAGATCGATCAGCGCAATTGGTGTAAATGTACTTTGCTACAACAACAAAAACAACAACACTAACAACAGCAAACAGGGCACAACACTTGGCGCTGTGGCTGCCCCTTTGCAATGCCGCACGTTCGTGCTGCGAAAATTACATTTGATCGATTTGATCGGCGCTACAAGATCAAAGGAAATGAAAGACGACGACGACGACTGAGATGAGGCTGAGGATGAGGTCGGCCTTAGCTGGCGTTGAGTGTTTAGCAATTGCAATATTCCAGTCGGAAAGGGTATAAAAACGTTTCGCATTTGAGCTTTTTCTCAAAGGATTCCTGCACTAAGAACTGTGTTTCACTAAATCTTGTTGGGTCTTGTGCGTACCCTAAACATTATTATTAGCTTCAATATTGGCCTAGGAATGGCCCATTTAATAAGAGCCGCAAAGGTGAACTTTGACCAAGCGAAGATCGGCCTATGGTCCTTTGCCATAGTTTTTTACAAAACTATGAATTGACAGCCAGCAGTTGGTCAGATAAGGATGATGCGAGATTGTATATTTACTTATGATATAAATATTGTATACAAATATTTGTGTTTTGTAAATTTATAAAAAAGAATACAAAAATTATATTAAAATAAAAAAAATAAAAATAAATAAAATATTATGATAAACTTTAATTTTATAATTTTTTTAAATATTTTATTTATTTATTTTTATTTATTATTATTTTTATTATTGTATTTATTTTTTTTTTTTTTTTCAATAATATTTGTGCTAAAAACATTTTTAAGCAACGAAACAAAAATCAAGAAATCTTTTTAAAACGGGAAATTTAAATATATAAAAAATAATTTTAAAAATTAAAATAAAAGTTTTTGGTATTCAGCAAAATTTTAAATTTTAAATAAATATTTATTTAAAAATTAAAATAAAAGTTTTTATTATTCAACGAAAACAAAGTTCCAGTTTAATTTCTAAGCTATGTTATATTATTTTTACGATATAAATAATAATAATAATTAAAATAATTTTTTTGTCTCAATTATTCTTCATTTTGTTCTAAACTATATTAAAAGTTGGCCAAATTTTTTGAATACAAAATATATTATTATGAATGGTATAAATATATACAATATTTTCAATATATTTTTCGCAAGAGAGTAGAGTACATTTGATTCGGCTATGATTTCCTCTTATTGATAGCCCTCTCAGCACTTAGGATCTGCCCGTTTTCCTTTCCATTTCCTTGCTCAAAGTGTGAAATTTGCATAGCCCGGCCCAGGCGATGGGGTGGCTGCAGTTGAAGCTCGACTTGGATCGCTCGACTTGTGGCATAGGGCAGCTGCTTGAGCTTTAGCCCTGAGCCAAAACGTTTTAACTGCGACCGCTCAGCCTTAGCGCTTAGTTGGTAGCCCAACGAGCCGTGGCCCATGCTCAGCCAGTTCAGTTCAGCTAGTTCAGCTAGTTGGCCCGATGCTGGCAGAGCATCCCCCCCTCCCCCTCCCGCTCCCCTTTGGCAACGCAGATACGACGATAGTTGGATTTTCGTAACGGTAAGCGAGGGAAATTCAGCACGCACGACAGCGCTGAGGAAAATACGTAAACTAACTGTGACCATAACTTATGCGCAAAACTCGCAAAAATTATTCGATTTGGCGGCGTAAAAAATGCAGCTACCCAATAATTGTGGGGATGGCCAAAAGAAAATATAATCAGCAGCTGGCCAAGACAGACCAAAACCCAGACGAAGACGAAGACCCACACCAGACATAGTCATAGGCCGTCCGTCACAGTCGGGTCTACTGCAGAAGCTGTGAAAGTCGCGGCGAAAGAGTAGCAAATCCTTTTCTTTTTACAAAATTGAATACTACTTAAGCAACATGACTGCGGCACGTAGCCGGGCAATGTGTAATTTTTGCCAGTGAATTGATATTTATTTTCTCTCGTTTTTGGCCAGCGCACATGACGTACGACGAGTAGTCAGCAAATAGGAGTAATTGGTCAAATGGTGGGAAAATTCCACTGCATCTCTATGTTTGCACACCACCTCCCTCTCTCCATCTCCCTCCTGCCGCTCTCTCTCTCTCTCTCAGTGCGCTTGCAAGTTGTCTAATTGAAATTCCCATGCACTCTCTAATGGCCAGCCCAGCTGGCACAGCCAGAATCTGAGCCAGAGTCACACACAATCCAAAAGCTGGCCGAGCACAATTTAAGCCAAATCACAGCACGCACACGCACACGCACACGCACTCCTGCTCCTCCATTGGCATTGCAAAAGAGCTGCTTGTTGTTTCCCACTTGGGTTACAGGACAACTGGCTGGCGCAGCATCCATTTTGGTTGATTTTAATTGTCCAGTGCAGTGCTGCACAATGCTCCTCCTCCTCCTTCTCCTTCTGCCCTCGCCTCGCTGCGATTACGCAATTGTTCTCATGTGACCCATGGCAATCAGTTGGCTGTCTCTGTGCCCATTGCCATTTTTAATGCTGCTAACGAAATTTAATTGGCCTCTAAATGATTTTAATTGTGCCACTGATGTCGGCCATAAGTTACAGCGCAACGCAAATTGCCAACAATTGTTTCAACAATTTTGATTCTCAAATGCAGATTAAGCCCAGTCGCACATTTGAAATTATTTAACAATTCTAGATAAAAGCGTGAATATAAATATATAAATATATGCATTTTTTTATTTTATTTTTTATTTTAAATTATGAAACGTAGACAGATTTGAATTTGATAAGGAGTAGTGGGACATGCTTTACAGCAATGCCAGCATGACCAATCGAACTTAATGTCTAACAGCACTGCGAATCGAACAATCTAAGCAATCTCTAGATAGAGAACTCCTAGCAGAAGGACTTGCAGAACTGTGAGACACGGAGTAAACTAGCCTATAAAGTATTCTGAAAGAAAGCCATCTTAGATTAGAAGTACTAGAAATTACTCAATCTCACATTCTTTGAGCCGTAGCTGAGCAGCTTTTCTATATTATAATTCAATGAGTTACATATGAGCTTGATTGCTTCCTTAACATCCAATTCCTCTTATATGATTTTACTCATATCAAGCAATCTTTCTCTCGACTCATGCTCGCTTGAGAGCTTAGTTCTGTTTGGCACATCCGCTTTCATTTCACAGTCTCTTGCTGTCATTGTCATTCTCTGGCATTCGTCATCACTTGAATTCGTTGCTCGCCTTTTGGTCTCTTCGCACATCAGCATTAAATCAAATGAGCCGTGGCCAAAGAGCAACAGCACCAGCCGCAGCATGAGCGACAACAGCAACAACAACAACAACGAATGCTGATGACGACGACCCAGTTTCGCCTGGCAAATTAATAACCTTTCACCTGAGTTTTAATTTAAATGCCCGCCCCTCAACTTAGCCGCCTAACCGTAACATTGTCCACTGCCCAGCATTGACTTGAGCTCTCCGAGCCCACCCTGACAGCAGAGCTGAGCTGGGCAGAGCAGATCCGAGTGGAACCTTCGTCAAGCGTTTCGCTCGCTTTTCGGCTGACATTTCAAATTTTGCAAATGTCAAAAATGTCGTTCCGTTGATGCCCCTCATTTGTCTTGAAATTCGCCATAGCCCGAGTCGCACTTTTTAACACTTTTCACTTAGACCCCGGCAACAACTCCCAGTGGCCGCCGGCCAAATGCGCTCTGCCTGCTGCATCTGAGCAAACGATGTGCCGACTTGAAGTCGTCTCGCAGTCATCTGCGACTCCTGATGACCGATGCCACAGCACGGGAGTTGCACATGGAGCTCACTTTCTTGCCATTGCTAAATAATTTCACAGTCTATCAATTAGCGGCCAGAGCGCGTCAGCAGTTAGCGACAGTGGAGTCAAAAGGGCGAGGAGTGAACTCTAAATGCATACAGGTAAGAGTTGCTGATAAAAGTGATATGAAATGATTTTTAAGTAAGAGAAACTTCTGTCAAATATATTCAAGTAATAAAATACTTCTCATATGGTGAAAGAGTTTGCATAAGGCTAAAATTGAACGACTTTCAAGTAAAATGAACAAGATAATATAAGCCAAGTAGCTATAGACATTAACTTGCAGAATAGTAGGTATATGAATGAAGTAAGCATGATATCCATAATATATTTATGCAATATATTGGGATACCTAATTGAGTGAGGTATACAACTAATCGGAAAAAAATTTATAAGCAATACTTTTACTAGATAAATGTTATGTTTATAGCTAATCTTCCTTGTAACCATTTTGAGATAAAGTAAAAATAATTTACAAGTAATACAAACCGATTGGCAATGGAGAACAGCTTAATGATTAATGGAGTAGGAAAATGTGTCGTTCACTGTGTAAGCTGGGAGGCTTGGCCAGAATATGTTTGAACTGCAGTAGAATCCGATTATAACAACGCTCAAGGGACCGTCGTTATATTCGGTAGACGCTAAAATTGAAGTTTTCTCATATAAGTTTGGGTGGGCACCAGAATTTAGTCGCGGCAACCGTACGGGCGCTATAAGCGGAGTCGTTATAACCGGATATAAATATGTACAGTAGTTAAACAACAAAGCCATTGATCAAATCCTGATTTCCTAAATGTTTCAGGCTATAACAACTGAATAATAGAACATGTTACTTGAGTGAGTGAGCTATCTCAAAACAGGAAAACCTGTTGATAAAAATCTAAATTTTTAATAAACAATTAATTCAAGAGATTAGCTGAAAGTTGTGGTGCCCACTGTGCAAGCTAGTAGGCCATTTTTCATGCTCATACAGCAGCATCAGCATCAGCGACAACAACAACAATCGCAGTCGCCGTCGCAGTCTGGCTGAAGACATTCGACTGACTGTAGAAGAACGTGAAGAGACTGAAGACTGAAGACTGAAGACAGGCTCTTATGACCTTAGGGGCTGGCAAAAGGTGGTCTCGCTGATTGTTTACGTCTGCGCTACTCATAAAATTTCAATTAATCTGCGTGTCACTGTGCAAGAGCAGCAGCAACAACAATAGTACACTTAGAGAAACCCAGGGGAATAAAACTGCCAACTTAGTCTTAGTCTGGGATTAAAAGAGCCAAGAAGAATGCTGCCAACATAATTTCAGAATATTGTAGAGCCTCTTCTGCAATATTTTGTATTACATACGTTTTTTCTCTCCGTGTACAGTTGTGTGTAGTTGTAGCCTATGCTAAATGACAGCGCCTGCGTATTTAATGAAATGCGCAGATCCAACGACATCAGGTTGGCTCTGTATTAATAACGACTTTTCAGACTTTTGAGATTTGTCTCTGTTGCTCTTAACGTGAAACACCCGATACGAATCTACAGAGAAAACTCTCAGGCAGCTTCAAGCTCTCGATAGTTGCGCACAAATTAATCTTCTTCAAATTAGCATCTTGATTAGCCAATGAAATGTGTAACCCCATACCCCCATGCCCGAATGGCTGCAGGGTAAGTCAAGGCACACACACTCACTCACACGCACATCAAATCAACTGATGATCATTGATCATTTTTGTTGTTGCTCTCTCTCTCTCTCTCTCTCTTTCTGTCTTACTCTCTCCTGTTCTCTTTCTCTTGCCTGCCTTGCTGCTGTTGATGTGATTACAATAATTAATCTTGCTCGAGATTATGTTTTTTTTTTGTTTTTGTTTTTGTTGTTATTTCTCCCAACAGCAACTGTTGCCGATGTGTAGATCATTCCACGTTTGGGTTCGCTTTCTGAGGTTTTGCTCGGGCTTAGCTGCTGTTTGTTTGTTGATTTCTTTCTGTTCTCTTTCATTTTCGAAGGCGCCTGGCGTCAAATTAAGTGTTTGTGTCGCTTGCCATTAATCAAAACATATCACAAATTTCGATATGAAAAAGTGTTTTGTATTAAAGCCACAACTAACTACAACTTGTTCCATGTCGTGTTCATTTCATCTGTGTGTGTGTGTTCAGTTGCTTATACACATGTGTAAATCTACACTGTCTCGAAGGGTATTTCCATTGGGTCATGATATGTGTAACAGTAGATATTTGTAGTGCGATGATATGCATAGATATTTTCGATAAGAATGTTTACAGGAATTCATTAGGCTGTTATATGATTCTGTTTTTATGAATTCTATATATAATATGCATTGACCAGGAAATACTTGAATGACAATTGGATCCATATATTGAATTAGTTGGACTAAAAGCTGATATAATGAAATCCTGATGACTCCTGAGAACTCTCCCGCTTTGCTAGTGCATTACGATATCAATACTTTCCATCACACAAAGTTCTTTAAAATAAGTAAAATATAAATATCAAAGGGTTTTATATGATTTCAAGTTATCAAGATTTATCTAAGATATATATTAAATACAAATATCATCTATAGCTATTCAAATTTGAGTTCCTACAAACTCTTTTGCTCCCATCGGAAGCAACTCCCGCATAAAAGTTCTTCTAAGGGTATCAAAACTTCGGTGACTCAGTAAAAGTTGTTCTGCCTTGTTTACATTTATTTGATGCCTTTTCCTGGTCTGAAAATGTCACCTGCTGTGCCAAACACCACACACATGTTGTGGCAGTTGTGGATGCTGATTGCCATTGTTGTTGTTGCTGTTGCTGTTGTTGCATTTGTTGCAGTTGCGCGCTTCCTGGCGCTGGTTGTTGCTGCTGCTGCACTCACCTTGGCTGTTGTTGTTGGTCTGGTCTGGCTGTTTGATGAATGATGAACAGGGTCTGAGAGCGAGTTGTCTGTTGCCTTCATTTGAATTTATTTTCAGTTAACATGCAGCTGTCCATCTTCGACTATCTCTGTGGCTATTCGGTAGCCGATGCGAGAAAGTGGCATTAATCAATTTGGTATTTTTCGGGCTGCAGTTGCAGCAAACGCAACGCATTGCAAATCAGCAGGAAAATTTATTAACTGCCTAATTGTAAGCAAATTTGACAGGCGGCTGGCCATAAACCTGACTGCGATGGAGCCACACAAAAACTGTTTTACATGTGCGGCAACTTGTTTGCCGGCTTATCGGGCTAAAAATATTGTTGCTGCAACGGCAACAACAATGTCAGCATATTCAGCAATCAAGTGACAGCGGCTAAAGCCAATTATCTATAATAAAATACAGCAACAACAACAGCAGCAGCAACAACTATGCAACCCGTTTGCGACCAGTTGCTGTTTTCAACACTTTGCAACCAAAATGTGACACCTGCAATTGTTGCTGCTGCCGTAGTTGTTGTTGTTGTTGTTGTTGCTGTTGTTGCTGCTGCTGCAGTTAAAGCCAAATTAAAATTCACTTGCTCAGTTCAACACCTTGGTCAATTTAAGCTCATGACACGCGTGTGTGTCTGTCTGTCTGTGTGAAAATAATTGCCTTAGTTGTTGATTTCCAGATATTTCAAATATTTCAATATGAAATATGCAGAAATTAAATCTCAAATGATACAAATAGTCGCAAAATGTGTTTAACAAGCAGTTTGACATTAGTTCATTCATTAAAAACCTATTACACTGTAATAGAAGACTCGATATAGTGTTTGAACTGTCTGAAAAATAATATACTTATATACTTTGACTCATAATAAGAGTTTATGGATATTTTTAATGTTTTCTTAATTGATAATTACAATCAACTTAATTTTGATATTCTCAAAACAACAGACGCATAAAGAGTCCAGTTCTCGCAATATATAATGAAAATATTATATATTTTACCTCTTGTATTTATATTTATATACAGTAAACTTATCAAATTTCCGAAAATTTAATGTTTTTGCTTAATTTCTTTAATAAATAAATCCGAAATCGGTTCGAAAAATACATTTCACTATTTTCGAGCAAGGCGCCCTCTGGCGGCTATAAAAGTAACTACGTAACTAAGACATAAACCCAAGCAAAGAACACAACCTGCGTAGAGTGGGACAAATATACATATATGCTCACTCACTTAACAAACTGTGCAAAAGAGACAGAACGGGTAATTACACTGAACGAAATTTAAATTGTAGTCGCGGATAGATATATAGAAAAACACTTGTTTGTCGTATTAAAAAATTTAATTTATTATGAGATTATAGTAATAAAATAAAAAAATGCGTTAACATTTCAAAGTTATTTTTGTTATTTAAAATATGACTATTTATTTACACATAGTTACATATAAGAAATTTAAGGCGTTTTTTCTTTAATAAATACATATATCAATTTTACACTTAGAATTCGAATAAAAATAGAATTGAATAAATTTCACATTTTTTAAAATACTAAAAAATATATATAAAAAAAAACAACGCCGCATTGTATGAAAAGCTTAATGATAAAAATGTCAAGAGAAGCTAAAGTTAAAAACTTACAGACTACCAGATACGAATATAAATAATGCTAGATATATCATCAGGTTCTTCTTAATCTTTTTCTTTTTTTTTAATGAGTTTTTACTTATGTATAAAATATGAAATTGCTTGGAAGTTAGGCAAATGTGGATGACTTCGACGCAAATCCAAAACGGATCTAAAAAACTTACTTAGCTCAAATTATGGAAAACTTGTTTTTGTTGTTCGTTTGTTTAGAATGTTGTTTCATAAAAAAATTTGTTTGTTCTTTAACTAAATAGAAATGAAAAAGGCTTACAAATTACCAAAAACAATTTCAATATTCTAGCTAAATTCATTTTGTATATGTGAAGCTTAATTTCGACATTTTTGGATTTTTTTTTTTTTTTGTGCAGCTTAGCTTAAGAGTCACTTAGATTAGAAGGCGAGAAGACAGTCGAGATGGGAGAGTTGAAGAATTGAAGAAGGGAAGTAAGGAAGAGAAGTTTTGGATAGAGTAGTAAGTAGTAGTAGTAGTAGTAGTAGTAGTAGTAGTAGAAGTAGAAGTAGTAGTATCTGAGTGGGTTGATGCTTAGACCTGTAATCGAAACTCGTTTAGTAAGCCAATGTGTAAGAGCCTAAACTTATAAGCCAAGCATTCAAAATGTAGTTCTACTTTTTGGCAACCGCCTTGCCCTTGCCCTTGCCCACCTGTGCCGGCGCTTGGGGCGCACCGCCGCCGCCGCCACCGCCTTCCTGCGAACCGCTCTCTGCGTCCGAGTCCTTCAGAGAGCCGCCCTCCTCGTCGCCAACGAGCGCGCGATACTTTTTCGCAATCGCCTCCCAATCGGCGACATTCTCGATGCGATTCTGATTGGCAGCCGAGAAGCTGGCCTGTGAGCCCAAGGGTGACAAATGCACCTGGGACAAGGCCACGGAGTCTGAGAATTAAATAAATACAAGTTATCTATGTTTCTCCAAAAAAAGGAGAGAGAGAGAGGAAGGGAGAGTAATGTTGGAAGTTGAGAAAGAAATTTTGAGCTAGAGCGCGCCAATTGTAGAAAGAGTAAGTTTGAGATAGATAAAACACAGTTATAGATACAGATTTAAAGAGAGAGAGAGATAGATGAAACCGAGTGAGTTGACGGACAAACGCTTGTTGCTACAAAACTCTTGCACTTTTACCAACGTTGAGCGTGAAGAGAGAGAGGGTCGCTCTCTTTTGTATGTCACGAAGGGGGGAAAAGGGGGTCACTCACTCGTAAGGTAACGATACATACATTGCTCACCTTTCTTGATCTTCGATAGCCACTTGGCGCCGGCTTTGGTGCGTGGACTGGCCTGCCGTATGCCCATCATCTGTACCAGACTTGGACGCTTCTTTTTCTTCATGCGTGCCTGTGGCGTGAGTGGGCGTTTGATTGGGTCAAGGCGCATTTGAGAGGGGAAGAGACGCGGGACATGACAATCAAACAGAACATACAGAGACAAGAGACACAACAACACACATTGATTAAACATTAAAAGCAGCCATAGCCAAAGGAACGAAAGAATGAAAAACAATATTGATAAAAGTGTGACCAAGTGCGCGGAATACGATTGACACAGGGTGGTGCAGCTACATACAGGGTGCACTTGTTACAGGCAACACACTTAAAGCATTTGTAGACACACAGTCGTTGACACATTTATTTCTTTTGTAAACCAAAATTTGCAGTTGTTGCCAAATTGCTTTAAATGGTTTTGCAGAAAAGGTCAGCAACTACGCGAGTTCTGATCGATGGACACGGTCTGATTAAGTGTCTTATAGAGTTCGTTCTTATCAGTTTGTAGTTTAGTTTAGTTGTTTGCATTTTTCTTATCTCGAACATTTGATATTTTACCTTGACCTTCTCGACGATCCATATAAACCAGGTGGTAACTAAATTAAGCGGCGATGGCGCTGTTGTGGTGCGATGCATATTGCGTATAAGCTTGGATAGGCCAAATTTCCATTCGATGTCGGATTGTGCCTAGTATTTCATAGGTTTTTCGCATTGAATGATCATTATGATGTTGATGAGACATGATTCAAATATAAATACATAAAATAGAACAAGAATACGATTTAACACAAATGAGTTTCATGACTTTGTTCAAGCATTCACAATTTCAATTCTAATACATATTCATTAATATTTATCTTAAGCGCTGCAACTGAGAAATTTCAATAAAAGAAATATACAAATGTAGACGTTGATTTTGCTTATCAATTTCCACCAGCAGAGTATCTACCTCTGCATATCGCCCCATCCAGGTAACTGATCGATACTGTTCAAGAAATTGGTATGCAAAATCTGACGCATTTATTGGTATATTTTGGAGATACATATACTTAGAGACTTAAACATGGACATAGACATAGACACAGAACATGCAGCAGTTATTGGTTGTAAAGCATGCAGTTGCCAACACTGGCCGCGCGTATTGCTCAACACTAGTCACAGGAAGCTACTTTCGCTAGGCGCTTTACTATGTCTAAAGCTATAAAACACAGACTAAATTTATATTGCATGGTTTTTTAGCACATTCTAATTGTAATCTAATCTATAAGCCAGGGTGTTTTATCTGTGCGACACAATTTGTTCTCTCGAATGGAGATTGTATCCCACAGATAGCTATTAATTTTGTATTTCGAAAAAACCTGGAAGATGCAAGTCTGGGCAGTTGATGGATCTACAAAAGTTGCCACAGTTAATGCTAAAAATATTTGGGAATATATTTCGTTTTACTGTTATCTTATAGTATGTTGTAAATATAGATATGTATATGCTAAAAACTGGCTTTGGTATAGGCAGGAGTAACGATGTGAAGTACTATTAGTTGTTGGTAACCTATATATTTCATTTACATAACTGGGGATCTTATAGGGAATTTTTTGGTTAAGGGTTCTTTGCTTGGTTTACTTTGCTTAAATTTGCATCCTTTTCTCTCTAAACTTTTGTTTCTATCACTTCTTGAAAGCTTGGCGTTCTCTTTAAAGAATTGGACTTCTCTTCTAACATATAGTTAAATTCTTTATCTCTTATGGATTTGTTTCTCGCTGCTCTCTTTACTTCTCACATCGTTTCCTTCTTGTGGAACTGATTTCTGGTTTCCTTTAACCTTAGCTCTTGTCCCCTCACCTATTTGAAATAGATTTTTACTTATCAAAATTCTTGCTCCTCACTATATATCACCATATTAATTTTCACCCACCATAGATATGTCTAATTAAATATAATAATTTAAATTTTTATAAACTAAAACTCTCGTTGTAAGCTGAAAAAGACTTGAAAATTAGTAAAATATTATCAAATACATAGCTTAGATTTTATATTAATATATTTTTAATATTATGTTAAGTAGCATAAGAAAATAGCATTAAAGAATAAAGGAGATTTTTGTTTGTTTTTTGTTATTAAGCGCCATTAGCAATACTACCTGAATTCTTTGATAGGTGTCTGACATCATAGCAATCAGCAGGTTAATGAGTACAACCACCGATACCAACATGTATATGCCAAAGACAATTTTGAACAGATACTCAACCCAATACGGTTGAGTGGGCGTGGCTAAATTTTTGATTTTATCAACTTGCGTTTGCTCCGTCGTCGTCTGGCCAAACACGGCGAAGAACAGTAACTCGAACGAGTTAATCGGATGCATGCGCACTGTGTCGTGTCGTATATTTCCGTATTCGTATTTCCGTAATCGTGGTCGTCGTATTCGTATTCCAAATTCCGATTTCATTTCACATTACACGTTTCACATTTGACAGATACCAACCCGACAGCCCCAACGCAGCCCATACCAAACCATTAAATGTCAATTTCCGAATCACATTCCACCCCCATTTTGATATGTCCACGGACACCACACAGCGTTGACATTAGTTTTGAAAAATAAAAAGATAACGGACGCCCATTGGAGATTGTGGTTGGTCAATAGGCCAAATCGTGTTTCGATTCGATTTGGCCCCATCGAACAACCCCCAACAACAGCAACAGGAAACGAGCGCCAATTGCGGTTAACGGGGTTGTTCACACAGCATTTAAATGAAAATAATATCAAATTTACATACGTATATAATATATGTATTGTAATTGAAATCATAAGTATTGATAAGAGGGAAGAGAGAGAGAGAGAAAGAGGGGGAAGAGAGAGTGTTTGCGATTAGTGAAGATTGTCAATACAAACCTGTATGCGTTGATAAGTATCCGACATCATGGCAATTAGCAGGTTAATGAGTACAACCACAGACACTAACAAATAGATGCCAAAGACAAATTTGAACAGCACCTCGGTCCACTCGGGACGCAGATGTCGCATGGGATTGATGTCCACGGTGGTCGTTTGTCCGAACACAGCGAAGAACAGACGCTCGAAAGCCAGAAATGGTGTCATGGGTCCTAACAACGTCCAAAGAATTTTTGGTTTGTCTTTCTTTCCATATGCTTATGTAGAACATTTAACATAGTACACAACACGAGCTAACTGTGAGGCAGAATTTGTGGGCGTATGCTGCATATTGTTTGATTGATTGATTGAGATTGACATTGATCTTGGCACAGGCGTGTGTGCAAGAATTCTTACGAATTTTCTTATATTTTTATGATTGGTGGCTAAAAGCAGCAAAACAACAACAGCAACACGTCAGGCATTCGATTGTTTCGAGTAACTAATTATCGGTTCAACACACATACGACAGCATCGATAAGTATCGATATTTCGTGTGGGGATTTTCTTCATATGATTCGTTTCGCCGTTTTGTGCACGATTAATTTGGTTTAACTTGATTTTTTTGTTTTTTCGTGTTTGCCAAGCGGCAGCAGCACAAGCTTTAAGCCCAGAAAATATCTTGATTGAATATTCAACATCGATTTAAATAGAGTATATATATTTTGTGTTCAAATTGGCGACTTTTGCAAAACATCAACATGCAATATTGAATTATTTATTTTATTTTGATTTATATTGTACACGTTGCGCAAATGTGGAAAATGCATTAAACAAATTAGAAAAATTATACAAATTATATAGCGGTAAAAATAAGTTGAAATTTAAAATCAAACTGTGTTATAGTTTAAAACATTTCGTTCTATGACTCAGAAATATAACTAATATCTTTTATAACTCCTACGAGAATAATTTGTATTATCATCAATCAGATCTCTGAATACATTTGTATTTCCCTTAAACTCTCATCAATCTCTTGAGCGATTTTTATTCGATACTAATTAAAAAAAAAAAAAAATCTTCAGTTATTTCATTTCAAAATTTTAATAAAATACCAAGGATTTAATTTGATGACAACGTTTATAAAACTTAAAAGGCTTTCATAGATCCCCTATATCAAAAGAACAACATTATATCAAATCGATTCAAAATCAAATATTTTCACCTATTATTTACTTTCTTAAGTCTACAACTCAAAGAACAAGTTTTTTAAGCCCCACACAATTAGTGAAGCCACAAAAATATGAATCTTCTTAACTTAAATAAAGTTTAATCAAAATGGAATCAAAAAGAATATTCATGCTATAAAAATCTACATAGTTTTAAATAAAGCAACTCAAGCACTTACAATTACAAAGAATAGACAAAACAAAATATTGTTAATAATATAATAATGTAGCAGATGATACCTATAAAACATTGATTGCTCCACAACATCGAGAATGCACAAAGTACATATATAAATATATTATATATATATATATGTTGAACGGAATCCGTTGACCATGACGAACGAAAACATGCCTCAAAACGAAAGGAACTTAAAGAGAGCAAGAACAAGGCTAACATCGGGTATATAAGTATTATGTGTGGGAATTTGCAGCGATTGCTTTTTCCATTACAACTGGAAAATAAGATAAATATGACAATAAAAAAACTTTTACACACAACATTGAAGGCAAGAGGAACTGCGGACGGCTGGCCCAAAATAATGCTAGGGCCGCCGACCTGCGAATAAGTTGAGTGAACGAGTATATAGTAAGTTATATATGCGACAGATAGAGCCCACATATGGTATGGATATGTGGATATGAGGGGCCCATGCAAGTAGAGACTGAAGGGAACTTACGATCATCTTTGTGTTTGCGTCGGAATTCGCTGAAGCGACTATCGACATAACTCTCCACGGGCGGAGGGCGTGGAGTGGGCATATCATCTGACATAATACAGCGTGGTAAACAGAGAATGACATTAATTAGTTGTAATTGTGGGAAGTTAGGCTGCGGTTTCGATATAGCACAAAGGGGTCGGGGCGGGGTGGGGGTGGTTGGGTATATTTTTAGAACACATGACGACATCAAAGAGGATTGGTTCAGTTTGGTTTGTTGTACAGCATGCAAATAGTTGTTGTATTTTGTGGTTGTAGTTGTATTTCATAGGTGAACATTGAGCACACAGTTTCATTCAAAGGCAGATACAGATACTTATCAAGACACATTGAACTTTAATAATAATAATAACAATTCAGGAAAAACCAAAAAGGATGTTGCGAAAACATTCCAAACAAAAATATAAACTGAAAAGGGATTTTTTTTTTCTTAATAATTGGAAATTTAAGCAAAAAGCAAACGTTTGGACTTACCGTCACTGAAGTAGCCCCGATTTCGATTCTTCTTCTCGAAACTGCGCAGATCCTCGGGCGTAAAATTGGCAAATGATTGATTCAGCGCCACGATATGCATGGAAAAGCCAAACACAAAGATAGCGAGCACGGCGAGAAATCTCGCCAGATCCTTAAGCAGATCGCCAATAATAATGGCCCACGGCCCGAATAAATGATGGAAGGATAGAAAGTCCAGGATCTGTACGCAGGCCAAGAGAAAGGCCAAGGCGAAGCATTGATTGCGGCAATAGACCAATGTCGGCCAATACTCCTTGGAGACGAACAGGAAGGCGACAACGTGTACGCCCACGCCGGCCATGCCCAGCAGCAGGACGAGCACCTTGATTGATCCCAATCCCGATTTGTCCGAGGGATTCGTCAACTCGAACAAAAGTAAACCGCTCAACCAAATGAGCAAGCCTATTTCGTACCAGTAGGGGACCAGACTCAGACGCAGCACCGGATAGATGGGCGTTATGCCCACAATGCTCAGGTGTGTCATGAGGTATATGTGCGAGGTGAGGTAGGACATGAACTTGATGATCGGCACCTTGTTGAACTTGTGCCCCATCGGGAATGTGAAGCCAATCCATACAGGCGGGCAAACGATAAACGCAACCAGCAGCAACATTATCTTCCACGACGCCCATGTCAATGAGCCGTGCCACAGTTCCTAGAGCAGGAGTCAGAAATCAATTCTAGATTTAAGCTGTCCCAAGGGACTCGAATTGGATTGATGAACACACTTGCAGATATCGCTGGACCACCGTATGAGCAATGACTTCCTTTTGCTCGTTCTCGATCAGCACGTCGAGAAACTCAATGTTCCGCTTGTCCGTGGCCTGCAGGATCTTCCCCGCGGAATCCGAGCCGGCTGCCAAAGCTAGGAGTTCCGTGGCCATAGCCTCGCACTGTTTGCCAGCTGCCACCAGATCCTTGGCGCGCTCCTTCTCCTGCAGTGGCACAAAATGTAAGAGATTAGATGGGAATCTCTTAGGATAGTTACCCCTTGCAACGCACCTTAGTCGAGAGTGTGATGTAAATGTTGGATAGTTTGGCTGCCGTATCCACGGGCGCTGGGGAGACCAGCACAAACTCTTGTATTGGCTTGTTGTTGTTGTTCTTGGACACGACCATCAGATTGTAGACAAACCGTTTGTCCTCCATCAGACCGTAGGTGTCGTGTTCCTTGTTCATCAGATAGCGCAACACCTCGTTGTGACCCTCGGATGCGGCAAACCAAATAGCCGCACAGCCATAGTTCGTCTCGGACTTGGGCGAGGCGCCCGCCTCGCACAGCAGCTTCACCACATCCAAGTGGCCGGCTTTGGCAGCACAATGCAGTGGCGTCCAACCGTTGCGATCGGTTGCATTTATCTCAGCGCCCTGGCCGAGCAGGATCTCCACCATCTGGAAATGGCCGTGCATGGCAGCGATATGCAGCCCAGTGCGACCATTGCGATCCGTGGATTGCAGGAGCTCCGCCGACCGACTCAGAAGCAAACCAACCACTGACATGTGTCCACCGAAGCAAGCCAAATGGAGCGGATTGTAGCCCTAAAGAAGATAGTTGGATTAGTAAATGCAATGACTAGGGCAGTAAGGAATATAGCAGAACAATTGAGTTAGCTCTTGTTAGTCTAGACTAGGAATAATGTTATTTCAATCAAGTTATTTCAGGCTTACGTTCTCCACGGTAGCTGCATCCACTTGTACGCCCGCCGAGTTCAGCAGCAATCGCACCACATTCTCATTGCCCGAAAAGGCCGCCAGGTGCAGTGGCGTCATGCCCGACTCTGTGCCCAGTTCCCCGAAGAGGCTCTGGCCCGTGGGTGTCTCCGACTTGACCGTAGCCGGCACGCTGGTCAGCAGCTCGCGGACCGTGTCCGCCTGGCCGTAGTAGGCGGCGACGTGCAGGGGCGTTAGGCCCAGTTTTTTGCTGTTGATGCGCAGCGAGTTGGTGCTCTTCAGCACGTCCAGGACTTGGCCATGCCCGTTCTGGGCGGCCAAGTGGACGGCCGTGAAGCCGGCCTTGTTTTCCTCGGTGCAGGAGGCGCCGGCGCGCACCAAAGCTTTCACCACATCCGCGTGTCCGCCCTCGGCGGCCAGTTGTAGGGGCGTGGCATCGGTCAATTTATTTCTAGCTGATATCACGCCGGACCGATCGAACTTCATGAGCTCCTCGATCACCTTGACGGAGCCCTGCATGGCAGCAATGTGGGCACAAGTGTTGCCATCCTTGCTGGTGGCATTCACCAGAGAGGGATGCTGCTGCAGGAACAGTTTGGCCACTTCAGAGTAGTTGTTCTGGGCGGCGACATGAATGGGCTTCTGGCCCAGATCATCAGTCGCATCGATGTTGGCGCCCAGCTCCAGCAGCAGCTGGCATACCTCCATTTGTCCGCTGGCCGCCGCCAAGTGCAGCGGCGTCTGTTTGCGCAGCGTCAATATGTCAATCACCGCATTGTGATCCTTGATGAGGAACTTCACCAGATGCGTGAATCCGTTCATCGCCGCCAAATGCAGGGCGGTGCGTCCCACGCGCGACTTGGAGTTGATGAAGGCCTTGTTCGTCAGCAGCGCATCGCACACGTGCAGATAGCCTCGTTCCGCGGCCAGATGGAGCGCCGATCGACCCTCCGTGTCGAAGACATCGACCCTCGCATGATTCGCTAGAAGGTTATTGACCAGCTCCATGTGCCCCCGATGGCAGGCAATCAGGAGCGGCGTCCAGCCGATCGACGACTGCCGATTCATGGCCTTCTGTATGTCCGTGGGATTCATGTGCGAGATCATCTCCATCAGCACGTCATTGTTGCCCGCGACGGCGCAATAGTGAAAGGCCGTCTCCAGCGCGGTCTTCGTCTGCAGCGTCACATCGGCCCCGTTCTCGAGCAGCATGCGCACGATTTGCTTATCGGATTCGGGTATTTTCACCTCCTCCTTGGTAATTTGGCAAGTATAATGGAGCGCCGTGGCGCCATCATCGTTCACAGAATTGATATACGTGGTGGCCTTGTCCGGGCCGTGTTTCTCCTTCACTGTCTCAATGAGGTGACGCACGATTTCCGGATGACACGACCGACATGCCATATGCAAGGGTGTTTCCCCAGTCTGGAAAGGTAAAGGAAAAGCAGTGATTGAGTGGTTGTGAATGGATCTACTGCCATTAGCTCTACACACATTCGATTTGTATAGCGGATCGCCTCCATCTTCCAGCAGCTGCATCATTGTCGCCAGATTTCCATGGCGCGCGGCCACATGCACCGGCGTCAAGCAGTCATCGGTCGTTAGATTCGGACTCGCTCCGGACTTAAGCAGCATCAGAGCGCAACGATCGCCGTCCTTGACTCGCGCAGCAATATGCAGCGGGGTCTCCCGCAGCTTACCCCCACGGACATGCACATCGGCACCAAAGCCGAGCAGGGTTTCCACAACAGCTGGCTTGGCGGACTCCACGGCTATGTGCAGTGCCGTATAGTTGTCCTGGAAAGGATATAGGAGACTATTAAAGAGGTTTTGCTTTGATATCAAAGATAAAGGAACTGGGGTAATTCACTAGACTTTTACGGAAGAGTAGGAATTTAATGGGGTAATGAACTAAACTTTGACTTTGGGAATGGGACTTAGGGAGGACTTCTCTGTCTGTCTACTCACGTTGGTTGTAACATCCACTTTCTCGCCTTTCTGCAGGAGGGTATTGATGATGCCAGTGTGACCGTAGGCGGCGGCAGTGTGTATGCTGCGGGCGCCATCCTTGTTGGGCATGTGCAGATAGACGCCCTTCTTGAAGAGCATCGTGGCGCACTCAGCATGGCCATTGAGTGATGCGATGTGCATCAGTGTGCTGCCATCCTTGGTGCGCTCGAAGATGCTCGCCTTGAATTTGTCCGCCAGGATCTCAATGACGTGTGCGTGTCCATTCTCGGCGGCCAAATGCATGGGTGTGCGGTCTGCGCGAAGGACGAGGAAGAGGAAGCAAGTTAAAAAAGAAAAAATAATTGACGTATAGGTTTTTACGTGCTGTTGACTCACCTTGATTGTCCGCAATGGAGGCGGATGCACGCACCCCGTAAAAGTACTTGAGTAACGCCTCGTCGCCCTCCGCGGCGGCAATGTGCAGCGGCGTCTGGCCCTCCCCGTTCTGGGTGTCCACATTGGTGCCGTAATCCACCAGAATGCGGACCATATCGACGTCCCGCCGTCTGGCGGCCAAATGCAAGGCCGTGTCTCCATTGGCCGTCGTTGCCTAAAATCGAAAAGAAAAATCCACTTCAGGCTCAAGAAATTGCAACTCCAAATCGGGCGATTACCATCGCCTTTTGGTTTATTTTTGAATATGCAAATCGAGCTAGGCCCGTAACAAGGTTAACTCTTTGGACTACACACAAACACACGCACACACACACACTATTAGCTGGCCTGTTCGATGTGTTTTAACTGCGTTTTCGCAACACTTCTGACCCACTTTGTTAGCCGGCTGATTGCGTGCCAAGCGCTTTTGGCCCAAAGTCAACTAACTCGAACTTTAACTTTAACCCCTTTTTTGGTTAATTTCATCAACACGCACTGCTCTTGACTCTACACCTGTATCAGGCTCAGTGTATGTGTGTGTGAGTGAGTGTGTGTGTGTCTGCCGTGCAAATTGAAAACAGCACTAAAAACTTTGCGCCAATGTCACATTTTGCACTGTTGCATTCCCCCTTTTTGCCCTTCCCTCTTTTCGCATTGCGTGCGCTGTTGCCGCACTTCACTTGTGCGTAGCGTTGCCATATCGCCTAGGCATTTGCATTTCTTTCATAACTTGGTCAAGTTTTGACAGTTGAGACTTGTTTGATTTCTGCATTTTGATAATATTCTTGATTTGTGACCCTGCAGAGGGTATTTGCATACAATCTAGAAAAAAAGTCTTGCAAGTTGATTAGCAAATCTCTTTCACGCATCGCAAATTTGAATTTATGCATTTTGCATGTGTCTAAAATTTGAAATGTAGGCCAGGCACTTAATGTGTATTAGATGTCACGAATGATAATATTATCAGAAGTTGAAATGATTTGTGAGCTTGGCAAAGTTAAATGAAGTATACCCTAAGTTAAAATTTGACTAAAACATTCGATTGACTCAAGTGCAGCCTTTCAATGTAGACCTATTTCTCCCTTCTAATGTCTTAGTGAATGAGCTCCTTGATTTGCCTTCAATGCCAACTAAACTTCTTTCCGTTTTCTACTTATTTATTCACAATATTCTCCACTCACGCAGTGCGTTAGCATTTCGTCCTTCAATTTTCTATTTCTATTTTTGTGAATTAATATATTATATACACATATTTTCCTTATACCCTATCCATTTATATCTGCTGCTCTTTATTTTTGTTCTATTTAATATTTATTTATATTTTATTTTTATGAGTTTCAGCTGCTCTGTCCTCTTATCTCTGCTGCTACTCTTTCTATTGATACTATTTATACATATATAAAATATTTGTACTATTCCTATATGCAATTCCCTACACCACCCTTCCCCTTTTCTTTTTATCTCTGCTGTATATTTTAGCTATAGCACATACCTACCGTTATAATTCGTTCTACTCACCTTTAGTTGCTCTGCCGTTTGTGCGGCCAGAAGCTCTCTGCACATGGACTGGTTGCCCGACTCCACAGCCAGCAGCAATGGGATTTTGCCACGCTATAAAGATAGATAGATACTCGTATAGCTTAAATTGGTAACATAATTAGGGCTACACCCACACTCACACACACACACACACCCAACATAAATAACCAATTAGCCAATTCATGCCTCAAGTGTTAACGACTGCATGTTTTTGCCTATTTTTAGCCAAGTTCGCAACTTTTCGCGCGAACTTTGAACTGGCAAAGGCGCATGAGAGAGTCCCGCTTAACACTTCCTCCCTCAGCCCTTAGACCCGACCCGAACCGTCTCTGCTCACCTGCTCAGCTGGCAAGTAAATCAAGTTGTAGTAGAGCAACTCGTGACCCCCTTTTTCAGTTGTTTTCGGAGCTGTACCCGCCCACCCCTTCCCTTATGTGTTTGTTGTTGGCAACGAGTTGAGCGCCCTCATAGATGAAGTATATAGCCTCTCTCTCTCTCTCTCTCTACCTCTCTCTATCTCTCTGTCTATATACATGTATACACAGATATCTGCTGTATAGGAAGCACAGCCCGCAAAGACGCGGCAAATGTGCGTGCCGATGTCATTGCTAGACGAGCTGAAAAACTATTCAACTATTTGTGGAGGTATCGAAATGGGAAATGGAAAACTGGGAAGTGGTAAGAAGCTATCAGCCTACCTAAATAGTTTATCCAGCTAATTTCGTCTGACAGCGCCATTAACTGTGGGCGAGCGACTGTAGATGCCGGCCTGGCCCCGACTCTAATTGATTTAAATCAAGTTGCCGTATCGCAAAAGTCTTTTGTCTAGACCATCAATCGACGCGACTTGGCAATACAATGGAAGAGAGAAGAGGCCCTAGGTAAATTTATGCACTAGTCGCGTCGCGTGCGTTGCCCAAATATCGGACTGAATTTGCACTCATGCACGTGATGCGACAAATAGTTCCGCATTTAAGCTGATGCCCGGCGGGCTCACCTGGCCTCACCTGGTTTGTCGGCTCTTAAGACAGTTCAATGCGAGTTAATCGTTGAACAAGTGAGGGTGTAGCAGAAGTTGGGGATGCCCTAGGGGACTAAAGCATATGCGTTCTATTATTATTCTCTAGTCATATTTCAGCTTTAGGGTTAATTAAGTAACTTCTGTGACCGACTGAACGATTGTGTTTGAGCCTAGAGGCTCTACTGTTAATCATTGAGTGTGTTTCTTAGTTGAGGCGTTTGCAGCCTAAGCAAAGACAACGAGATAGGATCATAGAATCTCTTAATTTTGAATATTTGAAATGAGCGTATTCAAAGTAAGCTACCTTATAATATCTGAGCTACAAAATATATCCAAAGACACACCATAATAAAGTATAAGTTATTTTCCATATCAAATACATTCGATAAACTTCATATACCCTGACTGAAACATGTTTATTATCTACAGGGTATTTAAAGTGTTGTGATTATGCTTTTGGGTTTTTTACTTTTATTTTTTTCGCTTTTCAGTACTTTACTTTGATTCATAGTTGTTTTTTTTTTTTTTTTTGGCTTTGCACTGCATTTGCTTTGCTTTGGGCATATTTTGTATATTGATTTTTCGCAATTTTGTTTGCTTTAGATATGGTTGTTGTTATTTTCCATTTGCTTTTGTTTCAATTCTCTTTGTTTTTTATTAAACTTTTGTTTACGTTGGCACCGCCTGGCACCTGCCTGGCTTTGAGTGTACTTCACTTGATGTCGACTGCCAGCAGCTCATAACTTGGCCAGTTAGAAGCAGCCCTGCACACAACACTTGTGGCTCTTGGCAAGCACAGACATACACACACACACACACACACACACTTGTAAATATACTTACGCCGTCAGCTTTAACGCGTATATCCTTGCCAGCGGCTGCTAGAAGAGCTCGGAGGATATTTGTGGCCGTGCCCGTTTGACGACTGGACACCAAATGCACCGCAGTTTGTGAACGCGACTGCAATGAGAAATTAATGGAAGAGTAGTTAATAATCTTATGGGCGCAATAAATATCCGAATAGAAGTGGAAATGTGTCGAAACATAGACCGTGCACTCCACACTCCACTCTGTGTGACTGGCACGCACCTGGGCAACACTTAATGATCTGTTTTATGTGTCGCCTAGAGGTAGGCAATAGATATTTTATGCCAACGCCCCCGAGAGTATCCCAAAAAAAAAACCGAAAAAAACTATTCACTTCAAAATCCCAATTGCAACTGAATGGAGGAGCGCTCAGGTTTTTGGTTTATAAGCCCATTTCGTGTCACTTGACTGTATTTTTTTATTCATTTCTCTTTTTTGTTAGCACCGTCTCATATCACAGATTGACAGCAACAGCGCTTTATAAACTTCCTGCTCTCCTCTGACACTGACAGCTCCAACACAATGGAGGCCTGGGCTGGGGGCAAGTGTTGGAGTTGGCATTAGCCACGCACACGAGTGGCACCCACTTCAGGCAGTAGTTGGCTGTTGCTAAAACAAAAGTTAACATCTGCTTTGCATGTGTGTGTGTGTGTGTGCGTGTGTGTGTGTGTGTGGGAGAAAAGGTACAGGAATATGTGTGCGCTATAGCTATCTCCCTCTGCTTAGTGCCTTGCCTCTCTTTCTAAGTGCTCTACTGATAAACATCAGTAATTTGGGCTATAAGGCGCCTTGCCACGCCCCATCATTCTCTCATTGCGGCAAAAAACGAAATTAAAATGTTGAACAAATATGTTTCACTTTGAAATGGTTGACTAGCAAATACCCTGCAGAGATCCTATCTGAAGTTACAGCATTAAATAAATATAAGAAAAGACTTGAAAATTTTCCTGGACACTGAATTATAAATATATATGTAATTACTATACATAATTATAAACTCAATTCACAAATTGGTTCCCATTGCACATATTCCCATCTTTCAGAAGGCAGACGCCCCTTAGACTGGGCTTAACTTAGCATAGAAATTAGATGGTGCTTGGTAACCACAGTTTGTTTACCTAAGAGCGGCTGGCCCTGGCTCTCGACTGTTGGCTGGCTTTTAAATTAGGGTCCCTGCAGCTCGACATTAGCCAAAGTCTTAACCTTGTCGCCACTAATTGGCCCCTTAGCCCCTAACGTGCCAAAGTCGCATGCAACATGCGGCAACATCTTAGGCGCTGACCTTTGCACATTGAAAAATATGCGTTTAATGGATTTTAAAATGGTAGAAAAAAGGAAAAGAAAGAGAACTTAATAGAGCTCTTAGTAATATATATAATAACTTTTATATTATAGCTATAGATATAGATATAGATATAGATATAGATATAGATATAGATATAGATATAGATAGATATAGATATAGATATAGATATAGATATAATAGATATAGATATAGATATAGATATAGATATAGATATAGATATAGATATAGATATCTATAGATATAGATATAGCTCTAGATATAGATCTCGCTCTCGATCGCTATATAGCTATAGATCTCGCTATCGATCTCGCTCTCGATATCGCTCGCTCTCGCTATCGCTCTCGCTATAGCTCTCGCTCTCTTCTCGCTCTCGCTCTAGCTCTCGATATAGCTATAGATCTAGATCTCGCTATAGCTCTCGATATAGCTATAGATCTCGATATAGCTCTCGCTCTAGATCTAGCTCTAGCTCTCGATCTCGCTCTCGCTATCGATATCGCTCTCGCTCTCGCTATCGCTCTCGCTCTCGCTATAGATCTCGATATAGCTCTCGATATCGATATAGATATAGATATAGATATAGATATAGATATAGATACATACAGATATAGATACAGATATAGATATAGATTCATTTGGGTATACTTACACCACCTGTGGAGAAGGGATCTACGCCTCGTTTGTTCAGCAACAGTTTGACGACATCCTCACGCGAATACATCGCTGCAATGTGGAGCACGTTGTAATTATCCTGTAAGACAAATGAAAAAGCAGAGAGGATGAGAGAGGGGCATGCGAAGGAGCAGGCAATAGTGGGTGGGTGGGACCTTAAATCAATTGCTAAAGATCATTCGAGGGTCTGAAGTAGCACAGGTCAGCAGCAGCAACTGCTTGAATGGGTCAAAGTCAGTCGATTTCCAAAACCTACCCCTAATCTGTTAGCTACCCCCTTCAGCCGATCCCCGCCCATGCACTTCGGGCACTTTTCATGGCCTGGCCAAGAGGTGCGGCTGATTGGCTTGGCTTTTGTTTTTGTGGCTCTTGTTCTAGTTGCTGTTGTTGTTGTTGGTTCACCTTGCAGCACAATCTTTGCATGTGGACTTTCGCTTTTGGCCATTTCTTAATGGTCGTTAGGTATGTGCCACACATGCAACAACTGCATCAGAGCCAGAGCCAGAACCCATATTCCGACTTACCTCATGACCCAGCAATGAAAATTGTTGAAAGATAACGACGTAGCCCAAATTGTGATTGCCTCAGCCATTTGGCGACACGTTCCCAGTGACCCAGGCTGGGCACGGAGGTGGAGCCCAGCTAGTTACATTACCATATAGCGTCTTATGTAATAAGCCATAACGCAATATGTTACACATACGCCGCATGGCCCAACGGCGGATTTACTTAATTTATAACTTGACCCGTGGACATTTCTTTTACTTATGCTTTTATTTTTGTTGCTTTGCGCCCAGTAAACGGAAGTGAGTCGAGCTTTTTATAGGCTCCCTGCTATATGCATTAGTGGCTTTAATGCGCTGTCATGGGGTGCGCAATGTGGAGCAGTTATATAATCGTATACTTAAGCTGAATTGGTTTTCTTTAGCACCAGCTTGATTTAATATTCAATATATGCAAATTAAGAGTGTATAAATATCTAAGCTAAGCTCACATCGGAATTTATCAAAGGGCAAAAAATATTTTATTTTATATGAAATATGGAAAAATTCTGTTAAGTGAACTGTTAATGGAACTGCAGAGAGAGGATCCTAAATGAGTTATTATTGGAACTTGTAAGAGAAAATAAATAATATTTTACATATTTACGTTTTAAAATATTTCAAAAGTTCTTTTTCACAGAATTCAAATAATATGGCCCAGCCCGTAGCTCTTTTTTGGCATTCTCTTATCTGCCAGGCGTATACGTAATTCATGTCATGTCTCAGCTTTAGCACCTATTGCCGTTCGTTGCCTTTGCTAATTTACATAGAACGCTGGTCGGACATAGGCGAAAAACCGCAAGTCGAAGTCTTTGACACATGTCTCGGTTGAAAGACATTGGGTACAGCCCAGTTTTAGCCAGGCTAGTGGGGCTTGTAGCGGTGCTCGTAAAGTCGGGCAAGTGTACAAACAGTGGCCTGCAAAAGTAAACGTCAGACAGATAATATTTCACGCGCCTGTTTTGCATAGTTTTTTAACTCCAAATAAGTCGAGTCAAGTGTGTGAGTGTGTGTGTGTGTATGAGTGTTGTTATTGTTTTTTGTGCCGTGGCGGAACGAAAGCAAAAACCGGAAATACAACAAAAACGGAAGCGCAAATTTTCCAGCACATTTTTGCGGCTCGCTTTGGGAAGCTCTTAGAGCTCGAGCTGAGCAAGAGGGGTGGAAGAGCAGTTTGCCCGTAAGACGACCCAGTTTCGGTTTGTTTGTAAACCTTGCGGCGAGCAACAAAGTATGCTACAATGTCTTAAGCCCAATATGAAGTCATTTACACACACTTGCACACACACTCGCACACCCTGTGAGAGAGAGAAGACACTTAAAAGAATGAAATTATAAAATGAAAAAAATACTAAATTATATTGCTGGCTGATGTCAGCTCAGTTGGCTTTGCCCACTATTTTTTTTTTTTTTTTTTTTGGTGACTGCCAGCATTTAATTAAATTAATTAATTTTGACTTAATACGAGTGCCACACTCACACTCACACACACACAGAGAGATGTGCGTGTGCTCACGCACAACATTTGACAAATTGAGTCTGAGCCCAGTTAATGGCTTAATGTAAAAATTGCACGCTGTCATCGCGCATGTGGCTTAAATACCCCGAAATGCTACAAGCAAATAAATACCAAAATGCCCCCAAGTCGGTTCTAATTAAAATTGCATAAATAGATGTGTATGTATGAGTGTGAGTGTGTGTGA